>NC_138056.1:81796295-82238834 GCF_964194185.1 Rhinolophus hipposideros | reverse complement strand
GTGCCAAATGATTTACTTATATGTGGAATCTAAAGAATACAACAAACAAACAAACAAACTCATAAATACAGAGAACATTCTGATAGTTGCAAGATAGGAGGAGGGTTGAGTGGTGGATGAAAAAGGGAAAGGGATTAAGAAATACAAATTCATAGTTACAAAATAATCATGAGGATGTCAAGTATAGAATAAGGAATATAGTCAGTAATATTATAATAACTATGTATGATTTTAGATGGGTACTAGATTTATCCGGGTAATCTCTTTGAAAGTTATGTAAATATAGAAGCACTATGTTATATACCTGAAACTAATATAATATCGCATGTCAACTGTAATAAAAAAAATTATAAAAAAACAACATCATGTCTGCAAGGTTTCACAAATGTGTCACCTACTTTTTCAGGATGGTGTAATAAAGGTAACCATGATACCTGGCCAGGGCCTGAGGTGCTGAGTCAACTCCTTACTAGTTATTGACAAGAGCATGTGGAGGGCAAATGGGTATCATTGTAGGTCTTTGTAATCTCACTGTGCCCTGAGTCGATGAGCAGAATAAAGAGGAATATTAGTTGGTATTATTTGTCAGCCTTATAGATAAATTCAAACCCTTAAAATCACATTGCCTACCCTACTTTAACAACCCTTGACTGGTCACTATGAGTAACAAAGTATGTAGAATAAATGCTTTTCTCATTTTGTAGCATAGTTTGTTTCTCACTTTTGATGAAGAGCAGGCAGTTCTCTTAGAGGCTGAACTAATATTAAGCATGAGCTCCTTAGCCTACCACCTCCCTACACAGACTGTCCCCAAACCTCTTGGTTTAAGCAAACCAGCCCTAGCTGTGGAGCCTGCTTTGCTCCATATGTGTCCCCATGCCATCTGCCCATTGTGCTTTTTGTTTTGAGGTTTTGGGGAAAGGTGTAGGTTCTCTCTTTGCCATCTTCCCCTTCTCCAAGGAAGCCCTCCTCTCTCCTGTCCCTCCAGCCAGAAATGCTGCATTTATCTCAATGTCATTTCTTCGAGATGTGAGCTGGAACAAATCTGGAGCAGCTGTTTTGTTTCTAAGTGTCCTTTAGGGACCCCCTCAGCAGACACTTTGCAGAGTATAATGATGACATTCTAACGAGCATTAATGTACATGTTGTCATTTTTCTATATTTACTCTTCCCACAGGAGACATAGCTCTGAGAAGGGAACACAAAATCCGGGGAGACAGGGAGAAAGTTTTATGGGCAAACCTCACTGCCAACCTACTGGATGAGGAGAGGAAAGCTTGGAGGGTGGGAGTTGGGGCAACGGCACATTCCAGAAGTCAATAGGATGAAAAGGGAGCAAAAGTGGGGAGAAGCCTGGGAGAAATAGGATGCAGGGATTTGAGAGGAGATAAAGATTTCAAATTGTTAAGACTCAAGACTATCTTTCCAGGTCAAGAGTATTATGAACATTTTCTTCAGTTTTTGACCCTGACCCCTGTGTATTGCATTCACTCATTCATCCATCCATTTGACAGGTACTGATTGAAGTCTTCCTTCATGGCAGACATTGTGTGAAACACTAATGTGCAAGGGTATTTAAGAAGGATGATGACCTCTCTTAGAAGTTGATGCCCTGATGGTGAGTATGTGAGGCCTGGAAAGAGTTCCATTACATTATACCACTGACTCCTCACAACAGCCCCAGGAGGTAAGTGCTGTTTTCCTCATTTTATAGGTGAGGGGGAAAGCTCAGGAAAGTTAAGCAAATTCTCATAGATTTCAGTGTGTGCATTGCCACACCAAGACTTCAGCCTAATTCTGTCCAGTGTTAAAGATGTTTCACCTTCATAATTTTGCAGGAAATGTGGGACCAAATCCCGTTCTGGAGGTCCTGAAGGTCTGGGGGACTGTGAGGGTATCCATTACAAACTGTCAGACAAAATGCAGTGATCAACAGATGGCAGGGTCTCCTTTTGCTTGGGGCTAGCCTGTGTTACCTATCACCTAAGCTTGGAGACAGGTATATAGGAAGTGCCATTGGCTACTCGCAGCCTGACTCCTCTCCCGATTTTCCTTCTGAGTGGGTTCTGAAAATACCTCATAATGTGTTTTCACGAATTAATGAATCGACTCTTGATTAATTATACATTTATATATTTCTTCGTTATTTGCAAGGTTTCCATATTCATTATCATTGTAATGGCTCTACAAGGTCGGCAGGGGAAGAGCTATTACCCCAGTGGACACATTAGGAAATAGGGTCTCAAAGATGTCACCTTACTGAAGATCAATCAGCCATCCAGGAAGCAGCACAGTCAGACATCCAGCTCAACGTCTCCTGACCCAAGTCCCATGTTCTTCCCAAAGCCTCACAGTCTCCATGGACCATGAAAACTGGACAGGGCTGTAGCGATCCCCCTTGTCATTTTATAGATGGGGATCCTGGAGAAGTTTAATTACCAGCCCAAGGTCACTCTGGTCTCTGTTCCTAAGAAGAAATTCAGAACAAGCATGAAACCCTTGAAAATCATTTCAAGGTCAAACACAAGCAAACATGCAAGTGGGTGGTGTCGATCCCAGGGGAAGAAAGCAAAGTCAAAGCAAGGTCTCTGTGGGGTGATATTCCCAGAGTCATAAGGGAAGCTGAACCTTCACAGGGGCACGGAGAGAAGAGGGTTCCTTGAACAAGCAAAAGAGAAGATCGCTTCCTTTCCCTAAAACGAAGGATAAGGTCAAACTTTGTCCTCTCTTGCCCATAGATTTTTATCTGGATGGATTGTATCAAATAAATAATGTATCAGAAGATTCCTCCCTTGTTACATTAGCCCCATCAGGAGTGAGAGCACAGCCCGGGTGTGTGATAAGTGGTAATAAATGGCAGTGCTTGTCGGTGGAAATTTTTCTGGCAAATTTCCGAACCAGATTAAAAAGTAAATTAGATTTCTTCTGAAGAGTTATTTTCAAGGGTTTTTATCCACTGACGTGTGTATGCAAGATTGCAGCTTTGCCAAGGGGGAGAGAACAAAGCTGAAAAAAATAATAAAATAAAATAAAAATCAGCATGCAATTATCTGTCTGAACAAGGCTATCGTTGGGAAGGCGCCTAATCAGAGATGTCTCAAATTTGCTTAAAATACAATGTGCAATATAAAATGTATTTATAATGTGCCTCCTATGCTCCAATAAAATTGTTACCAGGACCAGACAATTGCAGGAGACAGGGGTTGTAAAATAGAATGGATAGAATCAAATCAGTTATTAATAACAGCCGAACAAAACAGCTTTGGGGGACTAGTGTATTGTTGTGTTGTTGTTTTTTTGTTGTTGACTTGACCAAGTCTCCTAAGTCGTGTGCGTCTAATGCCGATGACCCACGCTCCCTTCCTCTGCGTCCACTCTGCTCTTGGCAGGCCCTCCTCTTCTCTCTCTTTGCCCTATTCCATAGCCTCTGAACAGGTTTTCCGGCCTCCCTTGTCACCAACCCTTTCCGGGCCACCTTCCATACTCATAGGTCAGAGTGACCTCCTATTCAGCAAAACTAACTGTCATCCCCCTTCGAAATCTTCTGAAATGCTTCATTGTCTATAAAATCGAGTCTAAATTCAGCCAGCATATAAAAGTCTTTGTTATATGAGTCCAACTGGCTTTTCAGCCTCATTGTGTGTCCCTCACCTCCCCCCTGCATTCTATGTTTTCAGAAAAGACAGGAGACACTACAAATCTTTTCTAGGTCCCCCATTGCTCCCAACAACTAATTAATTAATAAGTGAATGACAGAGCAGAGGGGTTTAGTTTCTGAGGGCTGTCTTCAAGAAAGAGGTCGTAGTGAGGGCAGGTTTAAGGATAATCTTGGCATCTTGAGACTAAGGAATTACAATGGCCATATTCCATCACTGGGCAAGCCAACACTTTCATTTTAAGGATATTCTCTTTCTTAAAAGCTATTGGAAGAAGATCAATCAACTAGGGTCACTCTACACACCTTTGAAAAAAAGTAGTGTATTTGTTAATTTCCAGTTTTCATCAGGAGTCATTATTCTTTCTGGATTAGGGATTCATTCAAGATTTTGTTTCTTCTTCTTCTTGTTCACACTCACTTACTGGTCATTTCAGTGTTTCGCAACAGAAGCAAGAGAATTGAAACTCATTATATTTTGAATTAAGGAAAGCTTGGGGTAGATGGTAAAGGTTTTTGCTCTAGGCTAAAATGAGCCCTGTGGATTTAGACTCTCCATTCTCCTCTCCCATTACCTCTGCTAGAAGAAGAAGAAAGAAAGTTGCCTCTATTTGTCTTCCAGAAGGATGGGAAACTCTTTAGAACTTTTCTAAGTTTTCCTTGCCCTCTCTGCACACACATTATTCACCTCTCCCTTCCACTATAACGTTTCAGCCTGAGTGTGGTTAAGGAAAATTTCTTAAGAGCAATACCTCACTCCCTTCCTTCATCTTAAAAGACTAAAAAAAGAAAGAGGAATGTTGGGGTGTGGTATTGTTATGTGTGAAGGTGAAGGCTGGCAAGGGCATCAGGGAAACAATGCAAGTGACTAGGGCCAAATCATGCAAATTAAGTGGAATTAACTGAAGAGCCACTTATTTTAGTCCAGCCCCCAACAGCCTCCCTTGGGAAACTGAGAGGTGAAGTTACAAAGAAGCCTCCAGGCACTTCCTTCTGTAATGATATTTATTTTGACCTCAAGTGGTGTAGATCCCTGTAATATGCACTCAGAAAGCCAGTCTCTGATGGCTCTGCATGGGGTTAGCCCTGCATGGGGTTAGCCCTGCGTGGGGCAGACAGTCCAGCCCTCATCAGAGAACAGTGAGAGCCAGGCGAGTCCTGTCCCAAGAGCACTTGATGGATAACTCCTGTTGCAATGTACCTGTGGCCCTACCTGGTGGCATGTGTGCCTGGACTGCCTGGTCAGTACAACTGCAGTGTCAGCTTGAAATCAGGTACCAGGAGGTACTGTGGAAAAGTTGATGGGATTCAACCCAGGGAAGAGAGCTAGGGTTAAATCTAGCTGGGTCTTCAGTCTGCCCTACACACTCCAGTCAATAGTTTTCCAGTGGGGTCTGTCCAAACACATCTGGCTGAAGTGGTGATGACTGGAAGAAGGTGCAGGACCCTCTTTTATGTTGTAAGTGATGACTATTCACACAGATCAACTGCAGCGGGAATGCTGTGTGTTCAAGCTGTAAAGAAGCCACGCTTCCTTCACACAGTGGCCTGGCAGTCATCTCAACCCAAAGATGCTCCAGACAAGAGTACGCCCAGTGTGGTCCCAACCCTGGTGCCTTGTGAGGATGCAGAGAGGGAAAGCAGCAGGCCGAATGGCCAGGCAGTGGGTGTTGAGAAATTCCCAGAGATTCTCCAGAATCCGTTTCCTCTGTTTGCTTTCAACCACCACTCTGCTTTCTTTACCTACTCTTTCTTCCCTTTTATTCTCCTCACTTTACTGTACCTCTTAGTTTTTTTCTTTTCCTTTCTTCCTTCCCTTTCCTCTCTGTTCCCTAATGACATTCTCTTCTCCCCTCACCCCATTTCTATTCCTTTTCTGTTTTTCTTTCTTCCTGGGGTTCCTTTTCCTCTTGTCTTCCCCCTTTCCCTCACTGTCCTCCCTTTCCCCTCCCCACTCCTATAACAATTGTTACAATTTGTTCCAGGCCCACAGCTCAAGTGCCAGGGTACAAAGATGAACAAGAGACAGATCTCACTTCTGAGGAGCTCCATGTAGTGCAGGGGGCAGGGAAGGAAGTGAATAGTCATGAAATATGCCACCAAAGGAGATGTATGCAGGGTCCCAATGTCATCCAGAGGAGAGAAGGACTGATTCTGCCTCAGGGACTCAGGAAATGCTTCCTGGAGGAGATGATACTGGAGAGATGTTTGGTAGTTTTTCTAAGACAAGAAAGAGCTGAAAGGCCTTCAACTCAGAAGGCATTCCAAGGGCAAAGACATGAAGTGATGCTTGGTATCTCTGTGGCAGGTCAGTGTGGCTGGAATGTAGCTATGTGGAGCTGATCCTACCCCATTATACAGGGCTGAGGAACTTGGATTTCCTCGTGCAGGTCATGGGATTCTTGGAAGGTTTTCAAGAAGAGGAAAGACCAGGTGGCCTTCCTCTTTCTTTACTCCAATGTCTTCATGTCCTCCGTCCTTCTCTTTTTCTCCTTCACCTCTTCTCTCACTGTCCTCCCCTCATCTCCATCACTGTTCACCCCAGCTGTGCTCTGCCCAGCCAACTTTACCCTGGACTTGGGATTAAAGTGCACAGATCCACTTTTGGAGGCAACAGCTGCTTTGTCACAGGCAGACATATCTGCCTCTCTCTGCCCCCAGTCTCTTCCTATCGTTGGTGCCTTGTTCTTGCCTCCTTTCTTATTCTCCCATTTCCTTGTTTGTTACGTTTTGCTTTAGGCTCGCCCACAGTCTCCTGCACAGCCTGGGACACAGAACAGAACTGGAGTAGGCCTCCCCAGCACCTGTCAGACTGTTAGACCTGCTGATTATTAAGAACTGATCTTTCTTTCTGGTGACCTCAGTCTTTAAAGGTTGAAAGAGATATAACTCCGACTCCTACTCATAATAATACCAGTACTAATACTAAAACAATACTTAGACTGTTACCAAATACTAAGAGCAAATATTGTTAGTGTCTTTCAGTTTAAAAATATTGTGTTCACTGGCAACACCTCATTCAATACTCACAACAGAATCAATAAATGTCTGCAGAACACCTATTCTGTTCAATATTGTGCTAAGTGCTTCACATATACTCGTATGCTGTCTCATTTAATGCTCACAAGGATCTTGTGAGAAATGCTTGTATTATTTTTACTTTATATGGTATATGAGCAAACTGAGGCTCAGAGAGGTCAAGTAACTTAACCAAAATTACATAGCGAGTAAAGGGAGAGAGTGGCTTTAACCTAAGTCTTCTGATTCAAATCTAGGATGTTCTCCGATACAGATACAATAATGGGTATTTTCACTATCCACACTTTACAGATGACAGATACTATAGTTTTAGAGGTAAAAGTCAAACTCCAACTCTCCCGTGATCCAGATAAATCAAGTGTTCTGAGGAGCTTTTCGATGTGAGTATACAGCGAACACTCAAATAACGACTCACACTAACATTGTGGCTTTTTCCTTCTTACTGGTTTCATGGTCTTCTGCTCCTGCCTCTGACTACCCTGCCATCCCAAATCAGTGTCAAGGAACAGACAGACCTGGAGGTGAGAGTGTAGGTCACTGGGGCAGTGTAGTGGGGAAGGGGCCTTTGGGTCCATCTGTCACTGTGACAACCCCATATGTCTCTAGATCAGAAAGTTCTCGCCTCCCCCAGAGCAGCTCATTATTCGTCCCGATGTAGTTGCCTGAGGAGTCAGAGCCCGGCCTCTCTCATGCTGGTGACTGACGACATGGTGGAACGGCAGAGTCCAACAGCAGCCCCCAGGTCCCCAAGGCACTTCAGCACTGGGGGAAGCAGGGTGTGGGCTGACTGGTCATTGTTCTGAGAGTGGCATTGATCTATTCTGTGCAGATGCAGCTGGAGGGGAAGGCTGCCTGCCTGCCCGGCTTGTTAGTCGGACTGGCTCAGGAAACTGCGAGTGTCTCCACACGCATGAATAAAGATAGTATCACACGTGGGAAGAACCAGCACGGATCAGGCACAATTCTGGGCTTGGATCAGCTCTGCTAGGTGCTGGAGGGCATAGAGAGTAGTCTAAGACACAGGAGCTTACAGTGGGCATGGGAGATGAGAAAGGAGATGTGGGGAAAATGAACTGTATCCATAGTTCAGAGCTTTGTTTACATGGGGATTAGGAAAAATAAGGGAGTGTTTATTAAGAAAAACACAACGTTTTCATGACAGAATGGTGTAGGTGAAGAACATGGGAGACAGTGTATTATGCTTAAAAACACAGCTTCTGGTGTTAGACCTGGCTGTGTGGACTTGGGCAAGCTATGTGACCTTTCTGAACTTCATTTTCCTCATCTATGGAGTGGACATGATAGTAGCACCTATCTCAAAGGGTTGTTGGGAGGATCAAACAAGATAAGACAAATCAAGGACTTAACCCTGTGCCTGGCTTAGGGAGTGATCTCTAGCTACTATGGATGTTGGAATCAAAGTAGCTGCTTTACATTCCAGCCCTGCTCTTATCCCTGTGTCACCTTGGACAAGTGGCATACTTTCTTAGAGTCTTATCTGTAAGATCAGATGATTGCCTCTACCTAAGGAGGTTATCTTAAGTACCACATGAAAGATAAACTATGCAAATTGCCTGGCACATAGTAGGAGCTCAATAAATGGTAGCTGCTGTTAGATGTCAGAGGTAAGAGTTGGATTAACCTCAGTCCTGACAGGAAAGGAAATCCTGTTAGATTTGAATGTCCTTCTGGAAATTAATTTCTTTTTACTTATTCATGGTTATTACTTTAATCAAAACAAAATGTCTTACTTAAAGGCCAATGATTAATTTTGCTAATAGAAAGGTAAAAAGACTCTTAATCGATGACCTTTCTATTATTCTTCTTGCCTAAGATATTGGCAGGAGTTACACATTGCCAGAAAGCTGAGTGTGCTCCCTGCAAAACCTCCTCTCTCCTCTTCCTGAACAGATCTTCCCGCTCATGCTCATGCAGCTCAGAGTTGGGGTGGGGGTGGGGGGGGAAATCTCTGTCCTGCATCATGCCCATAAAGTGTAAGTAGCTGACAACCCTTTAATCTTGCCAGAGGTATTTGCAAATTTAAAATAGGACGTTATTATTCCCACTTCCACTTTCATCTCTCTAATCCATTCTTCATACTACAGTCAAAGCGATCTTTTCGAAACACAAGACTCATCATTTCTTTCCCCTGCTTAAAACTCTTTAATGACTTCCCATTGCTCTTCCGATAATACCCAAATTCCTTATCCAAGTTTATAAGGCTCTCAATTATGATGCCTGCCTAGCCCTGCAGCACCTTCTCCTCTGCTCAATTCCCAGCCCAACTCCTCCACTTTACCATTATTTCTCTTCCTGGAACATCCCAGGATCCATCCAACCTCCAGAGTCTGCATATGGAGTTTTCTCTGACCAGAAATAGCTCTCCAATTAGCTAACCTCTATTTATCCTTCAGCTGTCAATGTTAAATGTTCTTTGTTAGGAGGTTCTTCCCTGAGTCCCTAGACTGGCTTTTTGCTTCTATACCATCAGTAAAGACCAGCCATTCCCCCAGCTCTAAGAATATAAAAATGTGTCAATAGCATCTTCTTTGAGAAGCTTAACAGTCCAAGTGGTAAATTGAGAGTGAGGTGACTTCAGTACACCCCTTTCTGTATTCATGCCCTGGCAATGTGTCTTTGCAGCTATTCCCATTGAAAAAGGTAGAATCTGTTTTTCTCCCCCTTGATTTTAGGCTGGCCCTGTGTCTTGCTTTGGCTAACAGAATGCAACAGAAGTTATGATGTGCCATTTTCGAGCCTAGGCCTCAGGAAACATTGCACATTTCTAGTAGTCCTCTAGGAACTCTGCCTACTTGCTATAAGAAAAAGTCCAGACAACCTGCAGAAGGTTAGAGACCTTGTTGCCTAGGCACCACTCGTGTCCTTGTCAACATCCATTGAATGCCCAGAAGCAGAGATGCCTAGCAGACCAGTATCTGATGGTAGACACATGAATGAACCCAGTGAAGACTGGAAGAATCACCTAGCTGAGCCCAACCCAAATTGACAACCCACAGGATAATGAACTAAGTGGTTGCTATTTTAAGCCAAAGAGTTATGCAGTGGTTTGTTAAACAGCAAAAACTAACTGATACAGGCCTTTTGTAAAATGAAAGAAATATATGGATAAGCAGGCAAGCAACAATACAAAGTAGTGTGTGGACAAATAGGCACATGAGTAGAGGAATGAAAGGTCACTGAGGAGTGGAGTTATTTAGAGGAGACGATTAATTCAGGTACATTATTATTTCCTCAGGCAGACTGTAAGTTTCTAAGAATATGGAATATGTCTTAAAATTATTTTGTACTTTCTGCAATGCCTAGCACATTTAAGCCACAGCAGTCAATTCAAAAGTACCTGATGGGTGATTTCAAACAAGGCTAAAAACTATGTCTATCTTGTTCACTTTTATGTTCCCAGCATCAGCACAGTGCCTGGAATATAGGAGTCACTCAGTAAATACTTATGAATGAATAAATACATGACTGACTTTATGAATTAAAAATATGTATTTGTGAATGTCTTTCCAGGTGACCTCAGGCAGTGTTTATAGGTATGAAAGGTGAGCAGCAAGGGGCAGAAACCTAGATGGTGGTAGGACAAACCCCCTTACGTAAGTCTATCCTGTCATTTGTAACTGCTCCAATGCACAATGGACGGCACACGTATCCATTGTTCTCTTCTTTCTTCTGTTCTTTTGTCTTCTCACTGTCTTTTCCCTTTTTTCCCCATCCTTTCACTTTTAGTTCTTTGTTTTCCTGTCCTGATCCTGCTTGACTTAGCGTTTTTAATGTATAGTGGTGATCAAGTTCAAGGTAACAACTTTGTATTGGAAGGGACTAGGGAGATACCCGTGGCAGAGGCAGTGTGACTGGGTCTGCACCCTCATTCCCTTCTCGCTCCCCCCTCTTCCCCAAAAAGAGCAAATAAGAGAAAGCATGGTGATAATATGAAGAGGAAAGGGCGTATGTGTGCAGTCTACAGTCGCACAGTCTGGACGTACAGCTGTGTGCGCTTGTACCCTTCCAGCATCTTGATAACTGCATCCCTTCTCTGGTGGCATGAAGCCAACCTTTGGGTCAGAATGCAGTGACTTTTGAGCGTAACTATGAGTCTACCCTCTACGCATCCACCTTTTACATATATGTGCAATTTGCATATGTCCTCTTCACCTTGGTTATTTCAGCTCTTCCTTTCAAGACTACCACTCTTATTCGGATCAGTCTATCCCTGTTCTTGAAACTTTCCTTGGTTTCTGTCCCCCTAAACCATGGGGCTCAGTGTATGTTACTCATTTGATATTTGCCGTACAATAAATAATCTCACCAGAAGCATCACCATAGCTAAGGTCCTGAAAGGAAAGGAATAGTCTTTCTTTGCATTGCCCACAAAAATAAGAACAACCCTAGACACACTGTAGGAGCTCAAAAATCATTTGCTGAGTGAGTGTGTGAGTGCATGTCCTCCTGGGAATGACTGGTTTACTTTGAAATCTCTGTGCCTTTTAAAATGGTGACTTTTTAATAAACACTTACTATGTGCCAGACACTGAACTAAGTACTTTTAATGGCATATGTAATTTAATCCTCATGATAACATTGTGAGGTGGGTACTATTATTGTCGCCACAGCTAGTGGGTGAGAGCACAGGTATTCAATTCCAGCCAGCTTGCTTCTGAAGCAGGCACTCACAGTCCCCCAACCAAAGATTGTTTCCTTAGAGAAATTGCATGAAAGTTGTAGCAACAATTGGGCCACCCCAACTGGAGAAAGAGCAAAAAATGTAGTGTCTCTTCTTTGTGAAAATAAATGGGGCATATTTCAAGGGAAAATGGCTCTGGACATTATAATGGCTCAGGGCATATCAGGTCACCTGGTTACTAGCTGTCTGCAATTATCTCATGTGCATTCATTTTGTTTACCAAAAAGTCTATAATAATTATTATATAATAATAGCTACCACTTAATACCATGTGTCAGACACTATGCTAAGCACTTTACATTTAGTATTTCACTGAATCTTCTCAGTAGCCCTGGACACTGATCTTATTAGTATTCCTCGTTTATAGATGGAAAACCGAGGATTGGGGCAAATTCCCAGAGTCACACACTCAAATGGATATAAAGCTTCTATTGGAATCCAAGTCTCTTCTACCCAGAAGTCCTCCTAACTAAACCATTGGATTTCAAACTTCCATGTGATGAGGACCTCCTGGGAAACATTTAACTTAAATGCAGATTCCCAGACTCCATCTCCCGAGATCCTCTAGTAGCTGTGCAAGTGTCTAGAATCTACCATTTTATAACAACTGTTTATGTGAACGTGTTGTAGCTTCTGCATGGTGCACTCCACTATACCACCTTCCCTGCCCCCTGTAAGTAGCTGGAAGTGAAGTTTTCTGTAGGCTCTTCCCAGATATTGGGTTTCATTATGCCGGCCACAAGAGATGCTGGCAGTGCTCCAGGTAGAGCCTTCATGAGCTTTCCATGTAGCCGGCCGTCATGACCAGGATTTTAAAAGCCCATGGCTTTTTCTTAGCTATTGATTCTGCCCTTAATGCACTTTTGCTCTTCTGTGTTGGGTGTCCTGCCTGGAAGTCTTAAAAACCCATTTATTCTTCTTTCTTAAGGTGTGGCCTGATTTAAATATCTAGCTCCATGTCTCCTTCTCCCTGGATCTCATGACCACCTCCCCTCCTCTCTGAAGCTGCCACCCAAGCAAAAGGCATTCCCAGACCTTAGAGATGTAAAGCAAGCATGTAGCTCTTCCCAGCATCTTATCTTCTTCGCTGAGTTCTAAGAAGAGTTGCACTGGGGAATTTGCACAGTGGCCCTGTAATTTCCTCTTATTCTTTGCCAGAAACTAGAAAGGTTATTTTCAAGAGTTCAACATGTGTCTATCCTTTTGTGAATTCAAGCAAGAGTGTCGCTGCCTTTCTTGCCCCAAGGGACATCATCATCATATTTTGTGAGAGTCCTGAGTGCTTCATCACAGGGCTTCTTTTCCATCCTTGCCTGTGTATCTTCTGGGGACCTGTGAGATGGGTGGTTCCTTCCCTCAGGGGCTTTATGAATGTTTCTTTCAATATTGATGTGACACACTCAGATGGGATGTGGAGCAGCGCTTGTTTGTTACGCCGCGCAGAGAGTGGCACGACTTCCTGTGAATAACAGGTCCACGTGCGAGGTGCAGTGTGAAGTCAAGCTGGCACCAAAGAAAGGGCACGTGTTTACTGGAATGTGTGAGATCCCTGTCCCTCCAGAGAGAGCAGTCTTAATAGCACACAATTCAACTCTAACAGTGAGCCATGCAATGGCTTTGAACACATGTAAGTGGATAGTGAGACATGCTTATACTACAGTGATGAATACAAAATAGTTTTTTGGTGACTGGTTTAGTGTTATTTTGAGTCACTTAATTTCTTAAAATATGCCTGTGCCATCCCTAAACCCCTAGAGTAGAACACAAAAGAGTGGAGTACTATTGGATTAGAGTCATAGTTCATTCACAAACATTCATTTATCCATTCATTCAGAAATACTTATTTGACCTGTATGATGTAACAGGTACTGTGCTAGATACTAAGGCAAAATATGTGAGTAAAATAGAGTTCCTCCCCTTAATGAACTTGCAGTCTGGTAGAGAAAACAGAGAGGTTATAATGCAATGTGCTAAGTGCTATGTTTAAAATGTGGATAGTATGCTATGACAGTCCAGAGGAGAGGTGCTCAACCCAAATGGAATGTGGGCAGGTGAGGGAAGAGGTCAGGGCAAGTTTTCTAGTAGGGACATTGTAGATTAATATTCAGAGGCTAAGGGTATTTGACAAGAAGGAGGTGGGAGAATAAAATAGGAGGCAAGAAGAGAAAGAATTAATGGCTTCATCTTCTCCAGTTGTCAGTCAAGCCTTGCCAGTTGTCCAGGTTTTACCACCTGTCAACTAAAACTTAATTGAGAGAAATCTCTCATCAAGAGGTTAATTATGACACAGATTCCCATATCCGGGGGAAAAATCCATCACCTGTGCAGACTGCTTCTTTTTTGGCATCTGGAACAGTCATGTCTTTTAGCAAAATGTAGATATTTGCAATAGAGTTATTTCCAGTCCCCAGGTTCTTCCTGAGCTTCTTATCTTTCCTTGAATATTCACAGTTTATATTTAAAACCTCTTGGCATTCCTTTCCAAATGTACTGAGATTGCCTCTGTCTCTTTTGGACCCATATTTCCCTAGCATCCCAACCCTGAATGGGAGGTATTCTCAAGGACACCTTCTTTCTTGTGAGCAGAGTAGAATTCTCAGCGGAGGAAACTGGAAATTCACCAGGCAAAATTCATGACCTTGTATCCCCTGCAATTGTCGCCTCCTACTCTTTCTCAATTTCTCCAAGGATCTTTTCATATCCACCACTTTGACCACTGTTCTAACCTCTCCTTTGGGATTTCCTCAAGCTGTAGATTTACCCAGTATCTCCTTCCTCTTCTCTCTTCTGCCCAGCCTCTCTCCTCCTCCCCTCCCTAGTCCTGTTCCTTTTTACTCTACCTCTCTTCTCAGATGATGTGTGTGCATGTGACTATTGACTTTTGAGATGCCATAGGGCTTGGGTCAGGCTGCCTGGTGCCTGAAGAAGGTGTGAGCAGAGATAGTTTCTAGGTGATTCCAAACTTAACATGAGTTGTAATTCTACATATTTTTAAAGAATGAAAGTGTAAATAAATTAATGAAGTGCTCAGCAGGAAGCAAATCTATCAAAGTACCAGGGAATTATATGGGAACATACGAATAACGGACCCAAGCCTGGGATCTTCTAGATAAGACCTTTTATTTGATCTCTAGGGATAATTACAGGGGATTTTTATCCTGGGCACTTACTGTAGGCATCTCTTGTCTTTGGTGGTCATTATTATGTAAAAGTCCCTAGAATTCATAAGGACTTGACACCCAGAATCTAAGAGAAGGCCCATGTGAAATCCTGCCTAGCAGCCGGGGTCAGGTTGAGCAGTGATATGACAGAGGGGCTTTTGAAACAGAGCAGAGACTATATATGGAGGCAGATGTCACTGGAAAATGAAGCTGTTAAGTCCAGTCTAGGGTGTATTTGACTTTATGGCATCCCAGAAAATTAGGGAGTGAGTATTTTCACAGAGGTCACAAATATCATTGACAATCTCAAACTGTGGGTGATTGTATGCAGGACATGCTGGGTCAGCAAAGTCAGAACGTTCTCCATGGAGGAGCACAGGCTATGGATCAGACAGACCAGCTCCAATCCACCTTCTGTACTTGCCAGCTGTGAAAACTTAGACTAGTTACTTAACTCCTCTGAACCTCAGTTTCTTCAAAAGAAGATGAGATCATAAAGCTTATCCCACAGGGCTGTGATATTGCATATGGAGCCCTAGACACAGTGCCTGGGCAGGCCTGGCTACCCACTAGCACCTTCTAGGGCACAGCTAAGAGAAACATCAGAACAAGGGTAAGACTCCAGAAACTGGGAATTGACTTGAATTTTACTTTGATTTCAACACGTTTATTAAGCAACTGCTATTAAGACCTATGTTAGTGCCATGGACAGACAGATCAGGATGGCATGGGCTCTTTCTCAAGAAGCTCTCAGCTGGTGGGGGAGAAAGGGCATAGGAACAGAGCGGCAATGCCACGCTGTGAGTGCTGTGACAGAGGTGTGCATGATATGTTTGGGAGCATGGCAACTGGGGAGGGGGGTCAGGGAAGGCATCACGGAGAAGGTAATCACTGGGCTGTGCTGGAGCCCCCAGAGAACAGCTGTGAGTGACCTGTCACCCTGGTCAACTGCCATGGGAATGCAGAATAGCAAGTGGACAGAGTCAAGGGTGTCAGAGTAGAGAGGACACAGTCTTACAGCTCCAGGAAAGAATGTCATGTCCCTTAAGGCAGCTCACACAATTAAGACCCCAGCCATTTGCAGCTACTTCACACTCACCTTGTCTGTCATTGACAGACCATTGGCAGCCCTTTCCATTGAGATAAATACAGTAGGAGAGGGTAATTAGATTGACTAATTTCTCAGCCAAGGGAACTTTCCCAGGCTCCAATTTCCCTATGGTCTTTGCATTCAGATTGCTTTAGAAGTGAGAGTTAGAGGGGACCTGGGTTTAAGGGAAGGGAGTGAAATAAAGGATGGACACAAATCAGGGAAGTGACCTGGGTAGCATATACTGAACACAGCCCAGTCTGAGCGACAATTATCTTTCCTCCCCACCACCACATCTACCAGCCCATCTATGGCTTAATTTACCAAACAGCTTTAATATATTTTCTGCGTAAATGTTAACAAACACATGAGTCATTATGTTGATTTCCTGGAAAGACCAAAGAGTGAGCTTGGTCATTTCTCCCTTTCCGTGTCTTGGTTTCTTCATCTTTAAGATGGGGAATTTGGGTGACAATCTCTCTGGATTTGTCCAGCTCTGATGTGTAGAGCTGTATGGATTTGAGTTTCAGAAAGCTACCGGTCCCAGGGCAACACAGATCCCGAAGAGAAAGATGGAAAGTGGAGAAAAGAAAGGACTTTCAGTGTAGCGGAATTTGGCCACTAGGGGAGCCACGGAGCAACTCTGCATTGCACCAAGGCACCCTATGGTTTTGTGGCAGCCTGGGGAGACAGCTATTTCCCAGGATTACAGAGTACTTCAACTGACACTTAGCCTGTGTGGGAACCATACTGACCCTCCTTACTCATATCTGTGTCCCCAGCATCTGGTACCATGTTTGGCACATAGTTTTTACTCAATAAATATTTATTCTACTAGCTGAACACAATACCCAGACCTCCAGGGAACCAGGAAGAGAGACATTGAATGGGGACAGAGGACAACCCAGTCCTGCCCCTGGATTTCTCTACAGATAAATAATCTTGTCCATTATGGTTGACTCTTACTAATTTTTCTTTCAGAGGTTCCAGTTATTTCCTGTTCTATAGACACCTCCCTTTCCCCCTTTATAATGAGCACCTTTCCTCTTGGCTTGGGGATAGTAGTTTTTCCTTCTCCTTACACTACCCCTCCACCTTCTTTGTGGCAGTGGCAGAGTAAAGGAGGAAATTCACAGTGTGGGTCAACTTATTAGTATTTATCTTCAGCTATTTTCATGCTTCCTAAGTTCAGGTAAACCAGGGTCCAGAGCTTCAGAAACCATTGGGTGGTTGACAAATCTATTTAGAAAGTGAGATACAAAAGTCAGCATGAGTCAGTCTCTCCAAGGAAGCTGGTCTTGACCATCTGCTTATGGGAAGAAGATCCCTCTTTCTTGAGCTGGAAAATGCTGAGGTAAAAATCTCCTGTCCCACCCCAAATAGAGAAAACACTTAGCCAAGGTCTTCATCAAAGTACTTGAATTCAGAAGGCCTTAACTACATCCAAGATAACAACTCTGTCCTGACGGCAATGATGACCAGGGGACCCTCTTATTTGGAAAGTCTCTAACCTCTATTACACTGAGGTAGCTTTTGATAAATTTCACATAAAATATATATTAGTCTATATTTTTGAAAGGCAGCAGGTATAGAAAGAAGAACATGGAACTTGTAGACATAAATTTAACCTCTGGCTCTATTACTTCTTAATTCTGAGTCTCTTTTTTTATGTGTCAAGTGGAAATAACTATATCAACCTTAAAGTTATTATGAGTATTAAAGGAAATATTCATTTATTAATTCTTCAAATATTTATTAAGCATCACATTTATTATTGAGGATAAATAACTCCCCTGCCTCAATAGAAAAAGCCCCTAAAGCTCAGTTACACAATGCAAGAAAAGTCTGAAGAGTTTGCTGTAGGCTGGTTGGGGTCACCCTCCATCCAGTGACTCAGGGATCCAGGTCCCCTTCATCTTATGTTGCCCCTCGCACCACATACTGGCCAAGGTTGCTGTGGCAGGGAAAGAGAAAGATGGTGAGGTAAATTGGCTCTTCCATGCCATGAATCAGAAGTGATACATTACTTCTACTCATGCTCCTATTTGCCAAAACTTAGTCATATGCTTCCAAGTTAACCGTAAGGAAGGCTGACAAATGTTTCTCCATTTTAGCCCAGGAAAAGGAAACTATGTGGAGAGCCAATCATCTTGTCTCTGCCACAGCATCTAGTGTGTGTTGGGAACTATGTTGGATGATGGGGACACAGAGATGAGCAGAGTCCCTGTCTTCAAGGAGAACATAGGCCAGAAATGAACATGAATGTGTCAGCACTATTACTTCTTAGGATGATTCCACTTCTACTGTAATTCTGTAATTACATTCAGTTCAGTCCTGTATTCAATTAATTCAGTAATTTTGCCTATTTCCTGTTATCAATAATGATTTATATCCTAAATATTCTGTGTGTTTTTTTTAATTTTATTTTATGCCTATCAGTTTCCCATGAGTCATTCTGACCTTTCTCCATAGATGGTAAATCCCTAGGGCTGGATTTACGTCTTAGTCATCTGTCCATTCCCATGTAACCTAATATGGTATAGGCACATAGCAGAACCCCCTTTCCCCTAGACTTTGTTGAATTTGAGTTTATGTTTTTATATTTTTGTTTCTTTCTCTCCATTATATTTCTCTTCTCCCTCTGCTTTTGGCTTCACCAAGGCTCCATCTTCCCCAGACAGACTGCCACCGGCTAAATTAAAAGAAGACATCTAGTTTCTCAACCCAGCTCTTCCTCTGACATCTCAGGCCTTCGTGTTACCCAGGGTAGAAGAGAGATGAATCACACCCATCCTCTCTCTCTCTCCCTCTCTGCCTGCTGGCTCTTTCTCCAGGGCCTGAGCAGAAGATTGCCTGGCCTCTTAAGAAAGGCGCTGTTCACAGAATTGACCCACAGGGGCAGGAGAAGCTTTAAGAAAATAAGTCAAATGGTGATGGTGAGAGATGCAAATGGAGAGCGTGGTCACTCCAGGGAATTACCTGAGGTCCCTCAATGGACTCCCTTATTCTGAGGTCACCTCAAACACCCTCCCTTCCTCCCCCACCTGGCAGGGTAGGGGTGGGCAGCACCCCAGCAGTTGGTTATGTCCAGTTTCTCTCTGACAGCTCCTGGTCTCAGCCAGAGCTCAATGCTCTTATCGTTCCAACAGCCAAGTCCTGCCATGTTGGTGAACAATAAGGGATTCAGCCTCCTGTGTTCATCGTTACCCTGCACCTTTAATCAGGAGTGTTATCCACAGCTCCTGCCCAGGCCTCATTTAGATTTCTTGTTTGTAGCAATAATACCCTTTTAATATGCTAAATGAGCGAGCAAATGAGCCTTCCTCTACTGGTGAGGTTTTTAAAAAACATCCCTTCTTTAGTGGATGAAGGTCACTCTTTTGGCAGATTAATACTTAACTAGGAGGCCCTGTTTATTGTCTGGGGTCACTTCAGCGGCTGTCACAGCATACTAAAGAGCGCAGGCTTGCCCGTGCCAGAACAATGCTGCTAGGTGGGAGACGCAGGAGGGACGGCCCCTTGCCTGGTTCCCTTCCCTGGCTCTCATTTAAACTCCACAGCCGTTATTAATACTTTAATTTGTAGTGCATTAATGAATTCTAATCCCCATTATGTGCTGAGCAAATGGGCATTCACCAGGCTCTGTGCAACCAGAGCAAGTCCTGGCTGTGGATTAGGCAGATGCACTAATGACATTAGCCAGGGGCAGGGGGCAGTTCCTCTTGCGAAGACACAAGGAGAAGCAGCTCAGCAGCAGAGGGGCAGGGGACAGGGGAAGAGACAATCCTGATGGCACTGTTCAATCCTCAGCCCCATTGTGCCAGCTCTACCTTTGGCCTTCCCAGAAATGGGAACCAATTTTCTCCATTCCTGCTTCAAAATGTTACTCCTCGGTAAAATGGTAATGATACTAATAGTATCTAACTCATAGGACACCCACGCATAAAAAAGGGGTACCATGTGTACAGGACTTAGGACAGAGGAAAAACACTTAATAAATGTTAGTTTTTGTTATTCTTTGACCAAATCTCCTCCTGCCCACAAGCCCTCCGGGACATGCTGGAGAGAGTGGCTCCTTCTCTTTCTTTCAAGGCGGGAACTCCCGCCCATTCTCAGGAATTTTTTTCGCTTTTCCATTCCCGAATCCCAAGAAAAGTTGGTCAGGAAATCCGGAAAATCGGCTCATTGTACCCAGCTGATTGGTAGTATTGGCCGTCACTTTGGAAACAATTCATCGTGGAGAACAGAAAACTGTTTATATTTCGGGATTCAGGAACCCGAAAGCAAAAAAATTCCTGAGAATGGGTGGGAATTCCCGCCTGGAAACCCTACTTTCAACACCTTTCCTGCTTGCCTCTATGAGCGCTTCTCCACCTCCAAAGGCACTTGTGTATGAGTCTGACTTCTCTATGAAAGTAGATCCCTTTGAGGGCAGGGACTACGTCATGCTTATTTGCATGCCCCTCCCCCAGTGTTTAAGTAGTGCTTGTCAAAAAGTAGGTCCTTCCTAATGGCTTGCTGTGTAAGCAGTTGAATAAATGAGGAGTGTAGGACTGGGCTTTTATCTTTCTGCTTCAGGACCTCTTACCACTTGCCCTAGAAAGACAGTTTGCCGAGGCCACAAAGCTCTCTTCTTGATGTGTCTAGTTCTTATTCATTCTGAACACCTAGCTCAGTCCTCCTGCCCTGGGGAGACTTCCTGGGTTACTCCAGCCCTTCCCGCCCTCCTCTGAACTCTGATTCTGTTTCCTGAGCCAGTTAATGGTCTCAGTTTTGTCATGTCCTTTTGGGCTGCCCAGTAAGCCCAAAACCAAGCTTTGGGTCTCATATTTTGCTCATAAGGCCTTATACAAAATTACTCAAAAGTCTACTGATTTTAGGGTAGCCTGGAAAGTGGTGGGACCTATGTTTATTTTAGATTGTAAGCAAAATGAGGGCAGGGAGTACATGTCGTACTTTTTATATATCTCTCATCCTAACTTCCTACCAGCATCTGGTTCAATCTGGAAGGCATCATAATAGCTATTTGTGAGGCTTGCATTGGTCAGGCACTATGCTGGGCACTTTACTTATACTGTCTTATTTTGTCTTCACAAGAAGGAGAAGATATACAGGCAGTGTTAAATATGCCCATGTAACAGATAAAGACCTTCTAGCTGCACTGCCTTACTCACTAGAAAAAAAGAAGAAACCTTAAAGGTCACTTGGAACAAATATTTATATTTTCAGTTGAAGTGCTTGGGATTCAGAGGTTTAGGATTGTCCAAAGTCACTCAGCTAATCTGTAACTCAGCCAGGCTTCAAAGCCAAACTTTTTCCACTTCCCACTTCATCCTGAAGGGGTACCTGGTTTGACAGGGCAGGTCATCCTGCTAAAGGAATGGAACTAGATGGAACTAGAAGCTAGATAGGCCAGGACTCCGAGGGCCAACCCCTCTGGCCTCAGGGGCCATGAATCGTTGAGTCAGGCCCTGGTCAGGACTGCTCTGCCCTCTGGGCTCCTTTGGTGATGAAATACTTTTACTTTGTAAGGCCTCCAATGCCTCAACTCAGTTTGGCAAGTACTTACTGAGTACCTGCACTGAAGGGAAAAAAGCCCCCAGCAGAAAACCAGAGAGCCTGATTCCAGCCCCATCTCAGCAACTGACCATTTGAGGTTCTCACACAAGTTGTGAGTTCCTCACCCATGCCATGAGGGGTTGGTCCAATGGGACTGATATTCTAAGTGAAGCCCCCATGTGGCTTCCTGACCACATTGCCGAGCTCACCTGTGACTGTAGGTCATCCCACTCCCTACTACCAAGGTCACTGAAAGAACTCTTCCCCTATAGGTCCCAGCATACACTCCTCTCCCTCTTCCTCTTTGTGTCTCCTCAGGACCCCGGGTCCAATACTGTGGAAGAGAAGCAAACACTCCTGAGGCATTATATAACTACCTACACCTCCAACCTATGGGAAACAAGGAGCCTTTCTCTTCAATTGACATGGGAATTTTGTTAGACTCAGCTTTGCTTTCAATGGCACCAAACAGCTTCTCTGGTCCTCTCTACCACCCTGCCACACAGCCCAACGTGTCTCTTTGCTTCTCTTGGCAGAGATTTAACGGAACTGAAGCTCAGTGAATCAGAAATCAAAGACAAAAGAGGAGACATAGATGGATTGTGTTCTACGAAGCAATGGGCTCTCGGGCCAAGTTGCTGTCTTGCTCTTTCCTCTTGTATCAGCCTGAGGTCATCCAGCCAGCCCTGGCCTCTGCATCAGCTCTTAAAGTGCTCTCAGAACCAAAGTGCTCTCCTTCGCTCCGAAGGAGATGCCAGGTCCTGTCCCGTGTGTTTGTGTGGGGGTGTAGGGAGAAGGTAGATGAAAGAATATAAAGAATGTGTGGGTGGTGCATGTGTGGGGGATTTGTACGCATGAGTTCATATGAATAATATATGTGGTAGGTGGTGAATGTGCATATGCATGAATGGAGGTAGATTGTATGTTTGTTACTGGGTGTGTAATAAAATTGTGGGCATTTGAATGTGTGTGTAATGAAAACACCTTTAGTGTTACATGAATGCTTGAGTGCATTTGAATGATATGAATGTATGCATTGACATATTTGAGAATTTTGGGTATGCATTAAACCAGGTGTTCATGTATGTGTTTTAAATGAGTAGGGTCTTAAGGTATATGGGAATGATGTGTGTATGAATGAGTATGCTATAACTGGGTTTTTGTTGTGTTTGTATTTATACGTTTGGGTTTGTATGAGTTTGAGGACATCTATGAATTGTGTTGCTGAATATGTTTAATGTAGCAATGTGTGTTATAATATCAAGAGTATATACTAACAACTTGTGTGAAAAGATGAACAGATGTTAGTGTTGTGGGTATGCGTATAAGTGAAGGTGTTAGTGGATTGTATGTCCATGAGTTGGGGGTAGGGACACATGTGAATAGGTGGATGACTGGACATGTATATAGAAAAAATCTGATGGTTTGGTATATACAGAGGGTGCCAAAAAAATGTATACACATTTTAAGAAAGGAAAATACTGTATTAAAATTGTAATACTCAGTATATACTGATAACAAAAGATGAATACAAGTCATGTGTATACATTTATTTGGCACCCTGGTATATATGAACATGAAGGCATATGCAGTAGCATGCTGGGGCTGGTTTGTACTGGCCTGTGAGAGCTAATTGTGAAATTTAGGAATTTTGTAAGCTGATTGGTAAAATCAGCCATTATTAAAAATTAAATTATATATACTTAAATATTAAATTGTGTATACTTATAATTAAATAAATTGCATAAAAATAAAAGTAATAATTAAAGCCCATCCCTTCCTAATTCGCTTACATTTTAATCTTATCTACATCTTGAGGTTATTTATGTACATGTACTCCATCTGTATAGAGGAATGGTGTGTTACTGCTCATCTCTTCCCAACTTCACATTCAGTGACATGTATTGGTAACTTGAAATTGGCCTTGGTGTCAGTATTTACACCATGGAACTTAGCAAATGCTGCAAACACGGGATATTTATTTATGTATTTATTTACCAGTAGAGCTTGTTGTTAAACATCTCCCATAACATAACTGTATATGAAAGTGTTGGTTGGGTATTTATGAGGGGAGATTTAGAAATGCATGTGTATAAATTGGTGGATAATTATACAATTATACTGTATGTGTGATGCATGAATGTGTATATTGCTTTATAAGTACATATGCTAGATAAATTGTTAGCCTAGGATCCATGGATCTTCAAGGTGTCCATCAAGAGAATTCAGATGGTCCATGAACTTAAAGGGGGGGAAAGTTAAATCTTTATTTTTCTGAACTTCTAGCTAAAATATGTCAATTCCTCCAATATGAATGAAGGCAACAATTCACAGTAGTATTACAATTGTGTATGATTTTATTGCCAAGAGAAGTCACAGATATTTTCATATAGTTCTTGAATACAGATCAAAATATTTATAGTCACTACAACATTAGTTATAAAATCCATCATTAGATATTATTTAAAGAGTTAATAAGGAAACCCATGTATTACCAAACCACAGATTTGCTTTTAAAGTATTTTGCAAACTGAACTTCAATATAATTACTTTCTTTTGTAATTCTATGTATTTCACTTTATGCATTTAAAAAAAGTTTTCTGAGAGGGTTCATCAGACTGCCAAAGGGGGTCTATGGCACAAAAGTCCATTATGTGGATGCTATGTGCATATTTGGTCAGCAGATCAAAGAGTAGCGTGCTGTGTGTGTCTGTGATTATGCCTTGGGATGGGAGAGTTTATGTAATTTGTAGGCATTGGGAGTGTGGGTGAGTGGGAATGGAGGTATGTTTATGATCCAATCTCTAGAACCAGATTCCTCCTTTTTCCCTGGGGAGATCCAGGAAACCTGGGGCAGTGGGGTGACAGGATTCACCAAGAGTGGGCATGAGCTGAATTCTAAAAATTTCCTTCTAAAATGGACTTACTCCAAGATCCTTTTATGTAATTATTGTTGGTAGAAAATATTTTCTGAATACTGGCTGGCTGCCTTACCGAGTGTAGATGGCATGGCAGTTTCACCTAATCATGACAACTCTTGCCTTTTCCCTGCAGACTCAGATCTCCGTGGACACAGCACTTTGGCCTTACCACAAATCTGTTATTTTACTTGTTGATCTCCAGGCACACTACAACCCACCCTGACCTACTATACTTAGCCCTTTTGGGCTTAGCTAAATATAGTTGACCGTTTAACAACATCGGGGTTAGGGGCACTGACCACACACAGTTGAAAATCCATGTATAACTTTTGACTTCTCAAAAACTTAACTACTAATAGCCTACTGTTGACCAGCAACTTTATGGATAACATAAACAGTCGATTAACACATATTTTGTATGTTATATGTATAGTATATACTATATACATACAATAAAGTAAGCTATAGAAAAGAAAATGCTAATAAGAAAATCATAAGGAGGAGAAAATACATTTACAGTACTGTACGTATTTATTGACAAAAATCCGTGTATAAGTGGACCCACTCAGTTCAAACCTGTGGTTGTTCAAGGGTCACCTGTACGCTCCACTCCACACTCCCTGGCCCTGCATACACCCCTGGGCTTTCCTTCACGTGACATCACCTCTACTGGATCACCTCCACAGCTCTGCTTCCTGATTGGGGTGTCTGCCATCTTGTCTCAGCCAGGGGACAGGTTTAGGGTTTTCCAAGGGAATAGCTTTGCCAGCAAAGAGGAGGAGAGGGAGCGACTGGAACTACATTCTGGGCCTTCCTGCTCAAAGGGTCCACAGCCAGAATGAAGGGTCTAAGTCAGAGGCTCTGGAAGGCTGCCCATTCCCTGACATTAAAAAGTTAATTTCTGACACCCATTGGGCTTTCCTCCCGGTATTTGTCATTGGCCTCCCTGGCTGAAGGGAGGGACTGACATCTCCTTCTCTGGACTTCCAATACACCCCCTTCCTCCAGTAAGATGCTCTGAGCGTCTCCTGAAGGATCGCCAGTGGACATGCCCCTAAGCCTCTGGAGAAGATAAAGCTCTTCACCCCTTTTATGGCAAGTCTCACAAATCTTCCTCAAAAGCTATTCTAACCAGAAATCCCTCCTGCTTCAGTGTAAGCCTCTTGATCAGCCCTTGGAGGAGACAGAGCAAAGCTGTGTGATCTTTGAACATGGGAATATAGCAACTGGCCTCTTTTGAAACAAGCCAGGAAGCCAGACGGCCTGAGAGCAGCACTGGGGCATGACCTTGAGAGATCTCTGGAGCCTAAAATTGTCTGTACCCATCTGTGTGAGGAAGGAAGGAAGTAATCTCTGAATAGACACACAATTTGGCAGCCTCTGTGTTTGTACCCTTTGTGGGAATGGATAGCCAATGACCCGCAGGACCGTGAGCCATCTTGGATGAGGATCCCGTAGGTGACCAAACACATAGCAATGTTTCAGGCCTTGGGACATAATCTTTTTTTTTAAGTTTATTGGGGTGACAATTGTTAGTAAAGTGACATAGATTTCAGGTGTACAATTCTGTATTACATCATCTACAAATCATGTTGTGTGTTCACCACCCAGAGTCAGTTCTCCTTCCATCACCATATATTTGATCCCCCTTACCCTCATCTCCCTCCCCCCTCTCCCCTTACCCTTTGGTAACCACTAAACTATTGTCTGGACATAATCTTATACAGAAGCAATAACCAGAAATAAAACCAGAAGGGACCTCATACATTGACTATGAGAAGCAAGCAGTCATGCTGTTCCTTACTGCACACAAACTTCACCTCAGATTGAGATTGTTTCCCGAATCGTGAAAGAGGCCTTTCTTGGAGATAAGAATTGCAGCCTGGCTTTGTCCTCTAAGTCTACTCAGGTAGATTGCAACCTACCTAGATGCACTGCTCTGATTTCCACGCCCTTTAGTGTGTGCCACACACAGTGAGTCTGAGTTAGTCACTTGCAGCCAGGCCTATCTCCTGAATTTTTGGTGTCTGACTCAGGGATATCTGGAGAAGTCCTGACTTCTAATAATGCCTTCATCCCATTCAGGTGCTGCTGGCTAAAAAGTATTCTCTGTGCTCTTGTTCTGAAAAATCCCATTTAGAAGTCCTGGTGAATTCTCTGAGAATCCTATCTCAGGATTGAAAGGACAAGTCTTGCTGAGCGGTCCTCATTCCCAGTCTGACATTCAGAGAGACAGGAACTGAGGTTCCTCAGTTTCTCATAATTCTATTTTGGGCAGATGGAAACAGTGGGAAGGTTATTAGAGAGGCTAGATGCCAAAGGAGGGGAGCTCAGCTGCCCAGGCCTTGATGGCTTTAGTGTAGGAGCACTCGATGGCTTTAGTGCTTTCCAGTCAGACCATGTTTGTGTTTGTGTTCTCCTCACTTACTGGGGAAAAAAACTCACAACCTTGTATTCCGAACATGAGATTCCCCAAGTTTTCACCTGTCTCCATCTTTCTCAGGATAGCTAGCCCTCTAAAACTTTTAAACATGAGCTGCAGCTTCAGACTGATTGCTGCATTCCTCATTTCAGAGGAGGGAAAAGCTAGGCAGACGTTATGAGTGGAGGGTAGAACTCTCCCGATCTTGAATTTCTCCAGGTCTTCATTTCCATAGCTGTGCTGGAATCATGTAATCTCCTTGATGAAGGCAAGAGGCGTTCACCTACCCACCACCTCTATGTTGTTCCTTTCTTGCTTACCAAGTAGCCTCTGTTAAGTGCACTTAACTAAGTGCACTTAGTTAAGAACATAGGCTTATAGGCTTTCAGTACCAAGATCATCACAGTATTTGTATCACTTTGGAAATTACCCAAAGTTTCCAAGCCTTGGGTTTATCTTTCCTACAATGAGGATAACAACAGTACCTTTGTTTCATAGTTGTTACCAAAATTGAATCAAGCCACGTAGGACAATCATCCAGAGCCTACACGTATTAGTAGTCTATAAACATCATTAGTGGTGGTATTATTGTTGTTGTCGTCCATTTTCTTGGACCTCCCTCAATTATTTGTCCCATCGACTTTATGGGTTTCCACTTGGCTTTCACTCCATTCTCCAAATCCACATTCTTTGGGGGGAAATTTGTGGAGACAGGAGTAGCCTGGGATAACTCTCCAGTGGTAGTCTGTAGAAACTGATTATGTGTGCCTAGAGATATTTATCCCATCAGCAGTTGCAGTGGTCAGGGAATCCTAAGAAATTGCCTTCTGCTTTTAACAGCTTTTTGTGGGCTCCTCAGAATGCTGCCAGGGCAATGGCACCTAACATGAAAAAGGCCGGGAAGCACCCGAGTTAGGGAATGTGGGCTAGAAGACAATAAAATGTTCACACCAGGCAAAAATTATGGTCCACACAGTCTGAGCAGAGCTCAGTGTCTCAGGAGAGGTGCCTTTTGGAGTTTCCTGGAGTGGGAGGCTCATGGGTATGTTTATGATGATAGAAGAGGGGAAGCTGAGCAGAGTGGAGTCTCTGAAAAGAATGCTTCCCCCTTGAACTTGGGTATTGCCATTTTTCACTGGCCAGAGGGTCCCAGTGTCAGGTATTTCTTTGCCTAGATTCTTGCATGGTCTCCCTTCAATATATTTATTTTTTCATTCTTCTTGTTCTACCGAAGCTTCTTTGTGGGTAAGCCATCCTTTCTTGGTTGTTAAAAATGTGGGGAATCCTGATTCTAAGCAGCTTATTTCCTCTCAGATTACATACCAGCCCTTGTAGGTGGCCCTGGCTTCCGGAGAAACATCTCTCACTACAAGCCTCTTCAGAATCCTGTCAGAATGTCTTTAATGCCTACAACACCCCTAGTGAGTGTTCTTGACCTCATCTGAGATGTCAAACAACTCTCTGTCTAGTCACACATGACTTGATGGGGTGAAGCAACCACAAAGTAATCGTCCTCATTGCCCTGGTGGATGTCTCACTCTGTGCAGCAAAGCTAGCGTTGGTGGCTGTGGTCAGAGGCCCCTGGATCTTGCATCTCACTCTTCTTTATACAAAGTGTCTCTAAGAAATGTGTTCTGGGCTGAAGCTTCATTCAAAGTAAAATAGGATCCCCAAATCTTCATCCCAAAGTCCAAACCTAAAAACAAACAAAGAGAGGCCACCAAAAATGCAAGAATTAATCACCAAATTGGAGTGAGGAAAAGGCTTGAGACATAGAAGAAATAATTTTATGTTAGAAAGAAAGAAGCAGAACTTCACACAGCTGGTGAGAACCTTCTGGAACTCCTTTTCCCATGGGTTGGCTTGAATTGAAAATTTTTGGGGGGACAGGGAACAGGACTTTATTGGGGGACAGTGTGTACTTCTAGGACTTTTTTCCAAGTCAAGTTGTTTGTCCTTTCAGTCTTAGTTGTGGAGGGTGCAGCTCAGCTCCAGGTCCAGTTGCTGTTGTCAGTTGCAGGGCGCGCAGCCCACCATCCTTATGGGAGTCGAACCAGCAACCTTGTGGTTGAGAGTCCGCGCTCCAACCAACTGAGCCATCTGGCACTGGCCCATGTGGGAATTGAAACGGCAGCCTTCGGCATTAGGAGCACAGAGCTCCAACCACCTGAGCCACCTGACCAGCCCCCTTGAATTGAAAATTTAAAGATGTTGCAGAAAAGAAGTCAGTGAATTTTACAAGATCATTAAGCAGAGCTGTTTTTAAGTCAGGAGTTATTTAACATCTATTATGTGCCTGACACTTTACTAGGTACTTAATATCCTTTGTTTGATTTTATTTCCAAAACTGCCCTATAAATTAGGGACTATAGCTATTCCCATTTTACAGATAAGACTCATATATGTTAAAGAATACATCTAATTGAGATACAACACGGGAATCAAACTTATATCTTTCTAACTCCAAAGCCTGTGATACTTCAATTATTCTGCATTATTTTTCTAAGGTAGATGAAAAAAATCTATGGAGCAATTATCTACCTTTGTAGGTTGGTATCAGAATAAAGGGTGAGATTGCCATTCATTTATTCATGCTTTTCTGTGTTCATTCCTTTAACAAGTATTTAAGGAGTGTCCACTGTGTTCCAGGCACTGTGTGCTTTGTCACAGTATGCTCCTTGGGTATATGGCTTCAAATAATCCACTAGGTTAATATCTAGTACAAGGAAATATTTTGCTTCCATGACTCATATCAAAGTAGTAGAAAGATACAGATACAAAGAGCTAGAAGTCCTTGTGTCCTAGGCTTATTTCTATCTATAGAATTATTCCAAATTGTATCATGAGTGTATTTTCAAATCAGTGATGCCTCCTTCCCCTCCCCCATGGAATCTTGGTGTAATTGTACCATGGATTTTCAATGACCAAAGACTACTTACAGTTCTCTGTCCCAGGAGTTGATATCCTACTTTTCCAAGCCCTCTTGTGGATAAAAAGAATCACTGTCATATAAATGCATAAACTCTTCTCTCTGTAGATTATGGAGCATGAACAATAGATGACCCAAGCAAGGCCAACAGCTCCATACGTCTACTAGAACCCATCTCCTGATTCCTACTCGAGAACATTTCTTTAGTAATCATCCTCTCTTTTCTTAAAGCATGATGTGGAACTCTACCCTCTTCTGGATCATTTTATAGGCATTCATACATGCCATGATTTTTCCCACATTAAAAGAAAAAAAAGCTTAACCCCATTCCTCTTACAGTCACCTCCATTTCTCTCTTTTGCTTACAGCAAAACTCCTTTGAAAAGGTGTCTTTGTTCACCTTCTTTAATTTCTCTCTTCCCATCTCTGCTTAATACACTCCAATCAGGATTTTGTTTTCTTCTTCCACTGCACCAAAACCTCTTATCAAGCTCACCCTAAACATGATGGGCATTTCTCACTCCTTAGACTATTGGATCTGTCAACAGCAACATTTGACCCAGTTGATCCCTCCTCCTTGAAACACTTTCTTCACTTGTCTTCTAGAATACCATATTCACTGATTTTTATTTAAATTTTCTGGCTACGTTATCTAAAGTCACTTTTGTAGATTTCTCTTCATTTGCCCAACCTTTAAATGTTGGATTGATTCTCTTTTTTACCCACACACACATTGCCTTGGGCAACCCATTCAGTCCTGTGGCGTTAAATATTATCCCAAATGCATCCTTTTTCCTCAGATCTGAACCATATATTCACGCGCACTTGACCTTCTGGAGCTACGCTAGGCATCACAAAGCCACGTGTCCACACATGAGCTCCTGATCTTCCTTCCTACACCATCCTCTCCAGCACCTTCTGCTTCTACATTTATGGCAACTCCATTCTTTCCATTGTTCTGGCTCAAAGTCTTGGTGATATCTTTGACTCTCTCCTTTCTCTCACCCACCACATCTGATCTGCCAAAAAATCCTCTCACTCATACTTTCAAAATATGCCCAGAATCTAACCACTTCTTACCACCCCCACTGTCACCACGTTGGTCCATACCATCATCATCTCTTGCCTGAATTATTGCATTAGCTTCCTAATTATTTTTTCTGATTCTGTTCTTGATCTCTTATGCTCTATTTTCAAAGTGATCCTGCTTAATGCCCTTTGATGCTTCCCATCCCCCAGGGTAAAAGCCCAAGTCCTTAGACTGGCCCAGAGAGCCCAGCATGATGTAGCTCCCCATTTCCTCTGTGACCTCAACTCCTTCTACTCCACATTGATCTCCTTACTCTTTTTTTTAGCTACAGCAAGCACATTTCTGCATCAGGGCCTTTGCAGTTGCTTTTTTCTCTCTACCTAGACTGTTCTTCCCCCAGGTATCCATATAGCCAGTTCCCTCACTTCCTTTTAGAGCTTTACTCAAACACTACTTTTTCAGTAAAATTTTGTAGACAAACATCTCAAATTTTATCCTCCATTCCAGAATTTTTATATCCCTATTCTCTCCTTTATTTTTTCTCCTAATAACTTAACATAATCTACTATTGTATATTTTATTTGGTTATCTTGTTTACTGTTGATCTCTACCAACAGAATATAAACACAATGAGGACAGCAAATTTTGACGGTCTATTTATTACAGAAGTACAGCACATAGAAGGGTACCTGGTATGTAGTATATTCTCAAAAGTATTGAGCAAATAAATTGGATATTGAGAAAAGGAGGAAGGCCTAGACTAGAGAAACTGCCTAGCAAAAGAAACCTGGAAAACACCAAAATATATGAAAAAGCCACTTCTAAAACCCTAACACTGGGAAGTTACTAGATACTAGGTGTTGTACGTCTGAATCTTGTCCATAAAGTGCTTAATAAAGTAAAATATTTGCTATTCTCTCATGGGGACTGGGATGGGGAAAATTGCAAATATTGCTAAAGTAAAAGGTGAAAGCCAGTGATAAATTAACTGGAATATTGCTTATCATGCTTTAATATCAGCAATAATAAAACACGATACTAGGTTTGAGTCAAGTGTCATTATGGGCTTTCATACACCCAAGCTTTTTTAGAGGCAGTTGAGTTCTGCTTCCTCTTCCATGAAAAGTAGGCAAGTGTTTAGGTGATAAACACTTTTTAACAACTTACAGAGGAAGGCTGCCTGTGGGATTGCATGTCAAAAGACGGTGATAAAGCATGAGATTGCACCCAGTATGAGAATTTATTTCTCTTCTTAAGGGTGAATTTTGCATGAAACAACAGACCCATTTGCCCAGCAGATCTGAGAAATGGGTGCTAATTGTGAAGAATTTTCAGCTGGGAGGGGAATCTTGTGTGAGGAGGTGGGAATGTGGTTAATGAGAAAAATGAAAGCTGAAAACATGTGTAAATGGTTGTAAGGGTACAGAGGGCCTGACACTCAGGCTTTGCACTTTAAGCCACCCCTACCCAGTACATCTTGTAGCTGGCAGTCAACAAAAGCAAGACTTGTACTGCAGGTTCCTTACCAGCCCTTGTCTGCATTTCCCAAGTCTTCTGTCTACACTGGCTCTGGCCGGCTCCTGATTCTTAGCTCCAACTCACAGTGTTGGTCTACACGTTATACTTGCAGACTGCACTTGATTTTCCCAGTTTCCACCCAAGTGCTGTATAAGGACTTTAGGTCAGGCTCCCCAGCTGGATCTTTGCACTCTTGCTCCCTGAAGACACCCCATTCTTTCCTCAGGCCCACGGCCCAAATCCCCACAAGTGAAAGGAGAAGGAAGCCCAGACAGGTGATTTCCTAGCAGGATTTTTTGTGTGCACCTTTGGTAGGGAGAGTACGTAACTCGGGCAGCCAGGGTCATCTCATCTTACCAGCATCTCCTTGTTCTGTGTCTAATTCAACAAACTCCATGGCAACGCAGGGTCTGCGCAGCGTACCTGACCTTCCCTGACCTCACTGTTAACAACTCTCTCACTTAGCTGAGTGTGCTGTGAGCTTCCCTCTCCCAATTGCTTCCTTTGATTCCTGTGTCACTGCAGGAAGTGGGGGGAGCCCCTCCCGGACAAGAGAATTGGGGAAGGACACAGAAAGGGGAGGTTCAAGCTGTGTGGGTCCAGGAGTGGGGAGCAAGTCTCTGCTCCTACAGCAGCACTGTTCTAGAACGCTGTAGTACAAGTGGGAAAAGTGACGGTCTATTGAGTCCTGTAGATACCACGAGAATCTGACATATAGCACGTTTTAGTTTGGGGGCAACTAGCACAGCGTGTTGATGTTTGTGTCACTCAAGATACGTCCTGACAGCTAAGTGTAAGAACACATCCTTTATCATTCCTGATTCAGTAAGTTATATGTGGTTTTGGTCTTTCCCATCCCAAATGAGGCTTTTCTGGCCATGACAAATACCCATAATGTGCTAATTGGAAGATGGTAATCAACCATTTCATAGGCCCACTGATCTATGCTGAGATTTTATCATTATTCTTTCTAATAATAAATATTCTTTTATTGTTTTACTCTCCTTTTAATTCTTATTTTATATATGTACAGCATTAAACAACTTTTTAAATGTTTTTTTTAAATTAAAGTTTATTGAGATGACAATTGTTAGTAAAGTTACATAGATTTCAGGTGCACAATTCTGTATTACATCATCTATAAATCCCATTGTGTGTTCAACACCCAGAGTCAGTTCTCCTTCCATCACCATATATTTGATCCCCCTTACCTTCATCTCCCACCCCCCACCCCCTTACCCTCTGGTAACCACTAAATATTGTCTGTGTTTATGAGTTTTTGTTTCTCATTTGTTTGTCTTGTTCTTTTGTTGTTTTTGGTTTATATACCACATATCGGTGAAATCATAGGGTTCTCTGCTTTTTCTGTCTGACTTATTTCGCTTAGCATTATACTCTCAAGATCCATCCATGTTGTCACAAATGGTCCTATTTCATCTTTCCTTACCGCCGAATAGTATTCCATGGTGTATATATACCACAACTTCTTTATCCATTCATCTATCGAAGGACATTTTGGTTGTTTCCATGTCTTGGCCACCGTAAACAAAGCTGCAATGAACATTGGCGTACACGTGTCTCTATAGAGAAATGCTTTTATATTTTTGGGGTAGATACCCAGGAGAGGGATTGCTGGGTCATATGGTCATTCTATTCGTAATTTCTTGAGGAACCTCCACACTGCCTTCCATAGCGGCTGCACCAGTCTGCATTCCCACCAACAGTGTATGAGGGTTCCTTTTTCTCCACAGCCTCTCCAACACTTGTTACTATTTGTCTTGTTGATGATAGCCATTCTGACTGGGGTGAGGTGATATCTCATTGTGGTTTTTATTTGCATTTCTCTGATGATTAGCGATGTTGAGCATTTTTTCACATGTTTATTTGCCATTTGTATGTCCTCTTTGGAGAAATGTCTCTTCGGGTCCTCTGCCCATTTTTCAATTGGGTTGTTTGTTATTTTGTTGTTGAGTTTCATGAGTTCCTTGTATATTTTGGGTATTAGCCCCTTATCGGAGGCACTGATTAAACAACTTTTGAAGCATTTCCTCGTGCACCATTCCGTGCAGTTCTCGCAGAAGTCCTATAAGTGAGGAAATGAAGGCATTGGTAGTAGTGGTGGTGTGTCCTCCTGAAGGACCTGGGTGACGTCAGGATGTGAACCCAGATCCCCCAGCTCCAGGCCCAAGGCTGTCCTACTAGCCCTCCTGACTCCTGATTGCATGCCTTGTTGTGCTTCAGGAGGAGGTTTGACTTATAGAATATATAAATGTGCACGTTAGTGAGATGAGTGATAACAGGCTCTGCATTCCCATGCGTGCTATTCAGTTGATGTCAAGGAATGTTGATGTCTCCCCAGACCTACTTCTTTTTCCTGAATAACCTCCCCTAAACAGAATCAATCTCTCTTGCCTCCGTTCTCCTGTACCATGTAATTCAAAAGTGTTAAGAAAACACTTATAAGATTGTAGTACAGATTGGTGTAAAAGGGTAGCTTGGCTGAGACTAGAATATGACAACTTTGAGGTTAAGCAACACTCCCCTGGAGGCCTTCTCTGTGCTCTGGGCAGAGAAAATCACTCTAACTGTCATGCAATGTTCAGGGGCTTGGTTACAGGTGTCAAGCAACATCCTGTAATTTCCCCGGGGCCAGGGAGCTCCACGGAAAATAATATGAACCTTTACTTTATTTGGAATTCAGAGCTTCATAGATATATATGATGGACTTAATGGGGAAGGGTCCCCATGGAAAGGAGAGAGAATGGGAACCTATAGAAAAAAATCTCCATAAGTGAATAATGAGTCTGGCAAGGTGAGACAGGCTGAGACACAGGGTCTGAGGACTGGAGGGGACAGGAGACCCTGGTGCAGAAGGAGGCTGTCCTGGATGCCATTTCACCTCCCCTAGTAAATCTATGGCCCCTGTAGGAGAAGGGAGCTGGCAGAAGCCCTGTGTGATTATGTGTCCTATCCCTCTGCTGTGGGTCCTCTCTGAAGGGTCTGGGCCCCACCAGCTCCAGAGAGAGGTGATCAGTGGAGTTTGACAGGAGGAGACATTAAGGAAACGTCTAACTGTAATGCTGAAGAATGCACAGCTGCCCTGGGACCTTCCAAAGCCGAGTGCAAGCGGGTGGCTGACTCTATGAGCATCCCAGTCAAACGCTGTTAGAGGTATCCAAGCTCCAGAGATCTACAGAAAAGGAAGGGTGAGACTGCACAGACCAACAGAGTCAGTAGCATGGCTTATTTGTGAAGTACCCCTGCTCTTTGGGGGCACTCCTATAGAGATACCCGAAATAAGGAAGACTGAGGCAAACTCTTACCATGGTGGAATGGAAGACTTCCAAGAACGATGGGCAGTGGTGGAACCCAGGAACTCCAACAAAGAAGTTACATAGGTTTGTGTGATTTCACCCTCATTAAAGTTTTGCAGAACTTAACTTCCTCCCAAGGCAGGAAGCAGTTTTGATTTGCCTTTATAGGTGCTTAATGATGATTATAGATACTTGTGTGCAAAGGTTACAGTCTCTGTATATTTTTAAATTTGTTTATTTTGCAATTGCATTAAACTATTTAAAATTAACCATTTTAACTATTTGTAAGGGTACAGTTCAGTGGCTTTAGGAATTTACATTGTTTGCAACCATCACAATCATTGATCCACACAACGCTTTATTTTGTAAAACTGAAATTCTATACCTATGAAACAATAACTCCCCATCTCTCCTCCCCCCAATTCCTGGCAACCACTACTCTACATTTTTTTTCTGTATGACTTCGACGACTTTAACTTCCTCATATGAGTGGAATCATGCAGTATTTGTCTTTTCTGTGATGGCTCATTTCACTCAGCATAATGCCTTCAAGTTTCATTTATGTTGTAGCATGTCAAGATCTCCTGCCTTTTTAAGACTGAATAATATTCCACTGTATATATACACCACATTTTTTTTATTCCATTTAGTGGACACTTGGGTTGCTTCCACGTTTAGGCTATCATGAATAATGCTGCCATGAACGTGGGTGTACAAATATCTTCCTCTGTGTTGTTTTACACATTATTTCTTATGCCCCTATCCCATCACCCTCTCAGCTCTTTCCACCTAACTCTTACCCATCGTTCTGATCTCACCTTCAATGTCATTTTCTCCGGGCAGCTTCTCCACTCTACGGGCCAATTTCATTGCCTCTGTCTGGCTCTCATAGCTCCCCAAAGCACAGTTCACTGTTACTGCCTTTTTGTCTTTCCCACTAGCCTGTAAATTTCCAATAAATGGGGTCCTACCTATCCAGCTCACCATTGTATCCCTAAGACCTAGCACAGTGCCTGTACCATAGAAGCCCTAAGAAAATTCCTGAGTGTAAGAACACATTCAGCAAGTCAGGTGGGGATGACGTGTGCAGCGTGTACACATGCGGGCAGCCTTGGTGCTTTTGTTCTTATATGGTGCTTCGCCCACTTGACTGTGGTCCCTTCTCTTGGTATTTGCGGAGCACTCATTATGTGCTAAGCCTTATGTCATTCCTTGAGGACAAGCAGAAGCTATGTAAGTTGGGTCCTCTGAATTTCTAGGACATCCAGTCCAGTTGAGGAGATAAGAACTAGATCTGGGCAACAAGGTAAGGTAGAACTGACGAAATAGCAAATGAGTGGCAGAAATACATTTGAAAAAGAGAGAATGCTCTAGTTTCCTATTTTAACTATTGGCGCTGGAACAAATGACCACAAACGTAGTGGCTTAAAATAATCCACATTTATTCTCTTACATTTCTGAAAGTCAAGTCTAAAATCAAGGTTTTGGTACAGCTACATTCCTTCTGGAGGTTTTGGGGGCACATTCATTTCCTTGCTTCATCCAGCATCTACAGGCTGACTGCATTCCTCAGCTCATGGCCCCTTCCCCCATTTTCAAGCGCATTGCTCTAAACACTTGTGCTGTCATCAAGCCTCATTTTTCCAACTCTCACTCTTCTGCGTCCTTCTTATAAGGAACGCGTGATTACATTGGGCCCATTCTGACAATTCAAGATCATCTCCTTATCCCAAGGTTCTTACCCTAATCAGATGAGTAAAGTCCCTTTTGCCGTGTAAGGGAATATAGTCATAAGTTTGCAGGAGTAGGACATGGACATCTTTGGGGTCATCATTCTGTCTGCCACAGGAAGTTTTACATGAGCCAAACCAGTGAGGGCAGACTGCCAAGGGTGGGAGTTGAGTGCGCACTTCACAGGATGGGGAAGATTCAGGAAGGCTGGGAGGACATGTCAGGTAAGGGAGGGGGTGCAGGAAATCAGCATGGCTTGTAAGTTGAACGCTGAAGCCATGGCTGGTTGGGAGCAAAAGGTTTCAGTGAAGAAGGTATGTGAGGTGGTGCTGGGGAAGTGCTGAGGACAGTTGTCCAGATTTCTGTGGGCCCTGGCTGCTAGGCAGAGCCATCTGGCCTCTCTCTGATGGTCATAAATACCCCTTGGCAGTTTCTGTGTAAGAGTTCTGCACTCCCTCTGCTGGGCTGGCTCTGCATCACCTCCCAGCATCCTTTTTACATGCTTTGTAACAAGCACTAAGGTGGAAGTGGAATCAATCTCCTCAGACCCTTACACGAGCATTTTAGTTGCTGTTCCCTGCAGCCCTCTGTAACAACAAGTGAATAAAAGTGACATCCAGGAGCTGCAGGGATTCAGTTCATGGAGCAGAGTTCAGCCCTAAAGTTTGTTGTCCAGCACAAGAAACCTGTGCAGCCAGCTGTTTCCAGAGAGCCCAGGAGACCACAGAAGGTGTCCTGTTTTCCCAAGGAGGTCCTTCTGTGTTCCTGCCCCCATCAGCACACTGGAGAACAAGACTTGGCTGGGCAGTCAGAGGGGGCTTGTTTTTGTTACGATTTTCTTCTCTCTTGTCCTCAGCCTAGGGAAAGGGTCAGCAGAGATGCAGCAGCTGCTGGTGCTTAGGTGAAGCTCTCAGCGCTTTTTGTTGCCAGAATCCCAGCTCCTTCACCACCTGGTAGGGCTTTGGGGACAATGCGAGGTGGGGGCAGGGCAGGTCATGGGCTAAGTCATCGTGATACTCTCCAGCACCCAGCCTCCCCCATCCTCTCCATCGTCCTTTAAGGAGTGGCTAGACACCCAGGGCCTGCCCACTAACAAGACTGTCTGCTCTGATCCTTGAGCCCTGTTCATTTCTTGCCCAGATTTTCATAGTAATGCTGAGAACTGGACATTTCTGGTTCCAGCCCGAAACTTTTTTCTAGCTAAGCCTGCTGACTTCCTGCAGCTTAAAAATTTATAGTCAGTCTATCTGGGTGGTGAACACACAATGTGATTTATAGATGATGTAATACAGAATTGCACACCTGAAATCTATGTAATTTTACTAACAATTGTCACCCCAATAAACTTTAATTAAAAAAAAATTATAGTTTGTGCTCGCTTCGGCAGCACATATACTAAAAAAAAAATTATAGTCTAATGTATACTGCACCTGAGCACATTCCTGCCCCCATAGTACAGGGCATGCCCATGCAAGTTGAATCCCTCAACACCTTTTTAGTCAAACAGTCACCTCCTTACTGCTCTTACTGCTTCTACCCTTGATCCTCTCCATTTAATTGCTGTGAAGCAATTTGGAGCACAAATCGGATCACATCATTCCTGTGCCCCAAACTTTCCAATGGCTTCTTCTCTCATTCAGAAGAGAATTCAGCCTCCTCTCTCTACAACCTCGTAGGCTCTGCATCATTGGGCTCCTGTGGGGTCCCTTAATCCCACCTGTTAACACTGTGCTATTCCCATCCAGCCTCCATTCTGGTCCTGGGACACGTCAGAGTTACTCCCACTTCAGAGTCTTCCTTCTCAATACTTCCTCTACAGAAAACACACTTTCTCCCTATTTCAGAATTACTCATCCTCTCATTTCACTCAGTCTCTGCTTGAATGTGACCCTCTCACAGAGGTCTTTTCAAACCACCTCATGTGAAATGGTGTTCCCTTTCACCTGGCATCTTTTATCTTCACGTGTGCACTGACATTTGACATTTATTATATGACAACGTGTTGTGTTCCCTTGTCTTCCCCACTAGAAGGTAAGCTCCATGGAGACTAGTTTTTGTCTCATTTATCACTATGTCCCCAATGCCTTGTATAGTGCCTAGCCCAGATCAGATGTGTAATGAATAGATGAGGAAATCATTTACATCATAGACAGTGATTGAGGCTATTACATGCCAGTCACTATGATAGGTGGACAATGCTTATTCCCTGTTCCCTGAGAACTCATAGTCATTTGAGCAAAGATTAGAATGTAGATAGATGATAGACAGATAGATAGATAGATAGATAGATAGATAGATAGATAGAAAGATAGATATAGATATAGATTATAGATGATATAGATATAGATATAGATATAGATATAGATATAGATATAGATATAGATATAGATATAGATATAGATATAGATATAGATATAGATGATATAGATATAGATATAGATGATATAGATATAGATATAGATGATATAGATATAGATATAGATGATATAGATATAGATATAGATGATATAGATATAGATATAGATATAGATATAGATATAGATATAGATATAGATATAGATATAGATGATATAGATATAGATATAGATATAGATGATATAGATATAGATATAGATGATATAGATATAGATATAGATATAGATATAGATATAGATATAGATATAGATATAGATATAGACATAGATATAGATGATATAGATATAGATAGAGATAGAGATATGGCTGTTGCAGAGTGTGATAAATGCTACACATAAGTAAGCAAAAAGTAGCATGTAAATGCAAGTGAGGTGAGAATTAATTTTTCCTCAAGGTCTGAGGAACTATTAGATAAAGGAGAAGGATTTAAACTTGACCTGAGCTGCCCAGTCTTCAGTTGAAAGTCTCTGAATCACCCTTAGAACTAGTTGGTTGCCTCTAAGTTTTTAACATTAGCTGAGCCATCATGGATAAAGTTGCCTAGAGATCTAAGTATGCCCACACCCCAAAAGGTTGGTAGAAAGATATCAGGGTCTGATATTGACCTCCAGAGGCTTGTCCCTGTGAAGCCGATGGCCTCCCAAGCCCTTACCAGGAACCCCAATGTAGGGGAGCCACAGTTCCTGGGACCTCATCAGAGCAGGGCTCCCTAAAAGCCAGCCTCTGTGTGTTGCCATGCCTTAAAGACACTGTTAGGCCACTTGTGGTGGCCAGTGCTGGCTCTGTAATACAGAGAATTGTCCCATCTGTGCCAACCTGGGTGTTGGAGGCTGGTGTGCTGGATGCCAGAAAAGCCTGTCTTGGCCATGAGTGGCTGTGGGAAGCTTCTCCAGGCTACTATATGTCTCTTTTAAGAGTCAGTAGGAGCACTCTGGTGTATGTCCCACAGGTAGCCTCAGTTATTCATGGTAGCAGAGGCCTCTACCTGTTAACACAATGACAGCTCCCCCTGGAAGCAATAATGCTGCTGAAGTAACAACAATGCTTGGAAAGAGAATGCGTAAAGCATCAAAGCCACTTCTACTCGGTCAGCAAGACTGTTCCCATGTAGCCTTGTTCATCTAGGATGGGCTCTGTAAACAGCACCAGCTCTGAACATAGAAGGATTATCAATAATCACCCCTTACACTTATCAGCATCTTTTATATATTATGTAATTTGGTCCTCACAGCAATTTTGTGAGGTGAAAGAATCATGTATTTAAAGAATGATGATACTAAAGCATGATACTATTTAAAGAATCATGCTTTAAATAGTATTTTCCCCTTTACAGTTTATTATAGAACTTTTGGAATATATGGAAAATACACTGAATAAAATAATAATCATATGTAATAATCCCACCGTAAAAGTACCGACTATTAATATGCTGGTGTACCTTCCACCAGGCATAAATGTATAAACAGGTATCAACTTATGAATCATTCTGTCTTAAAAAAGTCCAGCTAAGATTGGCTCAAATTCCTATTCTATGGAAGTATGTCTGAAAATTCTTAAAGGGATTTATAGCCTCATGAAGTACTCTGGTTCTAACCTACCATTATCTTTTAATTTAATTCTCAGTTTCACACAAATTGTCATTGTTTCACACCATGACCATGCAAATGTGGAACTCAATCCTTTCCCCTATATCCACTGCTCCACCCCCTCCACACACACACACACACACACACACACACACACACACACACACAAAACATTCACACTCAGCATTTTTGTGTGCAGAAAAATGTTTTTGGGAGAAATGTTTAGGGAGTCAGGTGTTTGGGAGAAATGTTTGGGAGCAATGTTTAGGGAACTGTTATAGCAGTTCAAACAACTTCATCATGATGTTCAACAGAATTTTTCCCTCTTCTCTTCTGTTCTCCCCTAATTTCTAATGCTTTATTTATTTTTAATGTAGAACAGTTTAGAGACAAGTTTTGTTTACTAGTGTCCATTTTTCCTTGCCCTTATACTTTTACTTTCCACTTCAATAGGCTATCAAAGAATTTACCTTAGCAAAAAAAGTTCCCTCCTACATCCCATAAGTTTTCCTAGTTGCAAGGCACAGAGACTAAGGCAAAAAAATAAAATTTATCAGGAAACAGGGGATATCTCACGGAACTGAGAAAAAGCAAACAAACAAATAACTAAAGAAACAATCTCAGAAAGGACAGAAACCAAAGCATCCTAAAATAATGGATAGTTGAAAGTCCACCCCCACTATGATAACTTGAGACTTTTCCAGTCTTTCTTTCAACCCACTCAAGATTGAAATTCCAGGGAAAGAGACTGATTAGTCTAGATTGTTTCATCTGCTCACAACTTTGCCATGGAAGGATAGCTGCACCAAAACTACATTCAATGGCAGACAAGTAATTCTGCAAGGGAAGTCATATTGCTATGTAATACTCATAAGTAGGAGAACAGATACTTGACCACCAGCTCACTTGTCTCAACACTCTGTCAATCACTAATTTATTGGTGTTGGGGGGGGGGGCGTGCAGAGAAGATATTCTTGTGAATATTTCTTTCCATAGAATACACTTTTGATGCCCTAAGCCAATGTCACTTGGCTAATTCCCATTTATCATTTTTTATTCAGTTCTCAGCTTATACTTTTATCATCTGAGACATCTTCCATGATCCCCAACCAAAATATGGGTTAGATCTCTCTATTTTGTGTTTTCAGGGCACCACATAGATCTTCCTAGATAAACTATAGGTTCCTTGAGAGCTTGAATACTGTTGATCTGCAGGACCTAGCAGAGGAACTGGTATGTAGATGGCACAGCCAAAATATTATGGACTGACTTTTCCGACATGAGAGAAATTCCCTGAGAGAACTTGCCCAGGAATTAATAAATGGAGGCAGAGGGAACTGGAATTGATCCCAGAGGGGAAAAGATACCTGACTAAGGAGAAAAGAGTAAGATAGCTGCTGCAATGAGCATTTCCCACACAACATAAACACACACACATACTACACATTGTGCCCAAGGTGGGCAAAGGACAGAATAATTGGAGAGGATTCTATAGGTAATTGCAGCTTGAAACAATTGGCCAAACTGCATGTCCTGTGGATTCCAGGAAGGGGGGCTATGAGGAAGCCCTCAGCAAGAGCACTGCAACATTTAGCTGGAAGACCAGAGGAAGGCTTTGCCTTCTTTATCTTCAGTCATCTGAAGAAAGCCAGGAATGGGGAGGGGTGTATCCGGTCTTATTTTACTATAATATAAGACTGGGTCATAACATAACATAACATAACATAACATAACATAACATAACATAACATAACATAACATAACATAACAACATAACATAACATAACATAATATAGTATAATAACCAGGTCTTATATTAATTTTTGCTCCAAAAGACGCATTAGAGCTCATTGTCCGGCTAGGTCTTATTTTTGGAGAAACACGGTAGTATGTCAGTACGGTGGTAGTATTTTGGAACTTACTTGTAGAGGTGGATCCTAGAGTCTGTTCCACCCATCATTCAACAATTTTGTAAGCACCTTATTCTCTGTATTCAATCATTACCTGGAGTGCTTTATGTTATCTATAGCTGAACTTTGACTAAGCCAAGTAGTACTGTCACCATTTCCCAGATAAGAAAACTAAGGCAGAGAAAAGTTACATAGTAAGCATGGAACCGTGTCATAAACTCAGGAAGTTTGCCTGGGTTCAATAATCATTCACTACCATACTATTCATTCGTGCTTTCATCCTATAATTATTTATTGGAGACTTTCTGTGTGCCACACAATATGTTAATCCCTGTGGATATTACAGTAAAAAACAAAGTAGAATAAACAATCTTGATTCTAGTTCTCCTGACTTGCAACAGAAAGTAAAATAGTTATAAGTATGTGTAAATAGTGATATATTTTGCCACAGGCTTGCACTGGAAAGAGGCATGTAGCTTTTAAAAAACAGGTAGTCTATATCAAAAATGGGTTGTAAAAGAGCTGGTTGCTGACGTGATTCAATTTAAATTTTGGCTTACACATAATTCAGTCAACATATTGATAAGGATGAAAGAAGGAAGCTAGGAAGAAAGGAACAAAGATTGAGTTAGCAAGTGGGTTGGCATCTTTTTATTTCATAAAGCCCTTTGATCTCCCCCCTCACCCTCCACCACCCCAGACCAGCAGCATTAAGTGACTTCTGCACTTCTCACTCCCATTTGGAATTCTACCCTATGGATAAAGAAGGTAAGTTACGACTAGGGAACTTGAAAGGACATAGCTTCCCTGCCCCTCGGGAGATTTCATTTTCGTACTGGTGTGGAAAAATTTGGTAGTTAGGTCACGCGAGATATCTGATCACTACTGACTGAAAAAGAAAACTCTTGAGAAGCAAAGACTCTCCCAATAGAGGCTTAATCTGCTGTTGGCAGAAGAAAAACTCCAGGACAATAAAGCTGGTGAAGTCACAGAAGCACTGGAGGCCATAAATATGCCCCAGGAAGTTTCAAGATTAACAGTGACTGTAAAAGAATGTACTCAAAGTTAGGGATAAAACCAGTGCAAGATAATCAATAATGATGAATAATTAGAGAGATACCCACAATTTCCTGGGGGATTAGGTTTTATTTTCTTTAAAGACTTATACTTTTGGGCTATTCACATCTCTCTTGGACATTAATTTTTTTAAGTAAAGAACCATCTTTTATAATAGCAGGAAGCTATGTCTACTGGGTGCCCAGATGTGTGGGTCACATGTTTATCCCCAAGGTAACGTGAAAGTATCAGGTCCTAATTGCTGGCCAGGACCCAGGAAGAAATAAAGAATTTTGTGTATGCTGGACTTGTGAATCTAAATGTAAAAATGACAGCAACATCATAGATTTTGCAGAAAACTCAGTAAAAAAATTAAGAAGAAATCTGAGGCAAATGTGAACTTGGAAGATACTCAAGTTAGCATATGTGCCAGATGGATGGTTTCATTTGTTTTAAGGAAACAGGGATCTATGATCCCTTGCTGTCAATTCATCAGTTGACATTTTCAGACACTTGCTACATATCACCAAGAAATTTCTCCTTCAATCACTCAATTCAAAATGTACCGACATCATGAACACCTACTATCCATCAATAAAATATGTATTCATTTCCTACTATGTGCTACATTCTGAGGGATACAAAAGCTGTCAGTCAAATAACTGACGTTGGAAAACTAAACTAAAGGCTTATAAGATAATTTTTCTCCCTTCCTCTTCCTGAGGGAGAATTATTATTATTAGTAGTAGTAGTAGGAGGAGGAGGAGGAGGAGGAGGAGGAGGAGGAGAAGGAGGAGGAGGAGGAGGAGTACTAGTAGTAATTATTTTGCCCCATGAAGTCATGCTCTGCCCTGTGACTTTCACCAATTAAATGCACAGGGAGGTGATGTGTATCACTTTCAGGCAGAAGTTTTAAGAGCCAGTTCTTGTTTGACCATAGTCTCCATTCCCTTTGCCTTGATGACTGGTGATGTTCCAGTAACAGCACCTTAGTCCACCTGATTCCTGGATTAAGCAAGATGGAATTGATTCCTAACTGTGCTACAAAAGAAATGTAGAATGAATGAAAAATATCTCTTTGTTTTTGTAAGAAGCAATGTTTTGCAGTTACTTATTACCATAGAAAACTTAGCCTAATCTAACTTATAGAAGACATCTCTATAAAACTAACATTTATTGAGTGTTTACTACATCTTGACATATGCTGAGAGTTTTACATGCTTTATCTCATTGAATTTTCATAAAACACTATGAAGTATATATTACTTCTATTTTACAGATGTTGAACTGAGTCCCAGTACTAAGTTCAGACCATGCTGTTATGTCATGTTGGAGTTTCAGAACCTGGTTTGCTTGGATCTAGAGACCATGAAATTAACTATTCTGCCATACCGCCATATATAGTAGACTGAACATAATCGCAGGTCAAGAAGGAATTTCTGAAATAGAACTGCCTTGGGCAGTTCAGAAGAGACTAGATTAATGTACACTAGAACTTCTTGGGAAGAGCTTCATGGAAAAGGTGAGAATTGAAAAATGGGTAGGTTTTAGATAGGAAAAAAAAAGAAGCTGAAATATTCCCAGACATTTTGGGAATAAGGGAGGGAGAGAGATGAGATCTCAGCTATCTAGTGAAATAAGGTGATACAATAGATATGCCAAATCTGGAAATTTGTTTAGTCAACCTTTAAGAACTTCATAGTCAGAGAGGGATGATAAGGCATTTGCCCAAATTGCTATCAGAATTCAGGAATTGAGAGGCATTAAGAGGCATGCTGGAATTCTCTAAAAAGTGTGTTAAGACTTACCAAACCAAGACTATGCAGAAATCTCTTCCCCCATGCAGGATAGGGATTTGAAAAAAACATGTCTGTTGCAGAGAAGGCAGCCCAGGGACCCAGATACAATAATGTCAAGCACACAGCAGTCTTTGTCTCAAATCCAGAAGGGCTTGGTATAGAAATAATACAATTAAGTTGGTGGAAGATGGCAGGAGAAATAATTCTTTTATTGTCCATGACAATTCCCAACCACAATAGATTAAGTTTGGCTGGGGGGGTGGGGCACCAAGACTATTTCTGTACATCCCGCCTCTGTTATACTGGCTCAGGCAAGGGATGAGACCAAGGTTTCATGGGCACTTCAATGAGGGCAGCATAGAGGACAGTGTTTCTGGGTCCTTCACCTATCACCTCCAAAATTCTGATTTCGGTGGTCTGGAGCTGCACCAAGGAACCTTCATTTTTACCAAGTAGTAGTAGTAGTAGTAGTAGTAGTAGTAGTGATTCAAATGTGATTTAAATGTGATTCTCATATGATTCAAATGTTGATGGTCTCTGAACCTTGTTAAAAACAAACAGACAAAAATAACAACATCAAAGAAAACTTTTCTGGAAATTAAAGAAGGCTTGTGTTAAAACTAACTTAAATACAAGAAATAAGGTGATGAGTTCTTTGAAAGAGCTATCTAATGCTTTAAGAATTCAGTAATTTAAGGGGCAGCAGAATGGCTCAGTTGGTTAGAGCGTGAGCTCTGAACAACAGGGTTGCAGGTTCGATTCCCACATGGGCCAGTGAGCTGCACCCTCCACAACTAGATTGAAGACAACGAGTTGCCGCTGAGCTTCTGGATGGGCTGTGGGATGGCTCAGTTGGTTACAGTGCACACTCTCAAAAGCAAGGTTGCCAATTCAATTTCCACATGGGATGGTGGGCTGCACCCCCTGCAACTAAAGATAGAAAACGGCAACTGGATTTGGAGCTGAGCTGCGCCCTCCAGAACTAGACTGAAGGACAACGACTTGGAGCTGATGGGCCCTGGAGAAACACACTGTTCCCCAATATTCCCCAATAAAAATTATTTTTTAAAAAAGAATTCAGTCATTTAAAAAGTAAAACAAAATTTAAAAATAAAAATTAATTCAGCAAGAAGAAAAAAGGAATGGGGTGCATGAACCTCTGAAATTATATACAGATGTTGTGTTGGCTCATTTACATCTTTCCTAAAGAGGCTATAACTCAAAATGTTTAAGAATCATTAAGTCAGAGTAAGTGCCATTTCACTTGGACTTTGAAGGGAAGCTGGAATTTTAGCAACCAGAAATGGTAGTATCGGCACTAGGAAAGGCATGAACAAAGGTACAGGGTCAGAAAAATAAGGCAACTGTTTGTGATGCAATAAGTTTGGGTAGAGTGTGAGATACTCATAGGACAGTTGTGGGAAATAAGGCTGGGAAAGCAGGCAAGGACAAGATCATGGAGAGCCTTGAATGCCAATTATTTGTAATGTAATAAAATACCATTGAAGGTTTGTTGGCAGAATAATGATGCATTGAACTTCAGAAAGGTAAAAGCCTCATGTGTGTGGAATGGAGTAGAGGGTAGATTGAATACTGGAGATACTGGGCAGAAGGTAGTAGTTGGTCCAAGAGAGAAAGCAGAGCTTGTGAAAAGCTGGAAATAGAAACAAGACATATTATTAAAGAAGAATTGACAATATTTGATGATTAGTTGGATGTACGGTAGTGTCAAGGATGACCAACTGAGGTGCACCGACAAGAAGAAAGAATATGATAGTTACAGGAAAAGGTAAGACAGTTGTAATAACAACTCACATTTATTAAGCCATGACTATGTTCCAGGTAATAAGCATGGCAATTTGGATACGTTATCTCTTTTCATCTTGTCAAGTAGGTGCTTCTACTTTCCCATGTCACAGATGAGGAAATAGACATAAAAATGAGTTTCTTAGGGTCACACAGATAAAGCAGAAAGAAACTGAGCCTGGAACCCAAGCCTACAAAACTCAAAAAGCCATTTTCCTAACCATCAGCCTATAATGTATTGAAGGAAGTGATCATTAGTTCAGATTTAGAACTGTCTATTTCAATATCATTTGAACATCTATGTGGAGATGTCTACAAAGCATTTGTAAAAGTGGAAATGGAACTTGGGACAATAGTCAGAATTGGAGTCAGTGGTGTATGAATGATGGTGAAGTCATGGGTATAGACGAGATCACTCAAGTAGAAAGGGTCTTGGCAGGATAGGAGTGTTAAATGCAGGACCTGTTGACCAGCCACAGTCAGGGACATGGAGAACAGAGAAAGACAATGACAAAGTTCAGAGAAGAAGGGGTTTACAAATATAGGAGAATAATCAGGGTAAGTCACTCTCATGCAAACTAAAAGAAGTGATAGATGCAAGAAAGAGAGGCCAATTATACACTGCAGAGAGGTCAAAGAAGATGGGGAACTGAGAGGAGCCTTTGAAGTTGGCAATTAAGAAAAGTTCAGTTGTGTAGAGTGTAATTTGAGTTAATTATTTGGAATGGGAGCTAGAAAAAAAGATGTTCATGAATGCGTGGATGGTGATAAGAGGAAGCAGTGAGAGTAGACAGCATTTGGAATAGCTGGGCAGTAAAGGGAAGGAAGAAACAGCTCAAGTTTCTTCCTTCCCTTTACTAGTTCAAGGGAACTAGTAGTTCAAGGAGGTATCAGCATTCAAAAAAAGCTTTTGTTTATTTGTTTTCACTTCTTGGTGTATGGAGAAACTGAGCATGTTAATAGTGTGAAGGGAAAGATGTAGAGGTGAGCAGTGTTTAAGACGTAAAGTAATACGTGGGCAGAATTGATGGAATAAGATATCTGGAGCACAAGAGAAGGAACTGCATTGGACAGGTAGCAGAATGTTATTATTCAGATAAAACTTCCATCATTGTGCTGTTATTGTTAATACAGTAAAAATGACAATAATAACAGCCTGGAGTATGACAGTAGGGATTCTATGATTAATCTAGGAATTTAGGTTTAAAAAAAGCAAACAAGGACAAAACCAAAACAAACCTCTAATCCATCTTTCTGGAAATAATCACCTAGATGTTAGCTCCTGGACCTGGGAGCATTTTGTGATTGGAGTAATTGCATTTCCCCTTTGCACAAAGAGGTCTTGCGGCTGCTCAGCAGCTCAGCAGCTTTGCAGCCCTTGAGTACCTTGACAGTCTGTATGACAGAGCTGCCCCTTGGGTTTCTTATTGCGTAGCTTTATTGCAAGCTTACAGTTAATGTCTTATTAAGTCCAGATGGACAGAGAGACTAGATTTGCCTCATTGGGGCCAATTAAGTGGGGCTGGGCAGACCTCCTACAACCTTTGCAGCAGTCAGGCTCTACTGCCAAAGAGATTAAGTGACTTGTCCAAGGTCACATAGCAAGTGGCAGAGGTTATCTTAAATCCACATCTCCAAGACCTATCTCTTTCTACTGCACCTTGAAAAATAGCTTATATACAAAATGTCACCACGAAGTTTCATCCTATAAACAAATATACCCTTCTCTAGCATTTTTTTACCACCTACTGCAGGTTTTCCTCATCAGTGCAGAATAAATGTTTAAAGCCATGCTTATGGATCTGCTGAGGCACCCAGATGTGGGCACGAAAATGTCTCTCGGTGCTTTTAGTCATTTAATAATTTCTTGTCACAGAGGGTATTAATTTTCTATTGCTGCTACAACAAATTATCACAAACTTAATGGCTTAAAATAACACAAATTTATTCTTTTACAGTCTCGAGGCTGAAACTCTGAAATAAATTTCATTGGGCTAAAGGTCAAGGGTCAGCAGGCCTGGTTTTTATGGAGGTTCCTGGAGAGAATTTGTTTCCTTGCCCTTTCCAGCTTCCAGAAGCAGCCTTTTTAGGCTCTTGGCTCATGGCCCTCTCTCTTTCTATATCTTTAAAGCCAGTAGTGAAGCATCTTCAAGTCATATTTTCTCTATCCTTTTGCTTCTGTCATCTGTCTGACTCCTCCTCCTCACTTTCATAAGTACCCTTGTGATTACATGGGGCCCACCCAGATAATCCAGGACAATCTCCCCATCTCAAGATCTTTAATTTAGTCACATGGCAAAATCCCTATTATGATAGAAAGTAACATTCATTGGCTTCAGTAATTGGGATACAGACATTTGGGGGGACCACTATTTATTTTATCACACAGAGTAAGGAACAAATAAATACACATTTTGTCAACAAATCAATTAGAAAATATTTAATAAATACTACATGGCAGTGTAGGAAATGCATATCAATATAAGACATGTTCTTTTCCCTCATAGACCTCACAATATTTTGTGGAAAAGGAATGTTCTTTGCCCTCACAGACGTCACAGTATTTTGTGGAAAAGGAGACTAATACTCATGAAATAATTATATTCTAAACTCTAGGGTACTAATTATAAATGCCATAGGGCTACGGAAAACTCATTTGAGTTGTATGGGTTGTAGCAATCAATGAAGTTCACATGAGGAAAACACAGAGACTCAAAATAAATATGCAGAATATAGATGGAGCAGGAAGGGAGGGAGGGAAAGTAGCAATACTAAATGAGTTGGATCATAGCAGCCAAAGTGTGGCCACAGGAATGGACTAAGGCTGAGAAACCTAGAGATTCCCCTAGATCAGGAGTCAGCAAACTATGGGCCACAGGCCAAATTCAGTCATTCAGCGATTTTTATAAATAAAGTTTTATTAGGACTCAGTCACACTCATTTAATTTATGGCTGCTTTCATGCTACAGTGGCAGAGATAAATAGTTGCAACAGAGACCATATAGCCCACAAAGCCTAAAATATTTACAATCTGGCTTTTTACAGAAGAAAAGAAAAATTTGCCAACGCCTTCCCTAAATAGAAGATTACTTGCTAAGTCTCCTGGCAGGAAAAGTACTGGGAAGGACTGAAAGCATAGGGTAGGGACTTAGGAGACTAGTTCTTTGGGAACCTGGGTAAGTCATGCCTGGTTTCCACATCTCTGATACTCATGGAATATAAAATGGATCACCTTAGCCCTTATCTGCTACCCTGAGCTCCTGAGATCTCATGGATGACAAGTATCTCTAATACAATCTTGAGAGGAAGTGGCCCAAGATATATTTTCATTATTGTTTCAAAGGGGCAGGAGTGTCTGTGTTACTCAGAGTATAAAAATGTGCTTTCCTGTAAAGTCAAGGTCAAGGATTTAATCTCTTTGTTGGTTTGCCCCATTCCATTCTTCTGAATGCAGTTTCTGTACCAACCATAAAAGCCTCTTGTTGGTCAGAAAAGAGACTGGACAAGAGAAAGGGCACAGATCAATTAGCAAAAGCCTCCTCACTCCTCACAACAGAGCTTATTTGTATTTTTAACAATTATTTACTTTGCGCATAGGAAACAACCAAAAAAAAGTCTCTGCTCCTCCCCGCCAGGAGCTCTGAGCCTAATAGAAGAATGAACACAAACTCACAGGGAACAGTTAAGAAGAGAAAACAGACTGTGATAAAATGTGAAAGTGAGGGAGACAGATTGTAAGTGTGATAGGAAGAATTTACAGAAGAAGGAGATGGAAGTGAGATAGATGTGAACAGAGCAGTTTGGGGAAGGCCTTGGGGAAAATAGAATTGGATCTGGTCTTGAGGAATGGATCACATTTGGATTGGGAAAGTGGAAATGGAATACATCATGATAGAAAGAAAAGAATGCTCAAGGCTTGGAATTGTAATTATGAATAATAGTCTAGAAAATAAACAACTAATACTGTTAAGAAGTTAGGATACTAAATTGTGCATCCAAAGTACACTAAACTGCCGAGAGATCATCACACCTATGACACAGTCTTTCTATAGCTATGAGACCAATTCATTATCAAGCAAATACACAAGGGATAAAAACAATGCTAGGAGACAATGTATGGTAATCGTAGAATGGGTACTATGGACAGTAACTTCATTCTTGGTTGAGACGATCATAGCTCTCTAATAAAACATCATTTAAAAAAGTCAGACATCCTTTGACAGGACATTCCCTGATTTTTGCTGATTATGTCCTGCTACCACCCAAAGGTGAAAAAAGATGAGTATTCTCTTACTGTTGCCAGCCTTGGAACCAGAGCTTGCTTCCTAATTCTTGCTAGAGCTTTTCCTCCGTAGAACTGTTTTGCCTAGCCCACAGACTTTGGTGCAAATTCAAGGATGGGGTATAACGATGCCTTGGACTCAGTTTGAAGTTGTTTTTACTTGGATTACTCTCAAAGCAGAGAAGCAGTGCAAAGGATGGAAAGAAGGTAAGCACAAAGATGAATGTATATGGCTCTCCATTTTACCCACTGATTGTGAATATACGTACCTGAAGTACAGTTGGCTTAGCACTGCACCAGGTTGAGAAGTGCTCCAAGTTGAAGAAAAGGAGGGCTGTGAATTCAATGCTTTCTTCAGCCACAGCCATACCAGCACCCCAAAAATATAAATATTAATTATTTTACTAAGAAAACCATGAGTCCCAGACTTAATGACCAGAATCTGGAACTTGATACTCATGCTTAACTAATACACTTCAACCATCCCCCCCCCACCATGTGCACCTGCTCTTTAAGGCTTAAGCATTTTTCATTTATGTCTACTTTGGGTTTTCTGTGGAGATGCCTAACCATGACCTAACATATAACCTACCAGCAACATCACACTCATCCTACCCTTTAAAGTATAAGAAGCCATGCCAGTACAAAAATTCTCTAGATATAATCCACATATGGAGAACAGGGTCCAGTATATTTACACATGCAGCGTTATAGCTTTGTCCTATTTGGAAGATATCCTTCATAGGGATTTCCTCTGGATTATTTCTGCTTGGTAATCTCATTGGACATTGTTGACTTCTCCTTTTTGAGATAGTAACAGATTATGTTTTCCAAAGATGGCTGTAACAGTAGCCTCCCATCTCACATGCTTTTCTACAAGGTGAACTTGGAACTCACCCATCGAGAGCTAATCAAGAGAATGCAGTGGAAGTGGTATTTTATGGCTTCTGAGAGCAGGTCAGAAAAGGCCATGCAGCATCCATCTAATTCTCCTGGATAACTCAGTTGGGGATACTTCCTCTGGACACTCAGCTGCCATACTGTGAGAGACCCAAGCCACATAGAAAGGTGACGTACAAGTGTTTAAGTCAACAGGGCCAGCTGAGCCCAGCCTTCAACCTCCAGACATGTGAATGATGAAGCCTCCAGATGCCAGGCCCTAGGTGTTTCAGTTATCCCAGCAGTGGGGTCTTCCCAGCTGAGGACCCAGAAAAGGTGGAGCAGAGACCATTGGTTCTTTTAAATTCTGGACTCACAAAATCTTCAATAATAAAATGTTGTTTTACATCACTAAGTTTGGGAAAATTTGTTACACAGCAAGAATAATTGGAACATGGACCTAACGACAGGTTTAAGATAAAATCACAATCCATTTGCTGCTTTCTTTTTTCATATTTGTCCAAAGTTTATTTGTAATTAATCATTTCCAATTGTTTCTTTGAATATTTTAATTATTTTCACTATTTTCTAGCTACTTCACTTCTCCTACACTAGGGTTTCCTCGTTTTACCCATTGTTAGATTTCTTGCTTACTGATGAAGAAACGACTAGAAAACTAGGTCTTTTAAAAACTTTTCAGTATAATCCAGTTTATTCTGTTTCTATTAGAATTGCCAGAAATGTTGTATGTGCTTCTAGGGACTTACTATAAGAAAATATGTAACTTGGAATATGTTCAACAGAGAGTGACAAAAATGCTTAGAGATTTTAAATTTTGTTATGGAATGACTGAAAGAGTAAGGGTAGTTTAGGCTAGAGTAAGAAATAATAAAATATTTAAGAGATGGGGATAGTGTTGTAAATTTGAAATCACTAATATTAGTTGTGAAAGCCTAAGAAGAGCAATGAATATTATTTGTTTGGGCTCTGAGGGCAAAACCAGAACCGGTGGATGGAATGACAGACAGATTTTAACTCTGTGTAAAGACCTTTCTAATACTAGAAATATCTAAAGGTAAAGTGGACAGTTGTAAGAAGCAGTGAATTGCCTGTTACTGGAGGTTTTAAAGCAATGATTAAATGTCTTCTTGATAAGAATATTGTAGAAAAAATTCATGCGTTGAAGAGAGGAAAGCAGAGGGTGGGGAATGCTGGAAGAGATGACCTTTAGGGTCCTTCCCAAACCTAGGATTCTATGAATATTTTATTTTTGGTTCAGTGGAAAAAAACAACATATATATTTATAGGACTATTGACATCAACAGCAATATTTGCCAGAAACGTGAGCCTTTGTAAACTGATCAAGCTTTGGTGTGAGTAAACTGGTCAATTCAATGGCGAGAACCCACTGAGCAGGATGAAGACAAGCAGAAGGTAATTAAGTGAGACATGTCTCAGTAAGAGGGCTGCCAAGCGTAACTAAGGCAGACTTTTATTTTGATTGGAAGGTGACAAGAACGTGATCCTCTGCCCGAGTTTGAAATAAGGAAATATGGTAGTATGGGGAGGGTTAGGATAAAAACCTGTGAGTCAAGAAAGCTGCTCTGCCCAGGAGGAGATATCAGGTCTTGCTTGGAGTAAACTCATTAACAGAACTAAAAAGCTGAGTGATATCGGCTTTCATGGAAATAAGCCGATATGTAGTTAAAAGCACCTATAGAAGACCCTATTTTTGCAAGTCAGGATACAGCACCACCCACCCAAACAGAGCCTAAGAGTCAGAGTAAGCTGGTGTATTTATTTCCTAGGGCTGCTGTAATAAAGTACCACAAACTGCGCGGCTTAAAATAAAAGAAATGCATTCTCTCACAATTCTGGAGGCCAGAAATCTAAAATCAAGGTGTAGGCAGGGCCATGTTTCCTCTGAGGGCTCTAAGGAAGAATTGTTCCTTTATTTCTAGCTTTTGTGGGTTGCTGGAAACCCCTGGCATTCCTCCACCTTTGCATAGCAGTCTTCCCTCAGTACGTGGTTCATGCTTTATAGGACCTTGTGAGGACACCAGTCACTGGGTTTAGGACCCACCCTAATCCAGTAGGATCTCATCCTAACTAATTACATTGCAAAAAACTCTGTTTCCAAATAAGTTCATATTCTGAGGTTCCAAATGGACATGAATTTTTTGGGGGGTGTGGTGGCAACGCTACTCAACCCAATATAGTTGGGAACCCAAATTTTTGTTAAATAGTGCTTGAAAATAGTTGAAAATAGAGAACATCACCAATCTGTGCCTACATGGTAGTCTTAAAAAGTTTTGACTTACCATTTTTCTCCTTTCAGTTAGTGATAGCTAACATTTGTTGAATACTTCCTTGGTGCCTCATACTGTACTAAATTCTTCACATGAATTCTGTTACATAATCTTCACAAGACGTGTGTAATTATGAGCCCCATTTTATAGAAGAATAACTGAGGCTTAGAGAGGATAAGTAACCTGTTGGAAGTCACTTCATTAGGAAAAGCCAGAGTGAGGCCTCAAGCAAAGGCCTGGGTGATTGAAAGACTGATAGAGATATATAAATGATTAGTGACTCATACATATTTATATTGTTATCTTTTTGAAGTCATGTTTACATTAACATCATAATTGGGTGGGATATATGCATTAATCTCAAGATCCTCAGTTATCTCTGCTGGGTAAGGAACTTATTCTTTTGAACATTTGTTATCCATCTACCTCATGGCAACTAATGTTGAACCGGAGACATGCTGCCTCAGAGGAACCAACTGAAATGTGCTGTAGGAAGGTATCTCAAATTCCACAGAATGAAAGTATTTTCAAAGCATCCACACTTACGTGCAGCACATGCAAGATGTCCTCATGCCCAGTTGAGAAGGAAATGGCAATTGATGAGAGGAGGTAATTCCTCACATGTGATTATTATTACTATCATTATTTTTAATCATTATAGTTTAAAACAGTAGTTCTCAACCAGGGTAATTTTGCTTCCTGGGGGAGACACTGGTTGTCACAATTAGGGGAGGGTGCTATTGCGTGACATAGGCCAGAGATGCTGCTAAACATCTTGCAGTGCATGAGTCAGTCCCCCTACAGCAAAGAATGATCTGGTCCTAAATATCAATAATGCTGAGAGTGAGAAACCCTGGTTAAACAGTTAGTGGTAAAAGAGGGTGCCTTAGGGGTCTCATCCCTGAGTTATAGGATCTCATTGCTTCCCTCCCAGCCCCTGGTACTTAATAGAATTTTTCATGATCCCCAAACTAGCGACTACTCTCAGTAGTGATGATAATTGATAATGATGGTTAATATTTATTGAGCTCTTTCTATGTGTCAGGCATTGTTTTAAGTGCTGTTCATGTATTGACTCGGTTAATCCTCACTGTGACTCTTTTAGTCAAGTGCCATTATTATTCTCATTGTACAAACAAGGAAATTAAGACATAGCAAGTTTGAGAAACTTGCCCCGGCTACAAAGCCAGTATGCAGACATAGGCAGAATGCTGCTAATTTAACCTTTATTCTCCCCTTCCCCCTGCTTTTTCCAGCAGTAAATCAAGCTGAATACCTGGTTGTATATCTTATGGAATACAGTAGGAGGGAGTAGGACTCCTATTTAACAGATGGGAAATTAGAGGCAGTAACAAGAGAAGGAAACTTGCACACTGCCCATGGGCATTAACTAAATCCACTCTCATGACATTCTCTTCCAATTCATATGACACATGTGAATTTCTTTCCCTTTCAAGAAGTCTTATCTGAGAATAAAGTGTGCCTCATAGAGTCTGAGTAGCTGTAGTAGTACCAAGTGAATCCTGCTGGCTGGCTGACTGGATGGATGGATAGATGAAGGGAGGAAGGGGAGGATGGATGGCCAGATGGCCAAATGCTGAGCTACCAAGAGGGCTCAGGGGATGATACGTTAGGGGAGAGGAACTTCATTCCTAAGACGGCAACTGTGATCAAGAATCCCAAGTTCTCAAAGGTGGCAGCAAAGCTGAGAGCCAGCAGAGCAGGAAAGAGCCAGAGATCAGAAAGAGAAGCAAGACCCGCAATTTACCTGAGCCCAAGGGCCTTATTCCACATAGCCTGGAAATAAGTCACATTTTAATGTGTTTGTATTTTGTTTTTCCTTCTAGACCAGGTGTGGGGACAGAGTCCCAGAGAGCAGTTTCCAGGTTCTCGGCCTCACATGGAAAGGTGCTGGCTCGAGTAGTAGATGGCCATCAGCTGTGACTAGTTGGGCATCAGTTGTTACTAGTTAGCCATCAACCGCTAATATAACTGCCGTGGCTACGTGGGCAGGTTGGTTGGTTGGCAGAGCAGCGGACGGCAGATTGAGGATCATGTGGCTCTTGCTTCCTGTCTCTCCAACCCAGTCACTAGCGAGACTATAGTGGTATGACTCCCCTATTTATGGCTCCATGGGTGTTCCATTTTGGCCTCACCATATCCTGCATTCTTGTGCAGGGAGCGGGACCAAAGACCCTATGTGACACATGGCACAGCAAGCAGGGTACGGTGCAGGCCAAAGCTCTCCGAAGAGCGGTGGAACAGTTTGTGAGTATGAACACTCAGTTTTGGGAAGCCCGTGAGGAGCGGCTCCGGGAACCGGAGGCACGATCTGCTTGGAAGAAATGTGACCCCTTGGTGAATTGGTGGTCCTCTCAAGCCTCCCGTGGCATGCTGCCCTATTGGCCAAAGCAAGCATCATCTTCCTTTTGGTGGTCTGCTGCTGTCATGGGCTCCTAGAGTTGTGGACATTTTACACTGAGGCCTCCGCCCAATCAGACACCTGGCACAGTGAGCAGGATTCTGGCCCTGTAGGAATGGTGTCTGACTCTGGACAGGAGGACATGTGGCCCCGACACAGTGTGTGGTACCCGGCAGCTACTGTTCTCAGGAGTTGGACCCCCATGGAGGGGTGGGAAGATGTGCATGGCTGTCTAACCAGCATAGAAAGGCTGTGCGGCTGCCGGAGAGCTGGACCCCCGTGGAGGGGTGGGAAGAGGTGGATGGTTCTCGAACCAGCATAGGCCAGAGACAGCGAAGGTCATTGCGGCCGCGTGGGCGGGGAGGTGCTTGCTGAGGCAACCCAGATGCAGGGCTTGCAGTCCCAGGAAGAAATGCTTGCTGAGTCCTCAGTGAAAGATGCGGGTGAGGTCAAGGTCATCCCTCACCCCCAGGACTTGGAGCCCTTGCCCTGCGTGGGGGGCACACATTGGGAGGTTGTTGCACAGCCCTCACGAATGACTGTGGACTCTGGGGAATCGCCTTCTATCCCTGATTTGGTGGACAGCTTGACTATTTGCTTGGGAACGTACTACCATGCAGTGGAACCAGTGGATGTTTGCTTCCTGTGTTTCGACCGGCCGCCAGCACCTGGCATAGCAAGGTGCAGGAAGACCCCTTGTTGGGGTACAAGCGGATGATTGCTTCCTGTGTCTCCACCGGCCACTGTGGAGAATGTGTAGGCACCTTGGCTATGAGCCACTATTGTTCTAGCCTGGTATCCTGAGAACCCTGACTGTGCCCAGAGAGTGGGTGGACATCGAAGGACACCCCCGGGACATTACTTGAACTGAACTGAAACCTTTTCTCATGGGCTGGGTTCCTCACACAGGGCCCCTCGTCAAAGATGCTTGTCGCATAGATTGTGAGGTGAGACCCTGGAAGGGTGGAGTGTGGGGACAGAGCCCCAAAGAGCAGTTTCCAGCCTCTCGGCCTCACATGAAAAGTTGCTGGCTTGGGTAGTAGATGGCCATCACCTGTGACGAGTTGGACATCAGCTGTAACCGGTTAGCTATTAGCCGCTAATATAACTGCCGAGGCTGCGGGGGCAGAAGCAGACGGTGGATTGCAGATTGTGTGGCTCCTGCTTCCTGTGTCTCCAGCGAGAATATGGTGGTATGACTCTCCTATCTGTGGCTCCGTGGGTGTTCCTTTTTGGCCTCACCATATCCTGCATTCTTACGCAGGGAGCGGGACAAGAAACCCTGCATGACATCGGGGTTTCTCAACCTCAGCATTATTGACATTTAGGTCCAGAATACTCTGGGTTTTGGAAGCTTGTCTTTGTGTTATAGGATGTTTACCAGAGCCCCTAGTCTCTACCCACTAATTCAAGCAGCACCCACCCCAACCCATGACAATAAAAAATGTCCCCAGATATTGTCAACTGTCTACTGAAGAGGCAAAATTACCCCAGTTTAAAATAACTGCTCTAGACTGAGTTCCCACAGGACAGGGCTTGGGTTTCTTCACCTTGGTGGCAATTGCAGAACTAACACAGTGATGAAAACTTCATAAATGTCCATGGATTGATAGATTGCTTTTCTCCTTTGGCAGAAAAAAAAATCAAATTTCAAGGGGTAAAACTACAGGACAAATGAGGCAGGGAGAGGGGAAGAGAGGGAGGAAACAAAAAAAGAAGGGGGAGGGAGAGTGGGAAAAGAAAGGGTGCTTGCTCATAGATGCCAGCAAAACCTCACCCAAGGCCAATTCCTCTGTGGGTAGATCAGCAACAGGTGTGAATTAGACTCTCAAACTCAGCAAGAAATCTCAGTGACTTCACCTCTGCTTGAACCAGAAAACTCACAGTTTTTGCATTCATATTGCTTAGAGGGGACCAGGGTTATCTTTTTGTGTGTATGAATGTGTGTGTGTGTGTGTGTGTGTGTGTGTGTGTGTGTGTGTGTGAAAGTATAATTACCCATCACTGATTAATCTTCAGACTGAGTCAAGCATTCATTGCAAATCCTTGAAACAAACAAGTCTATTTATATTTTAATTATTTTTTTGGATTTCAGGTTGATTTGTCTTTCTTCTGCATATTTATGAAGCTGTTGATCCTATGGCAACCTTATCCTTACCTCTTGCGGAGCAGAAGGAAGAGAGTGAGAAAGGCAGAGCAACACAGAGAAGTTGGTTTTCCCCCTTCCCTTCCTCAGGATGCTACAGCATTCCCTGTAGCTCCAAAGGACAGCAAGGATGACACAAGAACAGACAGTTTTTTAAAAGTAAGGTGTAATTAATTAACTAGGACCCCTGTCCACAGCTGTCATTCTTATTAAAGGTGACCTCAGCTCTCTTGCTGGAATCTTATTTTAGTCTTGGCTCCTTTTGCTGCCTTGTTACCATTATGTTCCGTCCTCCCGCATCTTTATTATACCTGCATTTTTCAAATGACCGAAATTTGTTCTTAAATAGTCCAAGTTTTTATATAAAATTTTATCAATGAATTTGGGTTATTGGAAAAATTGTGCAGTTTTCCTTACTTGACAGTGCATTGCATCTGTGCATGAAAAAATGCAAATGTGAGGTGAAGGGTAAACTGTTGACCAGATCAGCAAGTGGATCTACAACCCCACCTCCACTAACAAACATCGAAATGGCAGCATACTTCAACAACTGGATCCAGTAGCTCGGGGCAACACTAGACACTAATGTGTAGCTAACGTTTTGGCTTTTGTAGATTATTTGTCAACAGATATTTACTTCTTCTAACAGACCTCCATGGAAGAGTATGCTCCCCCACCCTACTGGTTTTGGGCTTGGCTCTTTGACTTGCCTTGATCATGGAGAGGAGAATATGTTTTCCTGTTTCTTGTCATGGCCAATGGGGTGTTGACATATGTGATGCAAGCAGAGGCTTGGGCTCTCCCACTGAAAAGAACATGGAGCTACTGCTCCCAAAAGACATATCCTCCTTGAATCAGACCTGCAATTGGAGCCACACTTGGCTGAACCTATTTTCGATCAACTCTAGCAGATTGACAGATGTGTAAGCAAGAAATGAATGCTTGTTGTTTAGGCCACTGGATATTGCGAAGAGTATTATATAGTTTCAAAGTTTGATTCCCTTGACAGACCCAGCTCTACCCAAAATGCCTTTAAACATGTGATCTTCTATTACAGCCAGATCTCAGGAGAATAACGCCTGCATCTCCGCAGCACAACACCTAGCTTATCTGGGTCCATCACAGTATTACATAAAAACCATTATAACTGTTATATAATAACTGTTTGCATTTGAACTATGTGATTTTCTTTCAATTAAAGTTTATTGGGGTGACAATTGTTAGTAAAGTTACATAGATTTCAGGTGTACAATTCTGTATTACATCATCTATAAATCACATTGTGTGTTCACCACCCAGAGTCAGTTCTCCTTCCATCACCATATATTTGATCCCCCTTTACCCTCATCTCCCACCCCCTACCCCCGCTTATCCTCTAGTAACCACTAAACTATTGTCTGTGCCTATGAGTTTTTATACTCTCAAGATCCATCCATGTTGTCACAAATGGTCCTATTTCATCTTTTTTTACTGCCAAATAATATTTCATTCTGTATATATACCACAACTTCTTTATCCATTCATCTATCAAAGGACATTTTGGTTGTTTCCATGTCTTGGCCACCGTAAACAAAGCTGCAATGAACATTGGAGCACATGTGTCTTTATGGATAAATGTTTTCAGATTTTTTGGTAGATACCCAGAAGAGGGATTGCTGGGTCATATGATAATTCTATTTGTAATTTTTTGAGGAACCTCCACACTGCCTTCCATAACGGCTGCACCAGTCCGCATTCCCACCAACAGTGTATGAGGGTTTCTTTTTCTCCACAGCCTCTCCAACAATTGTTACTATTTGTGTTGTTGATGATAGCCGTTCTAACTGGGGTTAGGTGATATCTCATTGTGGTTTTTATTTACTTTTTTTGTTTGTTTGTTTGTTTTGTTTTGGTATCTTGTTTTATTTTATTTTATTTATTTATTTATTTTATATATATATTTTTTTTTTATTAATTTTATTGGGGTGACAATTGTTAGTAAATTTACATAGATTTCAGGTGTACAATTCTGTATTACATCGTCTATAAATCCCATTGTGTGTTCACCACCCAGAGGTGGTATATAAACCAAAAAGAACAAGACAAACAAATGAGAAACAAAAACTCATAGACACAGACAATAATTTAGTGGTTACCAGAGGGTAAGGGGGTGGGGGGTGGGTGATGAGGGTAAAGGGGATCAAATTTATTTACTTTTATCGGATCATTAGTGATGTTGAGCATTTTTTCATATGTCTATTTGCCATTTGTATATCCTCTTTGGAGAAATGTCATTTCAGGTCCTCTGCCCATTTTTCAACTGGGTTGTTTGTTTTTTTGTTGTTGAGTTTCATGAGTTCCTTGCATATTTTGGATATTAGCCCCTTATCGGAGGCACTGTTTGCAAAAATCTTCTCCCATTCACTAGGTTGCCTCTTTATTTTGTAGATGGTTTCTTTTGCTGTGCAGAAGCTTTTAAGTTTGATATAGTCCCATTCATTTATTTTAGCTTTTACTTCCCTTGCCTTTGGAGTCAAATTCATGTAATGTTCTTTGAACCCAAGGTCCATAAGTTTAGTACCTATGTTTTCTTCTATGCAGTTTATTGTTTCAGGTCTTATTATTAAGTCTTTGATTCATTTTGAATTAATTTTGGTACATGGTGACAGATAGCAGTCTAGTTTCATTCTTTTGCACTTGGCTTTCCAGTTCTCCCAGCACCATTTATTGAAGAGGCGGTCCTTCCTCCATTGTATGTTTTTGGCTTCTTTGTCAAAAATTATCTGTCCATATTTATGTGGTTTTATTTCTGGGTTCTCAATTCTATTCCATTGGTCTATGTGTCCGTTTTTCTGCCAATACCATGCTGTTTTGATTATTGTAGCCCTGTAGTACAAACTAAAGTCAGGGAGTGTGATACCTCCAGCATTGTTGTTTTTCTTAAGATTGCTTTGGCTATTAGGGGTCTTTTGTGGTTCCAAACAAATCTGATGATTTATTGTTCTATTTCTTTAAAAAATGCTATTGGGATTTTAATGGGGATTGCATTAAATCTGTATATTGCTTTGGGTAATATGGCTATTTTAACTATGTTGATTCTTCCAATCCATGAGCACGGAATGTCTTTGCATTTCTTTGTGTCTTCTTCAATTTCTTTTAAAAATATCTTGTAGTTTTCAGCGTATAGGTCTTTCACATCCTTGGTTAAGTTTATTCCTAGGTATTTTATTCTTTTTGCTGCAATTTCAAAAGGAATTGTGTTTTTTTTCTTTTATATCTTTTTCTGAGATTTCATTGTTAGTATATAGGAATGCAATGGACTTTTGTACATTGATTTTGCAGCTGGCGACTTTGCTGTATTCTTTGCTTCTAATAGCTTTTTGGTGGAGTCTTTAGGATTTTCTATATGCAGCATCATGTCATCTGGAATGAGTGACAATTTAACCTCTTCATTCCCAATTTGGATGCCTTTTATTTCTTTCTCTTGCCTGATTGCTCTGGCAAGGACTTCCAACACTATGTTGAAAAGCAGAGGTGATAAGAGATAGCCCTGCCGTGTTCCTGAACGTAGAGCAAAGGACTTCAGTTTTTCACGGTTATTTATGATAGTAACTGAGGGTTTGTCATGTATGGCCTTTATTATGTTAAGACATTTTCCTTCTATACCTATTAAGCGTTTTAATCATAAATGGATGTTGTATATTGTCAAATGCCTTTTCTGCATCAATTGATATAATCATATGATTTTTGTCCTTTATTTTGTTTATGTGATGTATCACATTGATGGATTTGCGGATGTTGAACCATCCTTGTGCCCCTGGGATGAACCTCAGTTGGTCGTCATGAATATTCTTTTTAATGCATTGTTGCATTCAATTTGCTAGAATTTTTTTAGGATTTTGGCATCAGTATTCATCAGAGATATTGGTCTGTAGTTTTCTTTTTTTGTGTTGTCCTTGCCAGGTTTTGGTATCAGGGTAATGTTGGCCTCATAAATGAGTTAGGGAATACTGACTCTTCTTCAATTTATGGAAGAGTTTGAGCAGGACTGGCATTAGGTCCTGTTTGAAGGTTTGGTAGAATTCACTAGTGAAGCCATTTGGTCCTGGACTTTTGCTTTTGGGAAGGTTTTGGATGACTGATTCAATTTCGTTACTGGTGATCGGTCTGTTTAGATTTTCCAGTTCTTCATGTTTCAGCCTTGGAAGGCTATATGTTTCTAAGAACTTGTTCATTTCTTCTAGGTTATTGAATATGGTGGCATATAGTCCTTCATAGTATTGTTGGATGAGCCTTTGTGTTTGTGTGGCATTTGTGATAACTTCCCCTTTTGCATTTCTGATTTTGTTTATTAGTGTCTTCTCTCTTTTTATCTTAGTGAATCTACCCAAGGGTTTGTCCATTTTGTTAATCTTTTCAAAGAACCAGCTCTTTGTCACATTAATTTTTTCTATTGTCTTTTTGTTCTCTATTTCATTTATTTCTGCCCTGATTATTATTATTTCCTTTCTTCTGCTGACCTTAGGTTTCATTTGTTCTTCCTTTTCTAGTTCTTTATGGTGTAATGTGTGGTTATTTATTTGGGATATTTCTTGTTTCTTGAAATAAGCCTGTTATGATATAAATTTCCCTCTTAAAACTGCTTTCGCTGCATCCCAAAAATTTTGGTAGGATGTATTTTCATTGTCATTTATTTCTATGTATTTTGATCTCTCCCCTAATTTTTTCTTTGACTCTGTCTTTCTTTAAAGTATTTTGGTTAATCTCCATGTATTTGTGTTTTTTTCTGCTTTCTTTCTGCAGTTGATATCCAATTTCAAAGCCTTGTGATCAGAGAATATGCTTGGTATGACTTCAATCTTCTTAAATTTTCTGAGGTTAATTTTGTTCCAATATATGATCTATCCTTGAGAATGTTCTATGTACACTAGAAAAAAATGTATAGACTCATGTTAGGAAGAAGTGCTCTATATATGTCAATTACGTCCATATCACCTAATGTGTCATTTAGGGCTGCTATTTCATTATTTTCTGTTTGGATGATCTATCCATAGTTGTCAATGATGTATTTAGGTCCTCTAGTATAATTGCATTTTGGTCAATTTCTCCCTTTAGTTCTGTTAGTAGTTGCTTGGTATATTTCGGTGCTCCCTGATTGGGGGCATAAATATTGATGACTGGTATGTCTTCTTGTTGTATAGTCCCCTTTACTATTATGAAATGTCCATCTTTGTCTCTTGTTATCCTTTTCACCCTGAAGTCTGTTTCATCTCATATCATTATGGCTACACCTGATTTTCTCTGGATACCATTTCCTTGGAGTGTCAGTTTTCACCATTTTACTTTGAGTCTATGCTTGTCCTTGTAGCTGAGATGTGTCTCTTGGAGACAGCATATGGTTGGGTTTAGTTTTTTGATTCAATCTGCTACTCTGTGCCTTTTTATTGGTGAGTTCAGTCCATTTACATTTAGGGTGATTAATGACATGTGAGGATTTCCTGTCATTCTATCTTTAGTTTTCTGGTAAGGTTGTGTCTCCATTGTTTCTTTGTGGGTTTTTTTTTGTTGTTGTCTGTTATTTCTGTGTGGTGGTATTCTATCATGTTTCCCTCTGTTTCTTCTTTTATTACAGTATATATTTCAGTTCTGGATTTTTTTTTGAGTGGTTACCCTTTAGTTTATGTAAAAGAAAGTTTGATATTTAAAGTATTTCATTTTCTTTAGCATGCTTACTTTCTCCATTGCCATAATCCAGTTCAGGCCTTTACTCTCCCCCTTTTATGTTTTGGTTGCCACAAATTGTCCCTGTTGATGGTGTTCGAATAGCTTCCTTTAATATTTCTTGTAGTGCGTGTTGTGTATTAGAAAATTCCCTCAGCTTCTGTATGTCTGGAAAAGTCTTTATTCCTCCTTCATATCTAAAGGATATCTTTGCTGGGTATATTATCTTGGCTCATAATTTCTCTTTCAATAGTTTGACTATTTGATTCCACTTCCTCCTGGCTTGTAGAGTTTCTGCTGATAAATATGATGATATTCTAATGGCTTTCCTTTGTAGGTTACCGTCTTCTTTTCCCTAGCTGCCTTGAGGATTCTTTCTTTGTCGTTGATTTTTGACAGCATCAATACAATGTGCCTTGGAGAAAGCCTGTTGGTGTTGAGGTAATTAGGTGATCTATTTGCTGCTTGGATTCAAGGATCCAGTTTTTCCACAAGTTTGTGAAGTTCTCATTAACTATTTGTTTGAATATACTCTCTGTTTCCTTCTCTCTTCTCCTTCTGGTATGCCCATTATTCTTATGTTGCTCTTTCTGATGGAGTCACAAAGTTGTTGTAGAGTTCTTTCATTTTTTTTAAGTCTCAAGTCTCTTTATTCCTCCATGCATGTTATTTCCAGGTTTCTATCTTCGATGTCACTGATTCTTTCCTCCATCTGGTCAACTCTACTTCCTAAGATGCCTATTTCATTCTTAATTTCTTCTATTGAGTTCTTAATCTCCAGAAATTCTCTACGGTTCTTTTTAAAAATTTCAATCTTTGTGGTAAAATGCTCATGTTGTTCTTTGATTGTGTTTCTGAGTTCATTAAACTGCCTTTCTGTGTTTTCTTGCATGTTGTTGAGTTTTTTCAGAAGTACAATCTTGAATTCTGTCATTTAAGTCACATATTTCCATATCTTTAAGTTCCTTTTCTGGAGACTTTTCACTTTCTTTCTGAGCTGTCTTGTTGCGTTGGTTATTTATGGCAATTAATGATTTAATATTTCTCTTCCCAGACATCTACAGGAGTGTGTTCTGCAACAGGTTGATTGGAAGAGGTCTTTCTTTGGTTTTCCATTACGTGTTGGTAGAATGTTTTATTTTCTCTCCGACTGCAGCTCTTTTTTCTGTCTCACATTGTAGTGTTATGTTTTCTCTGCACTATTCCAGCTTCTCACACAATGGGGGGATTCCCTGGAAAGTGGGATTCTCCACTGTTAACGGTTCCCCTGGGTCATAGGGCACAGCGTCCCTGTAGAGATGCAGAGAGCTTTTGAAGTTCCTACACGAGATTCAGAGCCCATGTGTTTCAGCTGTTCTGTTTCCTGCAGGTGTCCACCCAGATGGGTGGGGACAGGGGCGGGGTGACTTGTGAGAGGTAGCCCAGAGCAATGGCGGTGACCACCACGATAGCCGGTCCTGCTTCCACAGCTCCCTCCCCTTTGTCGGAACTAGTTGGGCTGCAAATCTGTGTTTGCAGACCACAGTTCTCAGAACAGCAAATATGCTGTTCTTTTGATCTGACACTGCTACTGTTCTGCTCTAGCACCGGGCAGGTGGGGGCGGGGCGAGCTCTGGGAGGGTAGGGAGGGGGTAACTAGTCTCAATGCCTCTGCTTGGCAGTGAGGGCTTAAACCACCATTTTTCAGCCTTCATCCCTCAGTCTTTGCTCCGAGGTCTCTGCCATGAGCGTTGGATTCAGCCGTGTTGTGTGCTGTCCCCTCAGCCCTGTGGGCCATAAGTGGAGCCCTAGCAGTCCAAGTCTTCCCTCTCCCGCAGCTGCGGTAGTTCCGGGATGCAGCGAGCTCAAAGAACTGAGCTAGATTGCGTCCTGTGCCCGTGCAGCTCCATCTCTGCACTTCTCCCTTCCCTCCACCCCTGCTCGTGCAATTTGCCCACCTTTAGGTGTATTCAGTAGTGAGCCTCTTCGTCTTGCCTGTTTGCTGTGCAGGGAGTCCTTTGTGGAGTTATAGCTGTTTAATTTGTTGTAAATTCTAGGGTAGATTTCCAGAAGCTCACCTCATGCCGCCATTTTGTTGACGTCTTAAAGTTATACTATTTTCATCTCCATTTTACAAGTGAGAAGACTAGAGCTCAGATAAATTAAATGATTTGACTAAGATGACAGTGACAGTAAATGGAAGATCTTGGACCAAAACTTCTCCTTCCACATCTTATCCTCGAATCATACTGCCTTGCTTGTTGTACACATAAATTAAATGAGGTGATGACAATTTGTTAAGAGGCAGAGTAGATTTTCAGTTCGCAACCTTGCCCCTGCTGCAACCATTTTTAGCCCTGTGGACAGCGGCACATATTGCATCTCATTCTCTTAGAACCTGGTCTCAGACTCAGAAGACTCAGAAGTTTAGAAGCTCACCCTCCGTTATCCCTCCCTTTCCCTGCTGCCACATCACCTGCTCCTAAGAGCTACTTGGCTTAAGGGTCTCTGAACATCATGCAGGTGGGAAGTTCTATTCTGAAAAGTCAGTCCCACTCAGTAGGTTGTAAAATCAAATCAAGCAGGATGCCTGCTTTTAAGAGATGACGGCAGAGTTTGGCAAATTTTTCTCTGTAAGGACCAGAGTTGAGTGTTAGGCTTTGACAGTGATACGACCTCTGTTGCAGCTACTAAGATCTGTAAGTGTAGTGTGAAAGCAGCTATAGACAATATATAAATGTGTAAGCCCAACAAAACTTTATTGACAAAAACAGGTGGTGGGCAGGATTAATCCCATTGGCTACAGATTGCCTGCCCCTGGTTTATAGATGAAGAGGAGACAAACCTGAGCTCAATTCCAGTATCAGTCCTTCCCATCTTTGAAGTTATGTCTTAAAAAGACAATGAGAGTGCTTTTCCTTCTTTCCTTTCTCTCTGTCACGCAGGGTGTCACGTGGGATCTCTGGTTCCACTCCCCACATAAGAACGCAGGATATGGTGAGGCCAAAAAGGAACACCCATGGAGCCATAGATAGGGGAGTCATACCACTATGTTCTTGCTGGCGGCTGGGTTGGAGACACAGGAAGCAGGAGCCACACTATCTGCAACCTGCCGTCCACTTCTCTCTGGCATCCAACCCCACTTGCTAGCTGCAATCCACTCTTGCTAGCTCAGCCACCATCTTCTTGCTAGCCCCCATTTTTTTGCTACCGTAGCCACGGCAGTTATATTAGTGGCCAATCGCTCACTGGTTACAGCTGACGGCCAACTAGCCACAGCTGATGGCCATCCAATCACAGTCAATAGCCATTTACTACCTGAGTGAGCATTTTCCACGTGAGGGCGAGAGCCTGAAAAATGCACTCCTGGTTCTGTCCCCACACTCTCTCTCTTTTCTATCTTTGTTTTTTTATTTCTAGTCTTCCTTCATTCTTCCCTTTGTTCTTTTCTTCCTTCCTTTGTCTCTCTTTTTTCCTTTCTCTTTCTTTCTTTCCTTCCTTCCTTCCTTCCTTCCTTCCTTCCTTCCTTCCTTCCTTCCCCTTTCCTTCTTTTTTTCCATCTTATCAGCAAATACCTACTTTGTGTCATGCACTGGGCATACAGGTGAGGAGTTTCAGCCTCTCATCCTGAGCTCTGCTTCTTCTCACCTTGGTAAGCTCTAGGCACTGTATTGCCAGCAGGGCCCCAGGGAGCAAGGAGGAAGGAGACACAGAGGGGAGAAAGGGGAGGGAGAACAATGCAGGAGGAAAAGGAGGATTGCTAGTGTCATCACCCTGGGCACGAGACATATAGGTGCAGAGTGTCTGCTCCTGAGTCTCTATTACAGCACTCCTTTCATCTGGAGTAAGACTCTTTAATTTGTAAACATTAATAACCATTATTATTATTAAAAAGGAAAGAAAGTGAGTAGCCCTGTAACTAATTACTTTAAGTGTTCTCAACAAGGCACAGTTCAACTCCTTTATAAAGCCTCCTGCTGTGAAGACCAGATTGTCATTATGATCAGATCCTTCCTTAGACCTATTAATTTTACCCAGAATAACAGCAGAACAGATGCAAGAAGAAGGCTAGTCTGATTAACATAATTCTTTTCAAAGACCATTTCCTCCCTAAGGGCCACGTACTGAGTCTTCTATCTTGTCTCAGATCTAATTACATTCAGGAGAATTCAGACACTGACGGGCGATCTCAGCAGATGTCACTTCTCAGATTTGAAGCACACTTCAGGATATGAAACCTTATCAGAAAATCAATTGAAATTAACAATTCCCTCTCTCTTTCTCTCCATCTCTTCCCTCTGCCAATGCTCCCTCTCCCTGTGTCTTTTCCTCTCTCTTTCTTTTTTCTTTCTCTTTGGCCAGATTAAAGTTGTTTCCAAATAGTACTAACCTTTCTCAGGAGGAGAGACAGCATTTACAGGAATTCAATAAACCTGAAATTCAAGCCTATGCTTACCTTTTGAAGTGTTTCTCTGTCTCTTCCAGTCTCCATATAATGAGTGTGTGTGTGTGTGTGTGTGTGTGCATTAAAAGCAGCAGTTCTTGAGGATCTCTATAAGATATAAAAATAAGGTAAAAACAGCAGAAACAGAGGGGCTTTCTGCAGCACATTGAAAAGATACACACCACAAGTTACCTCTTAAGTATCTGATCTCTGATTGAAACCAGAACCGATGTGGATCACAGTGTTTGATATTTGATGAGCAAAAGTGTAGGTTTACAATGGAATCTCTTGCTGCTTTTAATGAAGTATTTGACTTTTCACCTGCTGCTTTCAAATGAGCTCTGGGAGCTTTAGAGAGATGCTCTTGGATGAGCAGCAAATGAGGGGTGGCTGGGGTTTTTGTGCCTGGTGCCTAGGTCAAGTTATGGCAGACCTGGAGTTTCAGCAGCACCAGAATCTCATCTTTCTACTAAGCCTCACCCTTAACTCCAGTGCTTTTTGTTCTGGGATCTCAGAATGTAGAAAGTGAGGCCTGAAAAACCAATAACCTGAAACCAAACCACACTTTTCTCTGCTACCATGCTTAAGCTCCATTGTGGTCTGCATTGCTCTGCCCCTCTGAAGTTGCCTGGTATGGAAAAATAATGCCACAGACAGGAGTATTTGAGGACATGACTGTAGGCAGAAGCCATGGACAAGCCATCTATTTTATGTATCCTGGGAGAACAATGAAGAAGGAGGTAGGAAGTGGAACATGCAGTTCTGCATTCTGTATTTGCTTTTTGTGGTTTGCAGATGCTGCTCGGTGCCTTGCTGACACGGCGCACAAACTGGCCTCCACTCCCCAAAGCCCCATTGCAGCAGCTGTTCTTGCCTGGCTGAGCCTGGCTCTGCATCTCTGCGGTGATGTTCCTCAGGGTGGCCAGCTGGGTGTTCTCCCCCGATAGCGTGCAGCCTTGGCACTGGCCCTCTGGGAAGCTGCCAAAGCAAAAGCATTGGAGCAGGATGGGCACAGAGCATCTCTTTTCAGGGACACTGAAAAATCTCCCCATCTTTACACTGGTGGAGTTAGGGCTTGAGAGGAAAGCACTAGAAGTGGGATAAGAGATGGAGAGAATTATGGAAACAAAGGCATCTTTGTCATTCTCTGGCTTGCACTGTGTATCTTTCTCACTGACTCAGAGAGAGTCTAGAGAATTTGACTTGTATATACCTGTCCATGCTATATGACTTTTCAATAGTCTGGCCTTAAGAATGACACCAGCATGTGCATAACTGATGAGTGAGAAGCCTACTGGCTCCAGTGAATTTGCTCTATCTCAGACTTTACACTCTGGGGATCCCTAAGAAGGTTTAGACTTACAGAGTAGTTGAGACAAGAAAACAACCAATAGGAAACCAATCCCTTATTCTTTTTCAGGTTTCACCAAATGTAATGTCATCATTACACAGTCTGCTCTTGTGGGAGAGAGAGGAAGCTCATTATGGTAGAAGGCAGGCCCATGCTATGTCAGTGGGTCCTTAGCAGTAGGTGGTTTCTCATACCATCTGTGCTGTCACAAAGCCTGTAGGCAAACAAATGCATTAAAGTTGGTGCCACTCAAGCCTGCATGGGCCTGTTAGGTATCCCTACAGTGCTCAGCTGTTGCCTTTGGGGAAAGGAAGCCTGTCTAGGGATCAAAAGAAAAGGATGGAAATGAGTCTCAGAAGTCAAAGCTCCAACTTGCCTTGTCTGAGTTAATCACACAAAAAAGGTAAGCTTTGTTGGTATAGGTGGTCTAAATGGAAAAACATAGTGATTTATGATTGCAACATCCTATGGCCAGTCTAACCCAAGATTCAAGGAAAAAATAATTACTGGGTGTCTTTGATGTGTAAATGTTTTCATTTACTTGACATTTATTAAGCTTCTGCTATGTGCACATCAATGTGATGCTTCCTAGAAGGGAGGAGAAATGAATCAGACATGGTCTGAGACACTAAAGTGGTTTACACTATAGTGGACACACACACACACACACACACACACACACAGACACGGACATACACAATACATATCGAGAAAACGGGAATGTTAATATGGAGGTAACCAATTTCAAGGTTTCAAAACAAATTATAGTTTTTGTGACAGACAGGGGCTGCTTTTATTGTAAAATGATAATTTTCCTTAAAAACAAATGTAATACTTGCTTAATAGTGAAAATGTGTGGAGGGAAATTCCTCCTACTCCCACTAACCAGAAATAATCACTATTGATGATACTTGGATATCTCTTATAAATCTCAAGTATTACAAACTTATAACTGAACTCTTAATTACACACACACACACACACACACACAAACACACACACACACACACAGGACCTCTGGACAAAACCTGCACTGTTTCTTCTGTTCTATCTCAGCACTTCCTCAATTGTACCACCATGCACATAATTGTTTGAGGAAGAAACTGAGAGTCATCTTGTATGACCCCATCTCCTCTTCCCCCAATATCCAGTTATCTCCAAGTCTTTTCTATTCTAAACTACAAAACATACTTCAACCTACCTGTTTCTCTCTCTCTTTACTGCCACATTGTAGCTCAAGCCACCTTCTCACTTAGATTACTCAATAATCTTTCATCAAGCCTACTGATTTCACTCTTGCTTCCTTTACTTCCTTCTCCATATTGTAGGGTTTGGTTGGTGTTTGTTTGTTTGTTTTTGTTTTTTAATGTTAATTGGACCAAGTCATTCTTCTGCAGAATACCTTTAGTTATTTCCAACTGCACTTAGAATAAACTTCTGTGTCTGAGAATAAGGCAGGCTAGGTTGTTTGGACAATTCTCAGGTTGAAAACACTAAAAATGATTAATAATTTTTAAAAAGATTCTTAAAAGCATCAAAATACTGACCATTCGGTATGAAATTACTACATCAAAATCAATGTGAAATTAGGAACCCAGACATCCAAGTAGGACATTTTTTTACACTGATGGTATTTTCTGAACTGGATAAATTGTAGCCTCATGGGTTGATGGAGACAGACTCAAATATCCAAGCCTTTTTAAAATGTGGCATGTAATATAGGATACCTCCTGCCATAAATCTGGAACACCAAAGGGCTATACCTTGAGGGATAGCCACTCCATACCAGGAATTTCAAGGTAGATTTCCTTACCCTTAAGCAGACTGGAGAAGAGAATATAACCTCTCCTCTAGAAGTCATAAGCACCAAATTGTTTTATAGTAAATTTGAGGGCTAAATTCACATGAACTGAAAGGCACATAAAAAGCTGTAACTTTGGTTTACTGTAGCCAAGCTCTAGGAGGAAGCATAGGTGAAAACAAGACAAAACAAAGCATAAATTACCTTTGTAGAAAATCATCCTACACGTAAATAAAGTCACAGAAATAATTGTCCAATGGCAATGAATAGCACATCACAAAAAATACCAAGATACAAAGAAAAACACATCATGTAGGAGAATCAGCATAAACAACAGATGGCAAAAACAGGCCCATGAAAACTTTAAATTGAACTGACAGAAACATTTTATAATTTATTATGTTATGTATATTTATTTAGAGAAAAAATGATAAACTTAAAAATATCTTTATGGAACAGAAAACTATAAAAAGCAACCTAGAATATTTCAAATAGAACTTTTAGAAATGAAAAATACAATAATAGAGACTTAATTGCTGGGTTTAAGAGCATACATGCTAATAAGAAAAAAGAATTAGTGAAGTAGAAAATAACTCAGACAGATATTACCCAGAAAGAAGCACACAGAGAACAAGAAATGAAAATATGAAAGATTAAGAGTATAAAATGAGAGCTGATATTTATTTAATTCAAGTTCTAGATGGAGAGGTGAGATAAAGTGAGGCAAGGACAATGTTTAAAGAGATGATGGCTGAGAATTTTCCAGAATTATTTAAAGACAGATTCAAGAGTTTCTACAAATCCAAACAGTATAAACAAAAAGAAATCCACTCTTAGATACATTACAGTGAATGTTATGACACCAAATATGGTGAGAAGATCTTAAAAGCAGTCAGAGGGGAAAAGTGTAAGTTCAAAAAAAGAGGCAGTCATAATGACAACTAAACTTTCAAAACTATTGTATTTATAATAAAATCTTAATTCCTTACTATAGCTCTAAAACTCTGTATGATCTGTGCTGCTCTCCTTTCCTACTTTCTCTTGTGCTGTTCTCTCTCCCTCCCTTGCTCTGATTCTCTGAAATTTTCTCATTTCCATGATCAGACTTTCCTCCATCTTGGCGCATTCTCTCCATCTGCCTGAATTCATCTCTTCACATGATGGCTCCTTTTCATTTCAGATCTCAGGCTAAATGTGACTTCTTCAGTGGATTCTTCCCTAAACACCCAGTCTACAGTAAGTAATTCTTATTAATATTTTTCATATAATTTTAGTTTTTTTCTTCATTTTGCATTTTTCACTCCCACTAGACTGCTCCATGAATACAAGAACCACAATAATTTTGTTACCTTTCTATACCTAGCACCCTGAAGAATTTCTCACTTACAGTAAGAATTCAGCAAATAATAGGGAAAATAATGTTTTAGATACTTCTGGTCTTTTCCTAGGAACATTTACTTATATGGTTATATGTAATTTTTGCTTTCTTATTTTAAAAAATATGGCAGCATTCTCTTTTCTAGTATATTTTTTATATTTATCAATGTAATGTTACTATATTTCATGTTGATAAACATTCTTCTATAACTTGATTTCTACAGTGTTTCCCTGAACATAAGACCTAGCCGGACCATCAGTTCTAATGCGTCTTTTGGAGCAAAAATTAATATAAGACCTGGTATTATATTGTATTGTATTATATTATATTATATTATATTATATTATATTATATTATATTATATTATATTATATATCCGGTCTTATATTATAGTAAAATAAGATCAGGTCTTATATTAATTTTCTCTCCAAAAGACACATTAGAGCTGAGTCTGGCTAGGTCTTATTTTGGGGGGAATACAGTAATCGCTGCATGATAGTCTATCACAGAGATATGATCATTTATTTGACCTCTCCACTATTGTTGGATGTTTAGATTTTCATGTAAATCATGATGTGAATAAATCAACTTCTACTATTTCCGAGGCAATAACACCTGAGTTGAAATGCAAAGGGGGCAAAAAGGTATATGCTAGAAAATTTTTGTAGCCCAGTCACCCAGTTTCCTTACCCAGGCATAACCACTGTTACCTATAAAAATTGTAATTTTGTCAAATTTACCTTTCCCTTCCCACAATTTGTACCTTAATAAGTCCAATGTACTGTATCTTGTTTGTTTTGTTCTGTTTTCCCTTAACAAAGTGAAAGTATACCAGTACATAAAGATTTGTTACATTCTTTTTAACTATTGTATGCATATAATATTCTACTGTATGTTATGTATGTATTATATCATAATGTATTTAATCAGTGTCCTATTATCAGACACATTAGAATAAAATCCTAGATGTGGAATAGCATATTTGCATATTTAATTGTATCGATCTTGTTAAATAGCTCTTTTGGAACTTATACTAAAATATATGCATCACTAGCAACATATAAAAGTGTGTGTTTCCTTACATGCTCAACACCAAAGTCTTATCAAACTTTCAGATATGTACATATGATATATGAAATATGGTATCTTGCAGAAGTGCAAAACAAATTTCATTTCTCTTATTAGTAATGAAGTTGATGCGTTTTTTGTTCGTTTAAGAGCCATTAGGGAAGCATTTGAGATCTTGCTCCCCAGCATGTGTCATCAGTTTTGACTCAAATAAATTCCTATAAGATTTTTTTTTTAAATAGTGCTGCAGTGAACATAGGGGTGCATATACCTTTTCAAATTAGTGTTTTGAATTTCTGTGGATAAATACCCAGGAATTGCTGGGTCATAAGGTAGTTCTATCCATACTGTTTTCCACAGAGGCTGCACAAATTTGCAATCCTACTAATAGTGCAGAAGGGTTCCCTTCTCTCCACAGCCTTGTCAACACTTGTTTGTTGATTTATTGATAATAGCCGTTCTGACAGGAGTGAGGTGATATCTCATTGTGGTTTTTATTTGCATGTCTCTGATGATTAGTGATGTTCAGCATCTTTTCATATGACTATTGGTCATCTGTATGCCCTCTTTGGAGCAATGTCTATTCAGATCCTCTGCTCATTTGTTAATTGGATTATTTGTATTGAGATGATGAGTTTTTTACATAAATTTTGGTTATTAATCCTTTATCAGATGTATCATTAGAGAATATCTTCTTCCATTCAGTAAGAATACCCATCAATAGAGGATGGGATAAAGAAATTATGGTACATAGATGCAATGGAATATTACTCTGCCATAAAAAATGAAATCCTACCATTTTTGACAACTTGAATGGACCTAGAGGGTATTATGCTAAGTGAAAGAAGTCAGATTGATAAATACAAATACAATATGATCTCACTTACATGAGGAATCTAAAGAACAGAATAAACAAGCAAACAAAACAGAAAGTCTCAGATACAGAGAATAAACTGATGGTTGCCAGAGGAAAGAGGGTTTGGGGAGATGGGGGAGCAAGGTGAAGGGATTAAGTACAAAGTATTAGTTACAAAAAAAGGCCTTCTTCACTCTGAGATTATAAAAGACTGCTCTCATGTTTTCTCATGGTATGTTTATGGATTCCTTTTTCACATTTTATGTTTGACCCAACTGGAATTTATTTTGGCATAAGAGGTGAGGTAGGGTTCTAACTTAATATTTTATCACATGCCTACGCAGTTGTCCCAACCAGATTCATTGATAATCCATCTTTATTCCATTAATTTGAAATGTCATCTTTATAATACATTAAATTCTTCTGTGTATTTGAGTCTATTTCTGTGTTTTCCTGTCTGTTCCTTTAATAAGTCTATTTAGTACAAAGAGACGGTTATTGCTTTCTATCGCTGTATTGCTCTCCAGAAAGGTTCTATCAGTTTATACTCCCAACGACAATGTATGAGAGTATATCTTGTGTATCTTTTATATCAGTGTATCTTACCCCTCCACACCCTTGACAACACTCATGTCATCACATTTTAAATCCTTTTCATTTTGAAAGATAAAGAGTATACTTTAATTGGTTTTTATTTGCATTTTTATTACTATCAAGGTTGAAGTAGGTTTTTTTTCCCATTTATTGAACACTTATGTTTCTTCTTTTGTAAATTAGCTGTTTGTGTCTTTTGCTCATATTTCTAAGGGGAACATTTAACTTTTTTTGATGCTAAGGGCATCCTTTAAAAATCTTTGTCAGAGAGGCAGCTGACGTTAAGAACTGAGGTTAGAAGAGCAGGCTGGATGGAGACCATTCTAAAATACATCTTCAGCAGTATGTCCAAAGGCAGAGAGCTTTTTTAGATGGGGAGAGGGGAGGAGATAGATAATAACAATACCTGCTATAGATTAAATATTTGTATCCCCCTATAGTTCATATGTTGAAGCCTTATTCCCAAGACAATAATATCTGAAGGTGAGGCCTTCAGGAGGTGACTAGCACCTGCTCCTCATGAATGGGATCAATGCCCTTGACAGAAAAGACACATGAGAGAGCTTGCTTTCTCTCTCTCTCTGATCTCTGCCATGAACACACATAGCAAGACAACAGAAACTGCAAACTAGGAAGAGGGCTCTCACCAGAACTGATCTCAAACTTCCTGGCCTCCAGAACTGTGAGAAATAAACTTCTGCTGTTTAAGCCACCCAGTCAATGGTATTCTGTTATAATAGCCTGAAATGACTGAGATAATCTATAATAACATTTGCTAACCACTTGTGTACCAGTGCTTTTCAAGTTTCTGTTTGTTGTATCATCAGAATAACTTTACAAGGTAGGCATTACCATTCTCTCCATTTCACAGATAAGAAAACTATGGCTTGGTGGTTAAATACCAAACTCAAAGTCACATAGCTAGAACATTATAGAATCACAACTAAAATCCAGCTCTCTGACATGAAAGTGGATTCTCTTAATGTCTAAATATACTGAATTTCAGTAACTACAAACTCGTGGAAAAGTCAGATCTGTTCATATACAAAATTGTGTGATAGTCAAAATTGTCTTCAATAGACTGGTCTCTGTGTTTTACGCAATGCACCCTCCTGTCTCATCAGCACCCACTGTCTGCTGCCTCTAGGTGATCAGAGATTTTGACCACAGCACCCATGGGGCCTGACCCCTACTAGGGGTGCCCCAAGGTTTGCACATGTCCCTGAACCTTTTTTGTTTCTCATCAAAATGTACCTGGCCTTTGAACTAAGAGCCACAGTTTCTGCTAATTAGCTCAACGAAATTGGACAGAGTTTTTCATAAATGCTAATTAATTAATATATTATTCACATAGAAGGCAACAAGGAGAAAGGTAAAGAGAAAGGGAGAAGAAAATATTGAGCAAAGTTTATCAAGAGACAAATATGAATTTGGCTTTCCAGGTAATGTAGAATCTTTCCCTAGAAATCCTTCTGAGGAGAAAAGGAAGTATGGGCACAAGACTAAACTGAAGGAGGAAGATGATCTAGAGGTCCAGGGGGACCTCAGCTGCTGGGTGAGCTGTCTCCTTAGCCTGGCCTCACGGCAGGCCCTGGTCTTATGGCCCACCTCATCACAGTAGCTCTTCCCCCACAAGAATCCAACTGGACTAATGGAATGCTGGCCCTGGGGGCAGTGGGAGGCAGTGGTGTGAGGAGGCTCTCTGGAGAGCTGTGCTTTCCAAGGGGACAAAGCCCCAGTAGGCCCCAGTGTTCAATTCAGTCCTATGGAAAGGCTCTTCTAACTCCTCAAACTTCCCCCTAACTTATCCAGAACTATAAAAAGGGTAAGAAGAGAGTCAGATCACCCTGCCTTCCTATCCACCTCTCAAAACGGTTTACATTTGAAGGCAGTTCCCATTTGCAGAAGGTCTACCTTACTTGTCTCCCTGAGGATTGTACCTGTAACATTGACATGAAAGACCGAGAGGCGGAGGCTAGACCCGGAAGGAGGCAGCACCTTTGTATTTCTCACCTCGGACTGCAGGAATCATTCTGTTTGTGCAGGAGGACAAGGAGTAGGCAAATATGAGGCGATCTATACAGTTTTCAATTAACAAAAATAATGAAATGTTTTCAGAAATGCTTGCTTGAGGCTCCAGGTTTTCTCTCTAAACTTTTTTCCTTTGATGATGGAGTTGCTTGTGAGGAATGCACAATACAAAGACCTGAATCCATCGCAGTGCTCCAGTCTTAAAGTGAGGGTCTCAATGAGATGAGCTCTCAGTTCTCTCCAACCCGATGCTTCTGTGATTGTGTCTGGCTTTATCTGAAGTGATGAACTGCTTTCAGAATAGGGAATGAGAAAGGATTAATTATAGTAAATTGAATAAAAACATTATTAAGAATAACTCCTTACATTTTTCTTATTACTGTGCCTTTTTACTCTCTGGAGGCATTATGATATTTCAAGGCTATCATGAATTTAAAGTAACCTTACCACTAGCCCTTTGAAATAGGTACGATGTGCATTATCCTCCCCTTTTCATGGAAGAGGAACCTGAGGCCGGGGTGGACCCAGGGCTCACTCAGAATCCCAAAGGGAGCCCAGGTCCCACTCTGCCAGATGGAGCTGTTTCTACTGGATGTGGGGCCTCTCCCTGCAAGACACACTCTGCTGATTAGAGTGACTTCTTTTTCCCAAGCCCCATTGCATAGGACAGAGGCATTAAAAGCCTCCCTAGTCCTAGGGCCCATACGTAGATTTCCATTAATAAAGCAAAAATACAAATTAAGCCGTCCTCTCAGTTGTTCTAGAACAGGACTTGCCACCTCCTCCCCTGTCCCCCAGGAATCCACAAACACATGTTTAAATAACAAAAGAAAACTGAGTATCTAAGGCTGTTAGTAGTGGCCCTGGGGGGTGGAGGAGCTGGGGAGACCAGAAAAAGAGTGGTATTCTGCACCTGTCCTGCCCAAAAGCTCATGGTGCAGCAGTATTTACTTAAAAAGCAGAGGAGGAAATCATTATTTGCTCTTAGTCCTGCGATTCCTGTGGCTGTCCTCTTTGGAGGAAGAGTTTTATTTCATTTCTTTTTTACCATTCGCCCATGCCTGAGTTGTAAGAGGTAAAAGTAGCAGTGCCTGCCATATACTATATGGAGAATCATCACTGAGGCCAGGGTGGGAGATAAGCCTCAGCCTGCCCTGCAGCCTTTCATGTCTGGACCACCATGAAGAAAAATAAACGCAGAGAGTGTGGAGACAGAGTCCCAGAGAGCAGTTCCCAGGCTCTCGGCCTCACATGGAAAGGTGCTGGCTCGGGTAGTAGATGGCCGTCAGCCGTGACTGGTTGGCCGGCAGCTGTAACTAGTGAGCCAATTAGCCCCTGACATAACTGTCACGGCTGCGTTGGTTGGTTGGTTGGTTGGTTGGTTGGTTGGTTGGTTGGTTGGTTGGTTGGTTGGTTGGTTGGCAGAGAAGGTAAGGCAGATTCCACATTGTGTGGCCCCTGCTTCCTGTGTCTCCAACCCAGCTGCCAGCGAGACTATGGTGGTATGAGCGCCCTCGTCCATGGCTCCGTGGGTGTTCCTTTTTGGCCTCGGCGTATCCTGCGTTCTCATGCGGGGAGTGGGACAGAGACCCTGCATGAGGTCTCTCTCTCTCTCTCTCTCTCTCTCTCTCTCTCTCTCTCTGATTCTGTAATTCTCTCTCCCAGTTTGCAAAACCTGCATGTACATTATATATGAATACTATATATGCCTGTATACATTAAGAACAAACATATACACTTTATATACACATATATTTTATACTTATATATGTGTATTATACATACTCGTATATTATCTAAACATATTTACATTATAGATATATGTATTAAATACATAACACACACACATACATGGATAGATTCCACTTCCCTCCTCCCAAATAGTGGTGCTGGTGAAATACTCAAAAAATAAAAATACACAACCTGAAGCAGAAAAAAAAACAAAGCAAAGTCCCCATTTTAAATGTTATAAGTAGCTTCCAGTTATTAATGTCTCCCCCCTCTTAATGGCTGTTTCTCCAGTTGGAAATTGGCAGCAATCAGCTTTACAAGTGTTGGGGAAAGATTTACTTGGACAGATGAAAGAAAATTATTTCCTCCTAAATGCCGGCACCCACCACAGATAATGTGGCACACCCCTGCTTGGCAGAGGGCAGCATATTTTGAAGGAGATTGTTTTCTTGGAAAATATAGTCATTGGGCAGGGAAGACAAAAATATGACCAGGCTGGTAAAAATGCTATTGTTAGAGGTAATAAGGTGTTAAGGGCAATGCTTTACAAGTAGAGAGCATTTTTTAAAGCTTTGAGAGCAGGATGGGCAGAGAGATAACTGGCGTTGGGGAAGAGAGTGGCCCAGCACGACTATTTGACCTATCTTTAGCAGTCTCTATGCCCTTTGCATTCCACGGAATGTTAATGCAGAAAGAGGCAAGCGAGATCATCTTGTCCCACCTCCTCATCTCTTCCACCCAGAAAGGAGAGAAAACAACATTCCCACGCACAAAGTAGTTCCAGGTGGAAAGGGAGCTGGCAATCTGAAGACTTCTCCAGCTGCAGGCAGTTTGTGTTCCATTATCCTCAGGAAGTCCAGTGTTCTTTACATTGCAGGAGCACTTTTCAATCTTTCTGTGTTTGGGGGGCTTTCAGAAGAGGAGAGAAAGCTAGGAGGCAGCTCTTAGGTTCCAGCCCAAACCAACTTCCATCAGAGCAGCTCTCCTTGTATTATTTTCATTATTAGTTATCTATAAGATGAATTTATAAGAGGTTCTGTGACTCAAAAGAGTATGAAAACCAATGTTTCCTCTTTGACCCACCTCTGGGCAGCCCTCTTAGGCTACCACATCCATTCTAGGGCTTTACCTGATATGCTGCTCTTGGTCCTAGATTTCTACCACACTCCTTGACTTACTTTTTATACCAGATTGCTAACATATCAGATTTGATCTTTCTGCTAGTTCTTGCTTTTCTGCCCTAACCTTCCATTTCCCCTTTTGCCCTTTGGGCATCACATTCAATGCTGTGTCCCCAAGGTGACATCAATTCCTCTAAACTATTATTCTAATCTCTTCCCCACTTACTGTGTCAGCTGTCAGAGGCAGCACTGGACTCACATGGGCATCTCTATAATTTTTCTGCTGCTGAAACCCAAACCTGTTTCTCTGGCCAAGATCACAGGCCCAGGTTTCAGATTTATGAGCTCCAATACATCCTGGATATCTTCACGTGAATATTATATATCATAACCTTTCTTCATCAACCCATTCCGGTGTCTGTGTTTACAATCTCACTCAACAGGACCAGCATCTAAACTAGAGGGGAGGATCAGAGAGGCAAACTTCTTCCAAGCCAATCAATTGCGAAATCTTGCCCGTTTTACCTTTCTGTCAGTAATTCCATCTCCTCTCCATTTCCACTATCCCCACCCTGGTCCCATATCTGGTCTACCACAACAACGTCCTTAAGCAGTGTTCTGGGCTCTACTCTGTATTCCCATTTGTTCTCTGCACAAACACAAGAATGACTGACTTGGAAAGCATATCCCTCCATGCCTGGGACCAAGCCAGACCTCTTCCATGGCCTGCTAGGCTAAAGCTGTCTGGGATCACACTCCTGTCTACCTCTCCAGCTTCATCTCACACCCCTCTCCACCTTGCACTTTTCACTGCAGCAAACCAACCTGTGTGTAATTTCCCATATCTTGGTGTTTCTTTATTCCTAGTCTTTGAGTTTGATGCCCCCTCTGATTGCCATGCCCTCCTCACCATTTCTTCTTCTGCTAGCCAAGTTGAGTCTCAGTGAGGCATCTCCCTGCTTTGAGTCTTCCCCACGTCCCCGACACACAAACTGGCTTAGATAGCCTTTCCTATGTCTCTCTTGACACCTTGTGCCTCCCTGTCTCTATTTGTTCATTCCACCAATATTTATTGATTGCCTACTATGTACCACACATGGCACTGACAAAGCAGTGACTACAACAAAGAAAAATCTTGCCTCTTAAATATTAAATTCCACTAGGTGAGAAAGAAAGAAAGAAAGAAAGAAAGAAAGAAAGAAAGAAAGAAAGAAAGAAAGAAAGAAAGAAAGAAAGAAAGAAAGAAAGATACTTAAGTAATATGTTTAGTAAGTTAGAGAGTCATAAGCACTAAGGAGAAAAATAAAGCAGAGAAAAGGAAAAATCAGTATAGTGAGTGGGGCTGCAATTTAGTTAAGGTGACTGAGGAAAGACTTATGGAGGAGGTGACTTTTGAGAAAAAGCTGAGGCTTGCAAGGGAGTGAACCATGCAGATATCTGGGCAAAGAACATTTTAGGCAGAGGTAACAGCAAGTGCTAGGGCCCTACGGTGTGAATGTGACTGGCGTGTTTGAAAAATAGCAAGATGCCAGTCTATGGGAGAGAGTAAACAAGTAGGAAATTGTGTCAGAAAGGTAACAAGAGCAAGGAGGGCAGATCACATCCAGTTCTGTCTGCCATTTTAAGCCATTGTAAAAACATTGTCTTTTGCTCTGAGGGAATGGGAGCCATTGAGCATTTAAGCAGAGGAGTCACATCTGCTTTTCATTTTAACCAGATCTCTCTGGCTGTTCTGTTGAAAATAGACCATAGGGATGCAAGGGCAAAAGAAGGAAGACAAATTAGGAGGCCACAGCAATAATCTAGGCAAGAGATGATGTTGGCTTGGCTCGGGGATTTGGCAGGGTAAGTGGTGAAACATGGTCATATTATGAGTGCATTTTGAGATAGACATGAGAGGATTTATTGAATTAATAAAATAATTATTGAATTAACCATCAATTACCTAAATACAAAGCATCATGTTTGGGGAGGGGAGAGATAGAAAGCTAAGTCAAATGTAGTCCACAGTTCTAAAACCCTACAAATTTAAGAGGGACAATACTGCAAGAGCACATAAATGTCAAATAACCATAAACAAATACTGGGGTAAGATTCGAGCAATAGCTTCCCCAGGAATCAGGATTGGCTAGTTGCTGTGACAACTAACCTCCACATCTCAAGGTTCCCTTACTCAAATGCATTTCTTCCTCAGGTTGCTATTCATGTGGGATGGCAGGTGGTAGAGAGGTTGGTGTTCTCTTCATTATGGTCAATCAGCCACCCTACATCAAGTGGCTCTACCATCTTCAAAGTTCCTGTACAGGTAAAATTTGGGAATCAATAACACAGTAGACTTAACTCTTTTGCAGCTTAACACACCACATAACTTGCTATCTAGCCACCTGTAATTAGACTTAGTTTGCTGTTAAATCTATCCTGATATTCAGCTGTTTTCTCTTTATTTCTCCCCTCACTGATTAACTTAAGAACTGGTCCAAATTAACTTGGTCCAAATCTAGGACCAAGAGCAGCAAATCAGTTAAAGCCCTAGAAAGGATGTGGTAGCCTAAGAGGGCTGCCCAGAGGTGGGTCAAAGAGGAAACATTGGTTTTCATACTCTTTTGAGTCACAGAACCTCTTATAATTTCATCTTATAGATAACTAATAATGAAAACAATACAAGGAGAGCTGCTCTGATGGAAGTTGGTTTGGGCTGGAACCTAAGGGCTGCCTCCTATCTTTCTCTCCTCTTCTGAAAGCCCCCCAAACACAGAAAGATTGAAAAGTGCTCCTGCAATGTAAAGAACACTGGACTTCCTGAGGATAATGGAACACAAACTGCCTGCAGCTGGAGAAGTCTTCAGATTGCCAGCTCCCCTTCCACCTGGAACTACTTTGTGCGTGGGAATGTTGCTTTCTCTCCTTTCTGGGTGGAAGAGATGAGGAGGTGGGACAAGATGATCTCGCTTGCCTCTTTCTGCATTAACATTCCATGGAATGCAAAGGGCATAGAGACTGCTAAAGATAGGTCAGACAGTTCTGTTCCCTTTCTCAACGCTACCCATAACTCATTAATCCATTTAATTAGCAGAATCGTAACCTGGAAAGGGCAATTTCTTAGTCCTCAGGCACCCGGACATTGGAATCCGTTTTGCAACTCTCTTGCAGTTTTACTGGTGACGCATAAAGCCCCAGGCCATGGGCCCGAGTCTGAGTCCGGAGTTCAGGCATAATAACGTTATCAAAACAGATCAGACCCCAGGATGCGATGTCAGCCCTCAGACCTGCCTGACTCTCACGTGGGGCGTCATGCAGGGTCTCAGCTCCCATTCCCCACATAAGAACGCAGGACACGTTCCAAACAGGAACGTGGCCAAACAGGAACACCCACGGAGCCATAGGTAGGGGAGTCATACCACTATGGTCTTGCTGGCAGCTGGGTTGGAGACACAGGAAGCAGTAGCCACACTGTCTGCAACCTGCTGTCCACTTCTCTGCAATCCGCAACCCACACTCCACCGTGCTAACTGCAATCAGCGCTAGCCAGCTCAGCCACCATCTTCTTGCTGGCCCCCATTTTCTGCTAGCATAGCCACAGCCGTTATATTAGTGGCCAATGGGTCACTGGTTACAGCTGACAGCCAACTAGCCACAGCTGATGGCCATCCAATCGCAGTTGATGGCCACTTACTACCTGAGCCAGCACCTTTTTATGTGAGGCCGAGAGCCTGGAAACTGCACTCCTGGCTCTGTCCCCACACTGACTCCCCCTTTCCTATATAAGAAAAAGCTCATCTAAAGATCAGGGCAGTTGTCCATTGGAGACTCTGCCCCCAGCATCCTCTCTGCCGGTGCCTTTCTTCTTACACAAACTTTCTAACTTCTACTCCTTTTGAGTCTTGTGAATGCTTTCACATTCTATGAACGACAGAGGGTATTCTAAGCCAATACAGTTTCCTGACTCCTTTTCTGCATCCTCTTCTCTACCATATATTTAAAGTTTAAAAATCCTTTTGCAGTTTTCTCCAGTTCCATAACTACTCATCAATTCAACAGAATATGAGTGGATGAGACTGCATCAGTTCTGGCCAAAACTGTTAAGAATGCTCTGACTTTCCCAAACTCTTCTTTCCTCAACTCCTGACCAAAAGCACTGGGTGCAGGGAGGCTGAGAAATGTCGCTCCTCAGTGGGCCAAGGCACAATGTTGGTAAACACCCTGTCGTGCGGGGTGTCCGGCGGGGCGGCCTGCAGGGTCTCTGTTCCTGCTCCCCACATAAGAACACAGGACATGGTGAGGCCAAAAAGGAATACCCACGGAGCCACAGGTAGGGAAGTCATACCACTATGGTCTCACTGGAGGCTGGGTTTACATGACGTGCGATCTGCTGTCCGCTTTGCTGCCAACCGACCAACTCTCCTCGACTCTCCTTACTCTCCTTCAGTCTCCTCCTTCACTCTCCTCGGCTCCCCTCCGTGACCGCGGCAGTTATATCAGTGACCAATGGCATAAGGGCTACAGCTGATGGCCAACCAGCCACAGCTGACGGCCATCCACTATCTGAGCCAGCACCTCTCCACATGAGGCCGAGAGCCTGGAAACTGCTTTCTGGGGCTCTGTCCCCACACACCCACAGTTTCTACCACAGCCTCCAAACTGGCCCCCTGGAGTCCTGCTTGCATTACACCAAGCCCATTCTACACCCAGTTGCCAGTATCATCTTCATAAATCACAGCATGGATTATGTGATTCCCCTGGTTAAACACCTCCACTGCTCCTTATTTCTTTCATGTTCCACCTGAAGCCTCCTTTCCAAGCTCATTCTTAGCCATTCCTTGCCATGCACTCTATCTTATACCATCATATGCTTCTATACTTTTCCTCTATGCGTTTCCACAGGTTTTTTTCCCTTTGTCTGGAAAACACTTCTTTTTGTCTCCACCAGAGGAGCCCCACTCATCCATCAAAACCCTGTGAAGCCTTCATGACTCCCTAGGCTAAGTGTGTTACTTCCTTCAGTTATACATGCTTCGTCTATATCTGTGTCATTCTATGTAGTAGCCACTAACCACGTGTGGCTCTTGTGTAGTTGAAATGTGTCTAGTGCCACAGGTTGAAAGGATATTTTGGATTTATTGAGTTAAATAAAATTTGTTATTAAGATTAATTTTATTGATTTCTTTTTACCTTTTTTAAATGTGGCTACTAGAAAATTTTAAATTATATTTGTGGCTCACATTATATTTTCAGACAGCAATGGCTATAGTATTTTTCGTACTATAATGTAACTATTTGAATGCGTGTCTGTCTTCTGCACTAGAGTCTAAGGAAAATGCTCACTCACCTTTGTGTCCAAACGCCCTTCAAAGGAGCCTTACCCATAACAGAATTCCTCGCTCCCAAAGTGTGCTAAAGTAATGAATGAGCTTCATAAGAGAAACACAAACAGAGTTGATGGTGAACAGGGAGGATTTTGACTGATGGAAAAGAGGAAGACAGAAAGAAGTAATTTCCCCAGAAAAGCGAGAATAAATAATACAGGGATTTCTGAGAGCATGGGAAGTAGAGTGTATGATTTGTCTGGAATGCAGGGCCGTGGAAAATAAAGATGGAAAGATCTGCATTGGGCAAACTGTGAAGAGCCTTCTAATGCCAGAATGAAGGGTCTGTACTTCCTTCTATAAGCAACAGACTCATTGAGGATTTGTGAGCAGGAAGTAGCTGCCATTATCACACATAATACAATGGTCGTGAATAGCTGTAGCTTGTAGTTTCACAGACTGTCACACCATTTGTCAGAATGAATTATTTGCATTTCTGTACTTGGTTTCTTTTTTCATCTGAATACTTGTGGTTCAGAGCCCTGATTTCAGAATCCCCAGGGCAAACCCCTATTTGAATTCCCATTCCCCATCTCAAATCCCCTAAGCCTAAACCTTTTTTCAGGGGAGGAAAAAACCCAATTCCCATGAGGCTCTTTCCTGCTGAAGTTTACTTTTTGTTTCCTGAGAGGTGAGTGGGGAGCCCTAGGGAACCAGACTGGAGGATTCCAGAGTTTTTTCAGGTTGTGGACTCAGAGCTTTTGTTCCTTTGAACACAACTGCTTTGGAAACAAGCAAGGAGTTGGCCGTGGCTCCAAGCTTCAGACTTTGATCTGAGGCTGCTGGGCCCTTTGATGAGTGTGTTCCAGAGCCAGCCTCGGGGATAATTAAGCCTTTTTTTCATAATGAGGTCCAATTGGCTCCTTCATTATTTTTTCCCCCATCTTATATTAAAAAAAAAAAAAAAAAGTGAGCCACCTAGGTTGGTTGATCAAAACTTGTGTAATATGTGGTGGGCAGAAGAAAAGGATCAGATTTAAATCTGAGCTCTCAATCTTTATTAGTGGATAAAAGAAGAAGCCTAGTAGCAAGACTGAATAGAGAGGTGGGATAAGGGCAGCAGCCTGACAGCAGACTGAAACAGCTAATACACACGTCTCCCTGGGGACACAGAGCCTTGGATCAGAACATCAAATCCCAGGAAGTAAGCACTGGAAGGGATTTGAGTGATTTCGGTCTGAAACTGTCATTCTGTTGATGGGAAGTCTCAGGTTCAGAGATGAGAAGTGACTTGCCCCAGATCACAGTTACCATCGTATCAGGCAATGTGTTTGCTCAGACTCTAGCCAAAAGCGTGATGTAGTAATAGTTTCCCTTTGCATATTATTTTATGCTTTAAGCACCTTTTTCCTAGCCATTCTCTCACTTGATCCTCATGACAATCCTGTGAGTCAAGCAGTGTTAAATTTACCTTTTTTTCGGAATCTAAATTTCAGAATGGCTCAGTGTTTGCCTAAAGCCACACGGTAAATGCTAGAGCTGGGAAACAAACATGAGTCCCTGTTCTTTCCATGACACTGTGCAGCCCCTCTGTCTTCTCATCACAAATTCATTCATTCATCAGACCCTGGTCGAGAGAGCCCAAGCCCAGGTCCTGTGTTAGGGAGATTTCTTTGGCATTCCCCAGTCTCTCTTCTAAGTCCTATCTGCCTTCATGGAGTAATTAGGGTTTTAGTCATAGGAAGAAGATGATCTGGTTTGAGTTGAAAATCTCTTCCACAGTGTGTGAAAGACAGCTTGATGAGGGTAGAGCATGAGGGCTGAGGTAGAGGCAGAGGGCTGAGGAGGCCTGGATGCAGAACTGGCAGTGAGAACCAAGAGATAGAGGGGTGGCTTCGAGAGAGATTTCAAAGGAGAATGTGGTTGCTGAGGAAAAGAGAGCTGTTGACAGAAGTGTGAGATTTTAAAATTTAGTTACTTGGTAGGTTCAAATCGTGTTACCCAGGTCTGGGATATAAAATACAGAGCCTGGTTTCTGAGGATCACTTGGGTAGAAATGTCTCCCAATTCACTATGTGCACCTCTGAGTCTGGAGTTGAGGAGAGTCACCAGAGTGTTGGCGACAGTGGCCCCTTCGGAGTGGGTGTGACCACCAGGAAAGTGTGAAAATAAGAAGAGGGCTTGGGGTACATTCTGAGCCATGCTCCGGTTCTCACAGACGCCTGGGCTAAGTCACTAACCTCAGCTCTCATCTGGAAAAGCTGAAGCAGATGACCCAAATACTGCCTCCAACCTTGGCATCAATCGCGCCTGAGTTGGATTCACATAACGATACAAGGATATTGCAGGAGTTCAGCGTCTGGCCCTGTCTCTTAGCTGACTGGATCTCCTGCCTGGTTTTAAGGACGCCCTAGTGGCCCCCTAAAACCACAGTGCTCAGTGCCCTTCTTTCCCTGGCTTCCCTCCCACCCACACGTGGCGGGCTGTTGAGTAACTGTCACCTCCCCAGCCTCCACTTCTCTGTATCGCTCTGTCCTCTGCCCTGGGTTTTATTACTCAGTGAGTGATGTTTGCCTTGAAACACTTTCTTTATGACTTATTAATAAAAAGCGCGGAGGGAGAAATGGAAGAAACACAAGGTAAGAGAGCGGGATTGTATCTAAGTAAAACACTTTTCAAAGTGTCAAAAGGTCTTTGGGGAAATAGGAAAAATAAATGAGTCAAAATGTGAAGTGAGTGAGAGGCAGGAAACTTTGGCTTCAGGAAATAAGTCCTCAGCAACAGCAATTTGCACTAAAACAAAACAAAATAAAACCCAACAAAATGAAAACTAATAATAATCATTGCCGTATACCTCATCACGCTCACCCTCACCACAACAGCCTGTTTTGACATATTATTTCGACACTGGATTGATCTGAAAAATGACCAAGTCATAAGGGGGTGACATAACGAGGTTGACGATGGTGGCAGGAAGATCCAGGAGGCACAACGTGATCCACGTTGGCTCTTCCACTCTCTGGGCCCTGCACATAGCAACCCTGGGCTGGAGATGTCTGCAGGGTGGGACAATACCTTGGATCAGGCTTTATTTCAGAATCCAGGGTCTCTGGGATCTCCAAACCTCCCCTGGAATTGACGGCTCATTGAAAAGTAGGAGGCAGCCACCAAGATTGCAAATCCATGTCGTATGGGTAAAGTGGATGGTACATGGGGTGAGGGAAGCTGCACGTCTGGTGAATCTGTGAGAGTCTTTGTGAGATGTGAAGGATAAGGTGCAGCCTGCCACAGGCCTTCCTAAACTCACTGAGCCTCAGCGATGGATCCTAGGCTGAGCCTTCAGAAAAGGTCTTTGTGAAATGACAACGACGTTGCTCTTCTAGCCTATCCTTTACTCCCCCATTTTTGAGAGTTTCTAGTTTCAGAAGGTTTCCCATTCCTTCCCACGGCCCTACTGCCCTAGTTTCCAAGACACTAGCCAACCAAAAGGGTATTTCTTCTAGTTAGTTACTTTGCCTTGTGATTACCCACTCCCATGGTTTGATTGAAGTCAAATTGTTTTACCTAAGAGCCCCTCCAACACTTTAGATCCTAATTCTCCCTCTTGAACTCCTACCCATCTTTACACAGCCTGATGCCTCCAAATGGAAGTAATTTCTCTTCCTTTGCTCCACTTTTATTACGCATGTTATATTCATGCATATTTTATGAATATCTGTACACATTCAGGGCTTATCTTCAGTACTAGCCACAAACTCCCTCAGAGGTGGGACCTTGTCTTATTTATCTGAATAATGTTCAGAACAGGGAGCCCAGGAAATTTTCCAGCTACAAGGGAACAAGTTAAAATGAAAAACACTAGATGCTTTCCCGGAATCTGTGGAATCATAGTTCTGCAAACTGAATCAGTGGCTTCACCCAACTCACACTTAAAGGCCCAAGTCGAATGCCACCTTGTTCTGAAAGTCTTACCAGATATGTCACTTGGAAGTAGACTCTTCCTGGATTGTTTATCAAGGATATTAGTGCTGTTCACCAAATATTTCCAGTTCTTCTGGACACATGGTCAGATTGTATTTCCCTGGCCCCTTTGAAGTTCGAAGTGGTCATGTGACTTGCTTCGGCCACCAAATAAGAGTAGAAATTATTTGTGTTACTTCTGAGTGGAAACTTTTAGAGCCAGTGAAAGATTCATTATGTCTTCTTCCTCTAGCCTCAGCAATTGGGGAAGCACAGAGATACAGCCTCCTTTTGGCGGGAGTTCTTAAGTGAGGACACCATCCAGCAGAATATCTCTGATTAAATCCCATGATTCGAAATATAGGAAGTAAACCTTTTGTTTTGATGAACTACTGAGAGTTGGAGTTGCTTATTACTACAGCATAACATAACCTATCCTGTCTGCTACACACACTGTAATACTTTCCAATATTATATTGTTAGTGAAATGTCATCTCCTTAATAAATTGAGCATTTATTCATCTATTCATTCATTTACTCAGTCTTTCACATATCCAACAGTTATTTACAGAGCACCACCGTGTGTTTAGCACTGTGCTATTTGCCTGAGATAGTACAATAAGCCAAGTATCTGTTTTCAATAGGCTTTTGATCAGGGTGGGAGGGTGCAGAAGTAATCAGACAGAATCAATGAAGTATAATGCATACCATAAGGGGAAATTCAGATTGCTACAAAGCACAGAGGTAGGGCGCCTAATCCCTTGGAAGTTTGGTAGGACAGGAAAGGACTGCTGGGGTGATTCCCCTCTAGGCTTAGCCCTGAGAGACACGTAGCAGTTATGCAGGTGAAGGGGTGAAGGGAAAAAGAAAGAAGAGTAATCCAGTCAAAGGGGACCATCTGTGTGAAGGTGAGATGGGCAAAAAGGAGCATACTGCCTTCATGTAGTATGGATGGTGCATGGAGTCTGAGATGGGTGGGAGGGAGACTGAGCCCCAAGAGGCTGGCCAGGTAAGCTTGGGTCAGATCTAAAAAAGCCCTGGACGTCAAGTGAAGGACTTTAGATTCAACTTTTCATAAAGGCAACAGAGAGCCATTGAAGGGTTTCAAAGTAAGTGAACGACATAACCATATTTGTGTTTTACATTTTAAGATCATCCTGGCTGCCAACAGGAGAAGGGATTGGAGTGGGGCAGCATCATGAGTTCCCAAGGTTAGAGTCTGTGTCTGATTCACTTTGATCGCCCTTCCCACTCTTCTCACACCCAGCCCCCAATACTGCATATACATTCCAGAAATTCCAACTGAATGGAGAGAGAGGGAAGGCCTGCAAGTCCTCAGCCCTGGGGAGCCTCTTGTCAGTAACACGTCCGGGCCTGAGCAGTCCTTCACAATGGCAACCACTAAAAGTTTGGAAGAGCGAGGGTTTTAGATGCCAGGATTGTGTCATGAGCAAACCTGAGCAAGCCCCAACCTCTCAGTAGTACCACTCTACCCTCTTCCCCAGGAGATGCACCCGGGCTCTCCCAGAGGAAAACAAGTCTAGGAAGTGATTGCTGCTTGGGGGGCGGGGGTAGAAGGGGGCTTGTAAGTGCACCCACTGGGCTTCACCACATCACACCCCAATCTGGCTGCAGGTTCTGCTGGGTCTGTGTTCCTCTTAGTTTAGAGGCAGGTAAATGGGGGTTCCTAAGGGTCACGACAGAGAGAGAGGTTTTCTAACCCTTTTTAGGCCAGCGTTGGGGTGCGGAGGTGCTGAAGCACTGCTATTTCAGGCATGAGAGTTGTGCTTTTCCCTGGGAGCTGGGCTGTGGGCCGAACCAGGTGCTGCCGAGCAGGAGGGCTTCTCATACCAAGAGCCAGGCCGGCGATTCCAGAAGGCAAAACTTCAGTGTATTCCAATTTTCCAAAATAGAAAGAATAAAACAAATCAGAGCAGATGTTCCAACATGTAATTATCAACTAATCAGTTTGGACTTTTTTTTTTTTTTTTTTTAAAAAGGGAAATTTCAAAATAGCTCCCAGATTTCATCAACTTCAGTGCTGGTAGAGGGCTGGCTGGATTGGAAAGGAGTTAGTGCAAAGGGCTGCAGGTGCCCAGGTTGGTGGGGGCAGGGCACTGGGGGCAGGTGCTACCGCTGCCACTGTTTCTGATGCTGAGACTGCTGGTGCTGCTGGGTGCAGCGGGGAGGGGGGGGTAACAGAGCCAGGATGCAGGTGCCAGGTTGAGCCAGCTGGGCCTCAAGACAAGCAGTCCTCTCCCAGGAATGCTGAGAGCTAGGATGAGTCAGCTCCACGCCTCATCCTGCCCTAGATCTTGTCTCTGGCAGACTCGTGAAATGCCTGGCCTGCAAGAACTTAAGTTGACCACTTTATCCTCAAGCTTAAGGCCTTGACCAGCCCCTAATACCCACTCTTTCTTTTTTTTTGACGTAGCAACATTTCTTTTATTTTTTTATTTTTTTAAAAATTTATTATTTTTTTTATTAGTTTCAGGTGTACAAGACAAGGTAATACTTAGACGTTCATCATTTATATCCCTCACACTGTGAACCCCCCTCCCCCCATCCACTATCCCTCCGACCTCACACTGAGCCATCACATTATATATATAAAATTATAGTTGGCATTCATCATTTGGGGACACAAAGAAAAAACCGAGAGTTGTTAGATGGGTGTGGGGGGGGGGTTGGGGATAAGGGGAAAGGTGAAGGGATTTGGAAGCAGCTGGTAACCACAAGATGGCCTCAGGGTTTTTTGAAAATTAATTTTGGGAAGGTATTCAATAATGTTGTAAAGATTTTGTTGGGTATCCGATGGACATGCGTCCTATTTGGGAGACCACCTCAGGGATACTGTGGATACCTGATCATGGCATTGTATACCACTCTTTCTTTTTAAGCCAATAAGATTCAGGAAAGAAACAGGACACATTCTTGGATGGGAAGCAATCCTTTAGATGTGGGAGCCCTGAGCCCCTGAGTTTACCTCTGGAGTCGGGTCTGAAATCTGCAAGGCTGAAGTTTCCCTTTAAATACTGTTGGGACCTTTAGTGATTCCCTAGCAACAAATAATATGAGGGAGGCAGCAGAAGAACGGAGGGAAGGAAGGGAGGCAGGGAGAGGAAGAAGGAAGCTTGGAGAGGGGAGGGAGATGAGAGGGAGAGAGCCCTATAGGACGAAGACCCCACAGTGAAATCTATAATTATATTAGATATTTATAGTAGAGTTCTAAGATGTTAGACATTGTTTAGAAATGGATGCAGTCTTTCTGCCGATCGGTGCATATATATGTGTAACTAGACCTCTACAGATTATCTGCACCTTAAGCATGCTCGGTTTGCTGGAATGCGCACTCTGCAGTCCCTAGAAACTTTTAGGAACAAAGTGTTATTAACACACAAACACACTTCACAGCATGATGCAGTAGGTGCTGAATCCCAGGTTTCCTGACCTGGTGAGCAGCCCCTGGCCCCTTCCTTCCTGCTAGAATTTAGCTTCAACATAGTTCCCAGGTGAGGACCGTACTGAACACCCATCCTGAGTGCCTGCTCCCTGGGAACCAGTTTCCAAAGACTACACAGGTGGTCTAGACTGGGCTCTGTAGCATACTGGGCTACCTAGGGCAAGTCCCAGGCTCATCTCTGGCTACTAGCTGTGTGTTTTTGCTAAACTGCTTAACCTTTCTAGCTTCCATCTCCTCACCTATAAAGTGAACATAATGATAACACTTATTGCACAGGGTGGCTGTGAAGTTGACAGGAGGGGACACACATGAAATGTTGGAACACACTCAGTAAAAGGCTGGCTCCTCTGAGCAGAGCCCACCTGGCCTTTTTGTGCAGGGTCTGGAACTGAAAGGTCATCTGACCAGAAGGAAATGGAAAATGCTCTGTAGTGCTGGCTATTTCCTTCCAGAGGAAGTTCTCCCCATCCCTGGAAGCTCCTTGAGATTCTCTCTACTTTTTTTGATATGAGACTTTGCACTAGCATTCCTTCTACTGTACGTGCCATTTGATCTCCTTCCTAAATTTGCAGAGTCAAGCTGAGTTGACTCCTTGGCTCAGCTCAGAGCTTACCTCCTGCATGAAGTCGTCCCAGCTGCGTCCCAAAGCCATCTCTTGCTCCCCTAAATTCCCTTAGCTCTACATCAGTGTGTTTCTTGGTGTTATTTATGGCTCTCTAGCTTATGGTACAGTTATTTGTGTACACATCTTAGCTCTCCTAAGAGACTAAGAGATCCATGAGGAAAAGGTCCCTGCCGGGTCCCACTTGACACGAGCCCCCACGCCATGGCTATCACAGTGCCTCCTACAGGGGAGGTGCTCAATTCATGTTTTTCAGCTTGTTCGTAAGACATACTCTGCACAAAGCCTGACTTCTCAACAGTGCAACGGAGAAGGAAGCCAAAGACCAGTCTTCCAGCTGAACGTGAGTGAAAACGTGAAATCTAGAGGGAGCAAATGAGTGAGGAGGTGTCAGGGGGCTATGAGTAGTTCTCCTGCTAGCATACTTCAGAGGCCTTGGCATGCTGGAGACAGAATGTTCTGTCCTCAGCCTTTAGCTGAGAATAATTTCATGGACTTTGTTCACCTTCCTTTTAATTTATTACTGAGAGGTGGCTTAGCAGAGTGGTTACAAATAAGCACTTGAGTCAGATTGCCTGGGTTTGTATGGCACTTACCTGATGTGCAACCTTCTGCAATTAACTTGAGCCCTCTGTGCTTTTCCCTCAACTCTCAAATGTGGATAATAATAGTACCTGCCTTTCAGGGTTGTTGTCAAGATAAAAAGAGGTAACAGATATAAAGTACTTGGGCAGTACTTGGCACATGATAAGCACTCAGTGGTAGTTACTATTACATACCCACGAGTCAAACCACAGAAACAATTGTGCTAGGCTCTGAGGCCACAGATAAGAAAGTCAAGAAATTTAGCTTCAAATCCTAGCCTATCGGTTCTGTAATGATAAGTGAGGTGCTTGACTTCCTTGAGCCTCAGTTTTTGCATCTGTAAAATGAGACTTGAATTTGATGGTGCCTAAAAGCTTCTTTCAAACTCTATTCTAACGTGTTTGTGAATATTTAAGAAGAGACGAGGTATGGGAAACAACCACATACTCAAATGCTAACTGTGCATGTCCTTTTCTCACCTACTATGTCTTATTTCTTACCTCCATTTTCCTTCTCCTCTCCACCATTCCTTATGTCTCCTCTAATCTGTCATCTCTGTCTCTTACACACACACACACACACACACACTCCCCTTTTTGTATTGCTCATTTAATCTCACTCTTTTCAGAGCCTGCCTCTGGCACATGTCTCAGTTCCTCAGGAAAGCTCAGGGTTAAGGGACCTGGGCAGGGTGGAGGCAGGAGGGACCAGGCCCATGTGTACCTCTGTTACCTGTAAAGCTCAGGAACTGGCAGGAGGATTAGGCTTTATTGGATATGTACGCCCTGGCTTTACATGGGCTGAGCTTTCCATGACGCATCAAGAACTGTGGGCTTGACAAGTAGTCAGGGCACTAGAGCAAAATGAAAACGGATTTTTTTTTTTTTTACTTTTTTAATAAATGAGAAAGAAGGAAGAGAAAATTAACAAACTCCAGATCCCTCCCCTTGCTCATTGCTGGGCCTGGTACAGAGGTGAGTGCACTCACAGGGAGGGGCCTCCCCACTGTCTGCCGTGGTCTGTCTGCTCCTGGTGAATGAACCCAGCAGCCTAACACGGTAGCAGAGGCCTGAGACACTGACTGGGGTTACTTGAGGGATTTTCCTGCTGCATAAGCCCTCTTTCTCTCTCTTTTTCTCACACTGCTGTGTCTCTCTCTATGTCTTTCAATGTTGCTGAATCTTTCTCCTCTCCCTCTCTCCACCACCCACTTTCATACCCCTTCTCCAACCTTTATGGAGAGGCTCCAATTAAAGCAGAAATGGCAGTTTGGCTCCTGAGCTGACATATCTTGCAACAGAAGCTCTCACCATTGACAGAAATCTTTGGCTTTCTTACATCTTTATGTGTTCTGTGGAAAGGAAAAAAAAATTACCTCAACCCTACTATCCCCTTCCTGTTCTCTGCCTTTTTCCCTCTCCTTCCCTAGCAACCCCCATCCTCTCCCCACCCCACCCTCCACACACAGACTCTTCCCAAACCCAGGGCAGAATGGGGTTTGGACAGGCGTGTATTTATGCGGCTGTTCTGAACTCTCTGCTCAGCTCTTCCACCCCATCCTGGCTCCTCCGCAGGGTGGAAGTGCCTTCCAGGTCGCATTTCAATGAGGTCTGAAAGAAGCAGCAGAGGCTCCAGCCTGATCTTGGGAAGCCCCTCGCCTGCCTGCCTATATTCACAAATGTCAGGTTTTGTAGCTCCGTGTTTCCCAGCGCTGTTCACTGATAGTTACATCCTGTGAACATTACTCTGAAAGGCCGGAGCAGAGAGCCCGGTCTGCCTGCTTCCCCTTGGAGGCTGGCACCCTTCACTGCATCCCTTGCTGGGGATGGAAGCACCAGGCTCCAGGGCCATATTTGATTGTTCTCTGCAGCTTCACCAACCCTATGCCTCCTTCCGAAGCCTGGTTTCAGGCCACCAGCCACACAATACACTGAAGCTGCTCATCCCCCATCCCAGTCTGTCCAAGAGCCAGCTCATTACCTGCTCCCAAATGCACATCCAAACTCCACCACCACTACATCAACTGGCTCTTCCTCCTAAGTGACAATGTCACCATCCTCTCAGTCTCCAAGATGAGACCTAAGCAATCTTCAGACTTGCCATCCTTACTTGCCTCCTGGTACCCAGCCCTCACATAGCCCTGAAGCTACAGCCCCTGGAGCACCTTCAAGTCCATCTCTCCCCTTCCCCATTTTCACATCGCCTGTTCTGTTACTGCTGCTCTCCTTGCCTCAAATCCCATGCCACTTCAAGCCACTCCCCTCTACTCTGGGGTTTCTAGTCCTACACCTAGGCTGTTTCTTGTCTATGCCATCCTCAAGAACTTGCAATGGCTGCCTATTGCTTATGGATTGCAGTCCAAGTCCCTTTTCAATCTTATGTCTCATTGTCACTCCACCCCCCCAAACTGCCTTCCCACCACTCCTCAGACTCTCCAGGCTTTTGTAGTTCCCATCTGTCTCCATGCTGTTTCTCAGCCTGGGATTTCCTTTCCCCCAGCCTGGTGTTGTGTCTTGTCTGACAATTTATGCTAATAAGATATCTTGCCTGAGAAAGGCACATAATAAATATTTGTAGATTGGCAGATTCAAATTTAAAAATCTAAAAGTTATTTATGTATTTTTAAAATACGCACTGAGTGCCTACTGTGGGTCTGGCTGCGCTAGACACTGGAGATACAAAAGTAAGTAACCTTGATGTGCTCAGTCTAGAGGAAGGGCAGAAATGGAAAGAAAGGAATTATAATGCAACATTAGTTGATAAATAGATCATCGTTTGCTAAATGTCTATTCTATGTCAGGAACTGTGATAGGTACTGAAAATAGAAAATAACGTATGATCTTTACCACTGAGGAGTTTCAATTCTGGTGTAAGAGACTGACAAGAAGGGAAATAGGGAGACGTGGGAGTTTATCCACATGTGCTCTGAGGACGTGTGGTAGGGACACCTGATACAGCCTTGGGGATTCAGGAGGCCATGTCTAAAGTCAGGTAAGGAAAGGAGCAGGGGGTGCCGATGCAGGAATAGGGGAAGGATGGCCATGCGAAGAGGAAGCACACGTGAGCAGAGACCCACAGAGAGAAGAGTGACCAGAGGGGGCAAGGCTGGAGTCCGGGGAGCTCAGGTGTGTGGGTGGAGAGGCTGATAGTGAGAGAGGAGGCGTGAGAACTAAGCAGATCAAGAAGCCCTCAGTTAAGGAATCTGGGTTTTATCCTGAGCACTGAGGTGTTGAAACAACAGTGAGAGGTGGTCAGTTTGCGCTTTAGAACCATCACTCTACTGCTCTCCTTCATTCATCATTTACTCATTCACTCATTCAACATATATTGAACACCTACTACATGCCAGGAATGATGATCTGCGTTGAGAGGAGGGTGAGGTTAGCACTTGGAGTTCAGTTCAGAGGCTGCAGCAGAATTCAGAAGAGAGAAGACAGTGGCCTGGAACAAAGTGATGGAAGTGGGAATGCAGTTTCAGAGGTAAAAACTTCAGGGCTTGCTGATAGATTAGATGAACTATGTAGGAGTGAGAGCTGGCAAAAATAATTACGAACCCTTATTGAGCTTTTACTATGTGGTAGGCACGAGTCTAACTATCTTATATGTATTCTTTCATTCTTACAACAACCTTCTGAGGTGGGCTCTGTTATTATCCTCATTTTCTGAATAAGGAAACTGCAGCACAGAGAGGTTGAGTGACTTGCCTAAAGTCACACAGCTGGTAAGTTGCAAAGCCAGGATTTACATATGGGCAGAACAGAAAAAGAGGCATATTCCTAAGATGGAAACAGCTGAATAGAAGGGCGGGGGAAGAGGTGGACATGTCAGGTCGAGAGGAGCAGAAACATGGATGTATTTCATCAATTTTGATAAGTTCAGAAAAATTTTAAAACAAAGTATTACAGAACCTTTGAGGTTTGGAATTAAGCTGTGGGGGGATACTTCCCTAAGTCAAGATTTCTAACAGTTTCAGAGAGCAAACTTAGCCTGTGAAAATAGGGGGCCCCAGCCTGCTCAAAAAACCCAGTATTTCCCCAGATCTAAGACCATCTAAAGTAGAAGGACCCTTTCTTTGTTGGGTTGGAACAGTCGTAAAGACTGGTTTTGTATTGTTATGTTTGAGTCCTTTCACTCCTTGCCTTCCTAGTCTGCTCAGCTCCAGGAAAACTTCTTTAACGTTATGTTCCATCAGTATTCCAGTGTGTTCTGGGGTCATGCTGACAAGACAATGAATGGCATGTATGTTCTTGAAGTGTGTTATGCATGTACATATCCAGGACTAGCTATTTAATTTGTGCAAAATTAAAATGAGGCTCCCCCTTGCTCAAAAGTAATTATGAATTTCAAGCAAAAGTTATTAAATTTTAAGCAGAGCATCAAACCACGCACAGGACCCTATGTGACTAAACAGGTTACAGACCCATGAAGCTGGCCCTACATGGATCACTCACCCAATTGTTATACATTTCTTTAAGATAAGGACTATGTTTTCTATCCAAAAAGCATACTTTGCAGTGTAAAATAGACTTATCAAATTTGGGGAAAACAGCACAGGAGAAGGAATCCTGACATTACTATGCCATGCTCTGCAGTGGGTGTGTTTTATAGATGAGTAAAGAAAGGCACAGTGATGTGCCTAAGGTTAAATAGCATTAATGATGGATGGGGTCTAGATGGGCATACATGTTTTTCTGCTCCAAGCCCATACATTTTGCAATATACCCCCAGTAGCATGATGATTCCCATGGAGGGAACCTAAGCCACATCCTTTGAAGCTTATGTTTCCCTCTTCAACCCATTAAGACAACTTAAATGTTCAGGAAGATGGGGAGCTTCAGACAGAACTGATTCTTGCTGAAGCCCCATTTGATCTTAACTTGGTGGCTTCCAGTATTCACAGGAATCAGTAAAAGTGAAGTTAAAGATGACCAAGGGAATTGGGATGAGCTGAGGCTCCAGGAGGAGGTGATAGTTAACAAGTTAACAAGCGTTAACTGAAGACCTACTATGTTCCTTACCCTGTGCTGTGGGCTGGAAATGGAGAGCATGTCAAGGATAGAGTGAGATGCGGGAACGGGGTCAGGAGATCTATCTGCACATTTTATTTGTTAATTTCGCAAGCCACAATTTTAATTTTTAAATCAGGTTTCTGAAATGTCCACAGCATAAAAGTAACCCCATTATAAAGGCTTCATGTCGACTTTCGCTTAGTAAAGCAGTGGCTCCCAATGCTTTTGCTCCTTTCGAATTCTAAACATACTTTGAAATCTCCCACATCAAAGTAGTTTTTCTTTGAGTTGTCTGTTCATTAAGAAACTGCGTAATGACAAAAGCCATAGTTGAAAATGTGTTTTATTCATCACCACCTTGATGACATTTGACAAATAATTGCATGTCAAGTATGTGTGAGATATATTATGAGTGGAGCCTAGGGACTGAGCTAGGGGCATGCAAGGATTCACTCATCAACACATACTCTACCCCACACACGTGCAAGTGTGTAAATGCACACAAACAGGTGAGAAACACACTGAGCTGCTGCACAAGACCCAGAGCATGGAGCCTTGGCTTGAACTGCAGCTTATAGATGCCATCAGATGATGAATCTGTTCCAAGGGGTGTGTGTTTGGAGATTCTGAAGCATCTGTTTGCAAACCCAGGCTGGCCTGGTCCTTCCTCAGGCCTCCTGGGGAAGCAGTAGACAGATGAGCTGTCAGCATTGCTGGGAGGAAGCTGGGAGCAGCTACCTGGAGAGCAACCCAGACAAAGGGCTCCCAGAATGAGGTGATGCCAGAGGGTGGGTCCCATGGCAGATCCTGGGCAGAACCTGTCATTACACCTTTGGTGCTAACCATTGGGTGGATAGAGCAGCTTTGTCTAGTGTAGTTATTCTTCCTGCAGCAGGCTTTCCCGTGATGAGTACAGCAATTAGAATAGAGCAGGGTATAAATAGCTATCCAGATGCTTCGTTGTCCTGGGAGCTGGCATTAATAAGGATGAGTTGAGGAAGGGTGGCTCTGGCCCCCAGGGCCCTGCTCTCCCCAGGGTGCAGCCATCAGGACAGGAGTTTGGCTATTTATAGTCAGGCTCTGATATCTCAGATGATTACCTTTCAGATCTCAAATGTAAGTCTGCTTTGGGGAACTAGCATGCTACAAACTAATTGCAGGTTTTGTGGTATACTTATTTTTTCCTCATTTTATCTTCTCTTGCCACAATTTTACCCACCCTCCCCACAATTCCCAGTACCACCACTACCCCATTTTTCCCAACTATGCTGTTGATAAGCCGACAAACCTGCAGAAGTGCCACCATCTCCATTAACCCTTGGAAAAGGTGATTCTCTTGAGCGTGTGAAAATATACCAGACTAGACTTAATTCCTAAAAGTTTGCTGGCAATTTCCTAGCTTTTGGCTCAAAAGCTGGCATAATTCCAACAGAGCGTGCATGGTACCTTAACATCTCCACCTTGTACAGCACGTTGAAGGTCACCTAGCCCAACCTTCTAAGCTGGGTATCTCCTGTTAGAACATCTGTCTGTCTGTCTTTTGCTTGACTGCTTCTGAAAAGATTAACTCACCCCTTCCAGTGCCACTTGCTCCAGATTTAAAATAACTCTAATTATTAGAAAGTTCTAGTTTTGAAATGTAATATATCTCTTTAATTGTGCTCTTGGTAAAAAGAGAGAAAAAACGTTTTATCCCTTTACCACATGATACCCTGTTACCTACTCGAAGGTAGTTCAGCTACTGTCAGGCCCAGCCTGGCTCCAGCCTCTGCCATCCTCCTTTATCCCCAGCTGGGGCCACTTGATCCTCACCTCTGAACTCAGTTCTGCTCTGGGGTGCTAGGACTAATCTTGACCTTGACCTTGGACAGGCGGGATCTAAGGAGCTCAAGTACAACTGTGTGGGATTAAAAATCAATTTTGTCTCAATGCTAATCTATATAATGTGGGTTTTTGTCGTGTCCTTTTCCTGAGCTTCTACTTATTTTTGTGATCATGATAGCTAGAATTTTTGAGTGTTTACTATGCTAAGCATGTTATAGTTTATTTAATTCTACTAGCAGTTTTCTACAGTTGATACTATTATCCTCATTTTATAGGTGAGGAAACTGAAGGCAAAGGAGGTACGGTGAATTTCCCAGTCACAGAGTCAAATAGCTAAGGACACAAACCAGGAAAGCTTTACTCTGCAGCCCCATGCTTACCCCCTCTAATGCAATGCCTTCCAGCCTAGCCTTTCTTTGTGCCTTCAGTTTTGATGCCTGTTGATGCCCTGTGTATCGTCTCAGCACCTGTAGGTAGAGACCATACCCTTATTGGCTCCCAATGCCCAGACTGAAGTCTAACCTGAATCCCAGCCCAGGGTTAGAGCCCAGCTATCTGCTTAGAGACTTCCCTGTCTGCTTTCTTGCCTGTCTCCTTGCTTAGTTCCATCCACCGTTCATGCCTGGAACTTTTCTCACCACTCTCTCTCTCCCTCCTGGTACGGTATTTGGTATTAGAATATCCCCTCCTCTTCATAATCACAATGGTGAGACTTTTAGAGGAGAAGTCTCCCCCATCCATTTTGTTTAAGTCCTGGTGATCCCAGAAAGTAACCCATGGATTCTAAATTGCCCCATGAGAGAGACCCCTGGGAATCATAATGGGAAAGTCTGGTCTCATCTCACACTTAAGGATACAGTTCTGATTGTACCTAATCCCACTTCCTCTTCAGCAGCGGGGAAAGAGACTACTTGTTACTGGGACCCCCATTCCAAAGGTGAAAAGGGTAGAGATATATTCTAGAGAGAAATATCACTTGAGAGTTTCTTAAGGGAGATCACGTTTTCGAAATCTTTTGGCGTCCATGGATTTAATCCATGAGATCTGGAGACTGTGGTCTAAAGAGTGTGGAGTTTGCCAAGGTCTGTGGTTCTCTCCAGTTGAAGCTTTTGTTCAGGAAGCCACGCCCCAGGATTGGGAGTTTTCTGACAAGGACACAACAATATCAAACTCTTTGCGAAGGAAGGAGAGTCACCTAGCAACTCACTCAGTAATTGCCTTGCTGACCCCAATCTGAGTTGGTTCCTATTCTTCATCTTGATTCTACTGTGTAGACAAAAATGAAGATTTCTTTCTAAGATCAAATGTTTTCAAGGGCAAATGAAAAGTGACAACCCAAATATGCTAACTAAAAACAAAAGAAAAGAAAGAACATAAAAAAAATCAAGCCAAAACAAAAAGACAAAAACCAGCCTCAGGGCTCATCTAAACATGATTACATTATGATGAACAGCCAGCCCACAGTGAATGGCAAGTTAATTGTCCCTATTAAGGTTGCCCTCTTCAGCCTCTTAGTAGGGAAGGGTTTGATCTTGTGTTCTTTCAAAACAAGGCTGCAGACCGTAGGATCTCACTGGAGCTGATAGCATGGCTTTCTCAGTGAAGATTACAAAGGTGCAAAATCGTAGATCTTGGCAAACCCCAGAGCAAATCCCTTAACCTTGAGGCTTGAGGCCAGACTCCCCAGACCAAGCCATGTGGATATGGATCATAGGGAATGGGGGCGATCAGAAATCTTCCCTGACATTTAATGAGTTTCTTCGGTCATATACTTGGGGTCACTGAGGGGTCCCTTTTAACAACCCGACTGAGGAGTCTTAGAGATTGCAGACTGTAATCAGCTGCATTGCATGGATAGCCTTTCGGATACCCCTGAAATTGCCCTCTCATACAGCAGCTATAAAGAAGAACTGAAGTGTGCATCTTAAAGAGGCCAACTAAGTCACCGTTATGGAATGTGTTATTCACATCATCAGTTTTTTGGTTAGCAAATTTGGGTTGTCACTTTTTCTTAGTCCTCTGAAGTGTGTGGGTTTAGAAATACAGTCTTCCTTTTTTTTTTTTTTTCCCCTGCACAGTGAATCAAAACAAAATTGGGAACGGGCCCAGACTAAAGCGAGAAAGGCAATTACTGAGTGTGTTACACGGTAACCAATTCAGAATAATTGGCAAGGGCTCCTCCCTCTTGGCTTAGCTCAGCCTATCACTGAAGGGAGAACCCTGGTTGGAAGTGGTCACTTGATCTTCCCTGCGATGATGCTGATCTCAAGGGAGGAACCTCTGGACCAGGAGGCCCATCTTCACCATGGCTTCTCTGTGAACACATCATCCCAGGAATCAGATGGTTCAGTGTCTACAGAAAATTCCCAATTCTCTGGTTTTCTTTTCCTTTTGTTTTTTCATGACCCACTTTACTAGTATAAATGTTGAGTACATCAATCTCAACTTTAGATAAGAGCAAATTCATTTATTTAAACTTGATTAAAGATATCACACAAGAAGAAAAACTAAAACCCAGGCCATCACATCATACTATATTTGGAGATATAGACAGATATCAAGCTTAAAGTTAGGAAGCAAATCCAGGTTGAAAAGGCTGCCTAGCTCAGTGATTCTGTCAGTAACTGCAAATATTCTTCTCCTTTATAAGAAAAAACTTTCATACTACACTCCAGGAAACACAGAACCAAGCTGGGTCAATCAATTATGTAACTTTGCTCTCCTGGCCCGTGATTGGTTCAAAGGGTGGGCTTGTGACCCACACCATGCCAATCAGCGATCTTCCTTAGGCATTTCAAACTGAAGTTGGGAGGAAGATTTTTCCCTTTCTCTTGCATTACATAGATGGAATGTATGAAATGTATGGCTACATTTCCTTCAAATAGAAAAATTGTAGTGAAGACAACAGATGGAAATAGAATGAACTGTAAGATTGAGGGAACTAGAATGAGCTGAGAGAGAGAGAGAACCTAGAATGACAAAGAAAGAGCCTAATAGCATTGTAGACCTTCAGTCCTGTTGTTCCTGAGGTCAGTCCCACTGTTGCCAGAAATGACTTGATTATCAAACTAATGAATTTCCTTTTATTGTTGGATCTTCCTCTTTTAATTGACTTCTAAATATTGGCATCTCTAAAGTTCAGTCCTAAACCATTTTCTCAATTTTTATCTACACTCCATTGGTGATCTCATCTAGTCCCATGGCTTTAAGTACCATTTATGCTGACATTGTCATTTATAACTCTAGCCCTGATCACTACACCCATGTATCTCGCTTCCTATTCAACAACGCCTCTTGGTGGTCTGGCAGTCGTTTTGACTGGACATGCTCAACACAATACTCTCCCCTTCTCTCACCCTCCCCCCAGTTGCCCCATCTTGATAATGGCGCCACCAATTTCATTTTTCAGTTGTTCAGATCAGAAACCTAAGCCTCCACTTTGAGTCCTCCCTGTTTTGTACTTCTGACACCTAACCCATTACCAAATTCTGCTGGTTGTATGTCTAAAATAAACGTCTTCTCTGTCAACTTCTTTCCATCTCATCTTTTCCCAGCCTTGTCTACCACAATAGTCTCCTAACTTGTTTCCTTGCGTTTACTCTTGACCACTATTCTCATCTCCACACAGCACATAGAGCATTCTTTTTAGAATGTGAATGACATAATGTCACTTCCACAATAATTAATGAAATCCAAACTTCTTATCATGGTCCACAAGACTCTGTAATCTATCCCTGTCCATCTCTCCAACTCATCTTCTTAATTAAGCCTCCATTGCTTGAAACTGTCAGATTTGTTCTCTGCCTCAGGGCCCTGGCATTTGCTCATCTCTGCCCAGAATATTTGCATGACTGGCTCCTTTTCATTCTTTAAATGCCTCAAAAGAGCCTTCTCTGTCCCCCAAATCTAAGTTGATTTCTCAGTTATAATCTCTACATTATTTAAGTATCTTAACACAATCTGGTATTTTTTCTTATGCATTCTTTATATTTTGTCTCTCCATACTAGAATACAAACATCATAAAACTTGGGAATTTCTTTTTCACTATGATACCCACAGCACCTAATACAGTTCCTGGCAAGAAGTGCTCAATAAGTGTTTGTTGAATGGATAAATAAAAGCTATTTAGTTGGGTTTCTGTCACTTTCAAGTAAAGAAGATTTCAAGAGATACAAAATGTTTCTCCTTAATTCCACATAAAAATCAATGATAAGTTTGATAGTCATGGAACTTAGGTTACAAAGCTGTGTTGATTGTTATAACAGCAGCAGCAACAATGATGCTGACTATTTTTTGAGCATTTACTATATTCCAGACACAGAATTTTACTACAGTTTAATTTAATCCTCACAGAAATCCTGTGAAATAGGTATTAATCTTTTCACAGTGATAGAAACTGAGTCCCAGAGAGATTACATGACTTGTCTAAGATTATATAGCAAGTAAAATTGATGGGTCTCGAACTTGAACTTGGGAGTTCTGATTCCAATGTCAGTATTTACCCACGACATCACACTACCTATCTAAAGTAAATATAATAAAAGAATATGAAAGATAAATATTTAATAAAGTCAACTTCTCACTTCTTACCAGGTATGAAGTTTTTAGATATTTGCTAGATAAAAACTTCACTGTTGAAAATGATAAAATAAAATATGAGACCAAAGGCACTTCATGGGTGAACCAGGGAAAATCAGCTTAACAGTTTGAATAATCAAAGAATGTGAGTTCATTATCTGATAAAGTTCATTATCTGTTGTACATTTTAATGTAATGTAACTTTAGAAGATATAAAATAATATTTACCCAAACATTTCATAGTGGGATATTGTGAAAGTATTTTGAGTAACAAAAATTGTATCATGCACATGTCAGGTTTAACTATTTCACAGTGGCTAACACCTTAATCCCAGGGACAAGTGTCTGCTCATCCAAAGAGCTTACAATTTTCTGGGTAAAGATGCTGTATATTGAAGGACTCTGTTGGGCATTTTTAGGAGAGAGAGAGAGCCAAGAAGGAGGAAAGAGAAGAGAGAGGAAGGGAGGGAAGAAAGGAGGGAGGGAGGGAGGGGGGAGAAAGAAAGAGAAAGAAAGAAAGAAAGAAAGAAAGAAAGAAAGAAAGAAAGAAAGAAAGAAAGAAAGAAAGAAAGAAAGAAAGAAAGAAAGAAAGAAAGAAAGAAAGAAAGAAAGAAAGAAAGAAAGAAAGAAAGAAAGAAACTTATGTATATAAGAAACTTATATACAGAGAATGATGTGGAGAGGAGGGATGGAAGGAAAGAGAGAGGAAGAATGAGGAAGAGAGGAGGGACAAAGGAAGGGAATGAGAAAAGAATAAAAACATAAGGAGCTATCAATCTTGTCTGTCATGAGATAAATCCTCTGGACTAATCACTGCAGGTCCCTCTGTTCTTTCAGTGTTTATAGAAGCTCCCTCTGGTACTGACTCTTATGCCCCAGCTCTGGGACTCTCAGGCTGGCCTCACAACTTGTTGCTGTTTACTTGGGTGCAGTCTCTTTGATCCCCCTTCTGCCTCAGAGGTCTGGGAGAATGATTGTAAGCAGTGCACAGGATCTGCTGGCTAATTTCCTTCCTACCCACGGAGACTCATCATCGGACTTCTGCTCCATCCTGATTTGGAATCTCAGCACTTTTCTCCGTGGCTCTCTCTCCCCTCAAGGTGTCCATTAGTTTATAATGGTCACACTGCATCACCGTCTCATTTATCCATGGCTTACATCCTCAGGACCACTATATCCTCTGATGTATTTAACGAAACTCTTATTTTTCTCAACTCTTCTCCAAACTATAACTCAGCCAGGATTTTTGCCAACCTTATCTTCTCCCAGCAGTCTTAACTGATGCAGCCAATTTTTTTGCCCTGTTCCCTCTCATCTTCTCTATTTCCAGGACAGATGTTTCCTTCTCTTCTTATTAATTATCACAAATACCCAAATAAAACCTAAATATAAACTTATTTTCCTTTTCAATCAATAGGAATTAAAGTACTGTTATCTGTTCCTTTCTGTTACTAAGAAAATCCCTGGGTAGAAAAATAAAAATAAAAACACTGAAATTACCCATTTATTTAATTACAAGGCATTTGCTTTCATAAGCCACATTTTCACTGCTGAGAAGATTCTGATTTGGCAACAAAAGGCAAAAGCTATTTCTAGTGAGAACGGCAAGGAGTCCACGTTAGCAATGTGACAGTGTGAAGAATGCATGTGGAGAGGCTTTAATGGCTTTCTACCTTTGAGGGAGGGGCAACCAGGAGGTAGGGAAAGGCATAGAAAGGCATAGATAGAGAGAGATGGATAAAGTAAAGGCAGGAAGATCAAGGGATGGAATAAAATGTTGGAAAGGGAGAGAGTAACACAAAGAAACTTATATACAGAGACAGGGATGGAATGGAGAGCCAAGAAAGACATGTAGAAAGTAAAAGATGGAAAGTAGTAACAGGCAGAAAACGTATGACCTAGAGAGAGACAGAGATGAAGTTTACAAGGCAAGGTTATTAAAAAGTTGGTCAGATTTCCCTGGGACGACGGCTGCAATTCAGGACATTGTCACCTGATGGTGATGGTAATTTGAGGGTTTACAAATTGCCATTTATCATTAAAATCTCACAGATAAATGCACAGGATTCAAGTCTCGCTTGATATTTTTGTATTGAAATAGGTTTTTATTAAGATAGGAATGTATATTAAACCAGTGTTCTCTTTTAGAGATAAATATTATAAACAGAAGCAAAACTTAAATTGAATGATCAAAGCATGATTGAGATTTTCTAGCCAATTTTTTAGTTTTGATTATTTCTCAGTTTTCCTACAGTTTCTGCACAGCCAGTTAGATCCAGCATTGAATTTTTCAGACATTGAAGAGCAGATGTAGGACTTGGCCTAGCAGCTGTTACTTTAGGCAGTCTAGTTCTGACACTAGCTGCTCAAGGCTATGGGTCTCAGCACTTCACATGCAACTTGATTGTTTTAGTATGAAAATCCTTTATCTCTGTATTATAACATGAGCGTATCCATACCAAAGTTCATGGATTCTATCTATTATAGTTTTGGAATAAAATGTCTTCTCCGTTATAGATCCCTTGAAAGATTCATAGACTTCATTTAGCTCTGGAATGGCACATAGATTCTATCTCAAGAACAAACTCTGGTTAATAGATGGTAGCTGCTAAGGAAGCTTTGCAGAGAAGGGATGTGTTAAGAATGAGTGCATGCTCAAAGGAAAAGGCAAAAACTTATGGGAAAAAACTTGGGAATGATGGCAAGATGTTCACTGTGGCCCAGCTAAGGAACTCATGGTCTGGCAGGAGCTACTTTACTAAGCCTTATTTAAATATCCACTTGAGAATTATGAGACTTTTCTTCTGTAGGTCCAGAAGGAAATAAAATATTAGAATGTAGAACTAGCCAAAAGTAACAATGCAAGCCACTTCCTAGTTTCCACTCAACTCTTATTTCATCTTACTAATTTCATGCCAGTTTATTTCTAGTAGAAGTTATAGAAGGGAAAGAAAAAGGGACAGTAAGTTTCATTAATTTCCTTTCACATTAATATAGTAACTACTGTGTGCCAAACACTTGTGATAGAGTGATTAATGTGACATTATCTAGTTCTCATGGAACTCATAGCCTAGTTGGGATGGGCAGGGAGGTCAATCAAATTAAAAGTTATTTTAATATACTATGAGTCATGCGATAGTGAATGCCAGTCTCCTACATAAAACCTTTCTGTCACCCATTGATTCCTGCTTAAAGGGCAAATTTTTTACTATGACACATCTCTATTAACACAATTCCATTTACCTTCCCAACTTTCTCTCCCCTGAACTCTGTGCTTCATCTCTCTGAACTATTTTTCAAGTTCTCAGATTGTCTTTCAACCATCTCCAGATGCTCACCATACTATTCACTCCATCTAGAAAATTCTTCTCTCCTTTCCCTCCTCATGCCCTGCCTGCTCTGCTCACCAACTCTTAGACCACCTCCCTCCAGCGAATCTCTGACCTCATCTGTCTCGGTTATGCACTCTCTATGTTCCCAGATCACATTATACTTTGTTCAAACGATCACTTACCACACTATATCGTAATTGCTTTGTCACCTGTTTCTTCCTGCAGACTGTTTGCTCTATGAGGGCAGGGACCAGGAGTAGCTGTTCATAATTGCATTCCCACCAAGAAGCACAAAGCAGGGCACAGATCAGGCAATTATGAGATATTTGTTAGGTAAGTAAATAAACAGAAATTGTATACAAGTGGGTGGTTCATTTCGTCTTCAGTGTTGGATAATGGGCATAGAGATGGGTCACAAGAGATTTATTTGAATCTCAGAGGAAAGAATTTATCACCTCTTCATCTCAATAGTGCCTAAATTTTTCTAAGAATACCAGTATAGGTCCTTCCCTGATACTTATTTTCAGTTTTTAAGCTATAAGAGGTTAGGTAATATAATGTAAAATTTTCCCCCTCCCATGGACATTTGAAATTAAAACTTGGTTCTGGAGGGTAAAAAGTCTCCAAGGACTAAATAAATGAAGATCAGTAATAATTAATATGTGCACAGAGCTTTAGGATTTGCAAAGAGCTTCCCAAGTATTTTTATTTGCTTCTTACAGTAAACAGAAGTCCAGAAAGTTGAATGACCTGCACACCATCATGAAGACTGAAAGAACAGAGCCAGGAATCAAAGATGAATGGATCTTTTAAGTCCAAATCCTATGCCCTTATTTCCATTACACCACGACTTGCTGTGGCTGGTGGAATTCTAGACACTGAACAGAAGTGTCAGAGAGCTATTTGGGGATAGGATGGGTCTGCCTGTACCATTCAAATCACGCCATGTAAATAGCTTCTTCCTCTGCCCACCATGAAGCTGTCCCTGGCAAAAAGTATGGCAGTGGCCCCTCTTGAAACCCATCTGAGCTGGTTGTGTGGGCTGTCATTGGGGTGTTTCCTTATACCCTAAAGGGAGTGCAAGATATGCACAAGTACATGATGACCAGAGGTAGAACAATTTACATGCCAGCGCACCATCCTCACTAGAAAAAGGGATTTCTCTCGGAGTAGCATTGGATGCCAATTAATGGTTAATGTGAACTCATGTCTTGGCACTATAGGGTCCCTTCCAGATATTAATGCTGTCATGGGAGTGCCAAAGCTAAGATGGGCCACAGGACCTGAAGATATGGGGAGAGATGGATAAAGAATTAATCTGAAGTTGGAAAAATGGGTATAATTTGAATCTAAGAGGCATACTTGAATCTAAGAGACCAGAGCCAGTAAGTGAATGGGAACTATGAAGTATGCATGCAAGGGCCGGAGTTGTTTGGGTAGTATTCTGCTGTGCTAGGATTCTTTTGGAAAGTTTAATCCTGAAACGGATCTGCTCTGAGCAGAGCCTCAGACAGCTGACCAGGAAATAAGTTGAAGGACTGAGAAACTGAAAACAGGAGGAAGGTAGCATCAACACTGATTAAGGAATCCACCTCTAAAATTCCTAGTCTTTTCTTGTGCTCCCCATGCACAATCTAGATCCAGACTTCCTCCACTTCCCATTTCCATCCATTTGCAAGTGAGGAAGATTTTCTCCCCCTTCCTTCAGCTCCTAGATTGGCAACACACAGGAACTTAATATTTTCTCTGTCACTCAGCTCTGCCCTACCTCAGAGAGAAAACTGCCATTGATTACAGACCTACCAAATTAAAGCTTCAGGGGACTTAAGTGAGCAATTATTATCAACTACAAAATACTGGAAATTGTTTATTAGGCATCATCTCGTTGTTTACTCCGACAGCTTCCTGTTGAGCTTCCTTTCTGTGAAGCAGGACTGTTCCAAAGCAGTCAGATTGGTTTCCTGAGCTTTCAGAGTTCACAGCTGAGACAGAGTTACTCCTCAGGATTCAGGAGAGTCAATCCATCTACCCCCCTTCCTCGAGGCAGGCTTTAATTACATCAGTGTAAATTAAGAAAGTAGGAGGAGACTGGAGAAGATAGAAGATAGGGATCCCTAATTTAAAATTGCCCTATGAATGAGAATTCCTACATATCCCTGTGTCATGGTGGAAACATTTGTAGGTCAATTCTGTCCCCATCATACTGGCTGCACACACAACAGATTGTGTCTGTAGCATGATTTCTTTTCTGTGATTCCTACAGCCAAACTTCTGGGTCTCACTGGATTCCTGCTTATTTTTCATGCCTGGTTCTCCAGGTTGGATTCTATGAATATCTGATAGCTTTCCAATAAAGATACAATAGTCTAATTGATTTCTATTGCTTCTTGCCCATCGTGTTAGGGGCATGTTCACACCCAGTGTCCTAAGTGCTCATGAAATGCCACAAGATGCTCTGGAAGTAGAGCATCACCTAATTAAGCTCAGGTGGGCCAAGGAAGTGTCTCCAGAGGCCACACTAAGTTGAATCTTGAAGGACATTGTTGAAAGGTGAGTAAGGAGGAAAGAATGTTCCATGGAGAATGAGCACCAAATGCAAAGGCCAAAAAAGTGAGAGAGAATATAATATGATCAAACAATTAAAAGATTTTGAGTACTCCTGAGCATACGGTTCATAGATGAGGAACTGGAAATGAAGCTGGAAAAGTGGGCAGGAAGTGTGAACTTCGTTCTAAAGGTGACAGAGTGTCAATGGGAGAGACTAAGCAGAAAGGGCTCCATTCCACTCTTGCTATAGCTGGCAGTTGTGTGGAGGGACCCCTGGAAGAGTAGAGTTAGGAGGCAAGCAGGACTCTCAGAGCAGTAGTCCAGATAGGAAACGGGAAGTCTAACTTTAGGAAGACGGCATTTTTCAGGTAATGTGGGATTCAGGCAAATGCACTGAAATTGACAGAGACAGAGAAGTCAGCTGGGGTAAATTGCAATGGTGACAGAAATTGGCATAAGTGCCCTGCAGAGAAATATTTGGTCTGCGTAAGTGAGATATATGAAAGACTGGAATGAATGCCGTGCCCTTAAAATAACCTCCTTCTCTCACTGATTCCATGTTTACATGCATATAAATCCTTTAGATTAATATTGAAGATTTCCCCTATCCCCATCCTCTTCCTCAACTAGACATTCCCTCTTCCTCATCCTCATGTCCCAAATTCTCTATGCAGAGCCATTCTCTTCTTTACCTGCAACACTCAACCTGTGATTTATCCTGCAGTTTACCACCTGGAATCCCTTCTGTTCTGCTGTTCCCATAGCTACCCACAACTGAAGCCCAGGTGAAGTCACTGGTCTTCCAGAAAGCCTTCCCCGATGGCTCTTGCCAACTCCTCTCTCTCTTACTGGATTTTCTGTTATATCTATAGTCAGATCCACACAATAAACAGTTTACTAAATATATTGCTTTATTATTTGTTATCCAAGAAAACAATAAAATTTTAGCTTGAGGGCAAGGACTTTGTCTTATGTGTCTTTTGCTTAGCCTGTAAAATTTAGCACAAGAGAGAAAGAAAATGGTAGCAACCCAGAAAATACAGTAAAATGTATCATTAGTATTTATAGTACAGTTATTAGGGCCCTACCCAGGGTAGTACAACCAAAGGCAAACTTGAGCAACCAGATATCTTCAAAAACAGTCATATGAGAAACAGTTGAACTTGAAGATATTTTGCAAATTTCAAGAGAATCATGGGGTATGTAGTATTTAAAAAACTATCATGTGGTAGAGAGATTTAGACTTGTTCTGTCTTACTAAAGTGTAAAACCAGAAAAATGCATAAAACTTTTAAGGAGAGGGTTTTCAGCTCAACATAGGGAGGTACTTTCTCAAGGTCAGAACTGTCAAAGATGGAGCAGCATATTCCAAGAGATCATGAGTTCCTCTCTGCTGGAGACATGCAAGCAAAAATATCAGGACAGCTAGTAAGGGGTGTCAATGTGGGATAGTGGTTAAGAGCATGGGCTTTGTTTTCTAAACTATAAAATGAGGATGACGATATTTTCCTCCCCGAATAATACCAGGATTAAATGTGATAGATATGTGAAGTGTTTAGCAAAGTTCATTTATGGTAGCTCTGACTATTTAGAAACAATTAATAAGGAAATTTGCACACCAAATGGGAGGAATCAAATTAGATATCGTTGAAGTCTCCCAAACACAGATGTCTATGATTATAAGTACTTCCTGGTAAACATGGATTTGTAGAGATGGTACATCTTCAGTGGAGGGCTCGTATCACATGGCTTCCAGTTCCCTAGTGAATTACTACAATCATTGTGGGCCCAGAGAAGAAGTAAGGCAAGAGTCACCAGAAATGCACTGGGTCTAGAAGAGCAGATGTGTGGCTAGGAACAGAGAGTTATTAAAATGTGGATACAGGCAAGAAATCAGAAATCAAGGTTACCGAGTCAAAAACCCGAAGTCAGGAATAGGCATGGGGTCAGAATCCAGACTGACTTAAGAGCACCTTAGGAGCAGAAATAAGAGTTTACAGGAGGCTATATGTAAAAATCAGGCAGATGGGTCTGGTGGAGTCAGGAATGATCTTTATGATATAATCTTCCTTATGGGCAAGAGCTGCTTCATCCGGAGCCCAGTAACATATTCCCTGGTGGACCAGGGCTCTGGGCACCTCTGTTTAAATCGAACGATGGCACATCCACAGGGATGCAGCCCATGACACTATACACAGCACATTATCTCCTAATACTGTTCCTACATGTGGAACTGCTGGTCAAGTGTCTGAGTACCCTCATCCTTACTTCTTCATCCCACATGGCTAGTTCTCAGTGTGGATTTCTCCTCCCAACACAGTTTCTCCAGCTCACCATAATGGAAACTCATTTGCTGTTTCAGTCTTGGTCTCAGTTCTACTTTCACCCCACCTCATCGATTCTTTCATTCGTATTAGCATTGGTGATGCCCCTGCTCTCCCTAGGGTCTGACATTGACTCAGCCTCTGATTTTTGTTTCTCTACTTCCACAGCAGTGCTGACATCTTGAAAGGGCATGACACTTGTGACTGACTGAATTTTAACTACTAGTTGGGGCTGTGGGGGGAGGAACAGAGAGCTCCGTGCCTTCCCTGTGGCGAGGTAAGAGGCAGAACCAGCTGGGAAGTCAAAAGTGAGGGGTGGTGGAACACTACTTCTGACAATTCCCCTGGCCTGTCATAGTTTCCCGGGGGGGGGGCTGACTTCCTCAAGGCAGCTTCCCAGAGGGGTCCCATTTCAGCTTGAATAGTAGCTTGGGCATATGCACAACCTAGACCTTTCTATTCCATAAGTATAAACAGCCATGTATTTGGAAGAGTACAGAAGTACCTGTGTGGGGACAGAGTCCCGGAGAGCAGTTTCCATGCTCTCGGCCTCACGTGGAGGGATGCTGGCTCGGGTGGTAGATGGCCATCCCCTGTGGCTGGTTGACCCTCAGCTCTTACCAGTTAGCCAGTTGGCCCCTGATACAATTACCACGGCTGCGCTGGTTGGAGAGTGAGTAGAGTTGAGAGTCGAGTCGGTCGGTTGGCAGGCAGAAAAGCAGACAGCAGTTTGCAGGTCATGTGACTCCAGCCTCCAGTGAGACTATAGTGATATGACTCCCCTACCTATGGCTCCATGGGTGTTCCTGTTTGGCCTAGCCATATCCTGCATTCTTATGTGGGGAGCGGGAGCTGAGACCCCACAGGCCGTCCTGCACGACAACCTGCATTAACTCAATGCAATGGGAACCCTGTAATAGCCCAAAGTTTATTCCCCACTTCTCTCACTTTTTTTTTTTGAAGTGAAATCATTGTGTTGTCAACGTTGGTGAGGGTTAGCCCGTTTGACTGAAGCAGTAATTTGACAAGACGTGTCTTTACTGTCATTCAAATTGTGGAATAGAGCTCTTAACACATGCAGGGTTTGTTCTCTCTGCCACCTCCATCTCCTCTTTGTGAAACTTTGCCTCCTTAAAAATTTAAAAAAAAACAACACACACACCACATAATCCTGGGGTCAACAGGGCACGGTGAGCTCCTAAGATTCAAGATGCTTGTAGGGGCTCTCCAGGGACAGGGAGGGACAAGAAATCATGGCAGAGGCAGCAACACAGGTTTGCTGGCAGAGGCTCCTGCCTATCTCCATAAATCAATATCATTGAGTTAATTCCTCTTCCAGAATGATGAATGAAAGTCTCCAAGACCTGGCATGAGGCTGGCTTGGTGAGGGACCAAGACTGCTAAAATATCTGCCTGACTTGTCCCAAAGGTTGGGGGCACGGGGTCAAAACTAGGGAAGACTCCCTGTGTGCACTGCTGCCCTGGCCACCAGAGACCTACACAAGTATGTTGAATTCCAGACACTCTGGGAAATTGGAGCCAGCCAAAATCTGGATTTTGTACTGATAAAGCTTAGTGATTAAGAGTATGAATTTTTAGAACCAGAGCCACCTGGAATTCTGGCTTGTAACCTTGGGCAAGTCATATGACTTCTCCAGCTTTAAAATGGGGATGATAGTGCCAATCCTGTAGTGCCAGTAAAATGGTAGCTGTTATTATTAGGAGTATATCATGAATCTTCCCAGCTGCACCTCTGGTCACTACAGGGACAACTTTATGGTCTGGGGTTGGAAGTTTATGTGAGAACTGCTGACCAGCCAAGGAACCAGGAAATAGAAAAGGGATGTGTCTATTGACCCTTATTTTGAATTTCGATCCCCTCCTGGGTCTCATCCTCCTTACTGCTTGACTCAGCCCCATTGGGTACTATACTCCAGGGTTGTAAGTTCACAAGTCCCCTGGTGGGGAAATTGGAGAGCCATATCTGCCTCTGAGAAAGACTTGAGTTCTTTGTTAGAATTTGCTGCATGATTTTCTCTGCATACATTCCCAGCAAACATTTGAGTAAGCCACGTGCCAAGCATCACTCTGCGCGAAGGGAAACAAACATGAATGGGATGTCAACCCTTTCGTTGAGGGACCCACCTTCCGTGTAGGATGGAAACAAAGGAATAAATGAAGAGTAAGAAAGCCATCTGAGGAGTGCTTGAAAAGTGCATGTGAGATAAGCAGAGTGAATGTGCCATGAATAAAAGGATAGGGTCACCTAACACAACAGGCTGCTTCGAGAAATCTGACCTGCAAGGCAGCTGAAGCCCACCTTTATTATGAAGCCTTCACCAGCCAAATAAATCTCTTTTCCCATCCCACTGCCCCATAGTACCACCCACTCCAGTATTTAAATATTTTGTTTCTTCTATGTTTATTTCCTTCCTCTAAACCAGAGTTAAATGAGGGTTAAACTAAACGAGATGATGTTTGGAAAGTACCCGGTACACGGTTGATGGTGACAAATGCTAGTTTCCTTTTACTCCTTCCCTACTTGGGGATGGTGCTTACATCATAGAGTTGGTGTACCATATGAAATTACCATTTTGTTGGTCTAAAATGGTTGAATGTTAGTAATTTCGTATGGTTCAAATGGATGTTTTATTTGGTGACTCGAAGCTGCTTGATGGAAAAATTGACTTAGCTTAGAAATAAACGTCTCTTCATGACAATGACAGGGCAGATAAGTAGCCTTGTTCTCTATATCCAGCATGTTTTGAACATCAACTACATCTATGCACCTTACAAGGACCTGGGAATGTAGAGGTAGAAGGTTGCTGCCCTAGAAGAGCTGACCATCCAACAAAGAAGCCAAGAAAAATTGACCATCCAGGCAAGAAAAATTATGATTCAAATATATGATGATCAGTTTAGCAAAAATCCAATCAATGTGCTATGGAAATGCAAGAAGGGAAATAAGGAGCTTAGTGTGAGGTGGGTAGAGAAAAATTGTACAGGAATTGGACCTAAACTCAAAGGCTGCAGAGGCATTCTTTACAAAGCTAGGCATTCTAGGCAAATGGAGCAGAAAGATATGACAGCAGTACACGGCAGTTTTAAGAAATCAGTGGACCAATGTCTTCAAAACAAATATGAAGTCGTAAATGCAAGTGTCCTCATGTAGACCTTTTAAAGGAAACCAGTGCTTCTAACTGGAGAGATACGGTAATCCTGTTTGCTAGGAAGATGAATAGGATTTTTTCCTGGGGCCCTTCCCCTGCAAAGGAGTTGGTGTTCTGGCTGCCTTGCTGGGTCCTAGGCATGTGCCCTCCCTCCAGCAGTCTGCAGCAGCCTGGCCTACCACGAGCCTCAGGTTCCACTTTCTCCTCTGACCACAGTCCAGCCTGTCGTTGAGTGGAATTTCTCAGCCTTCTACAGGGCTGGCCTTCCCCTCCACTCTCTCATTAACTGCAAGCAATAAACTCTGCTCTGCCAGGAAAGAGGTTGTTTCTTTGTCCTTCTTCTCATGGCCACGTTGCCAGCCCATGCTGAGGGCAGCAGCACTATCGATGTTATTGATGCTTCCACGGGCAGGAGAGGCAGAGGGCTGATGTTCTCTCAGACACGTGCACAGGATAAATTGCTCCATGCTTTACTGGCTCCTGTCCTTCCCCCGTCTCACCTCTCACCTCCAAGGCCTTCATTATTACATGAGAACCTTAATTCTGAATGTCCTGTGGCCAGACCACATTCTTCTAAATGGGCTGAGTTGCAGAACCTCCAGCGGGTAACTACCAAGGCACTAATATGGAGAGAAATGTTGAAAGTGGGAGGGGGCCAAGGCCCAGGGAAGATAGGTCATAGGCAACTACTGAAGACTATTCAATACCTGGATGAGGAGAATATTTGGAGAGAGGCCTGTGAAAGAAGGCAGGTCCCTTTATAAGTTTCTCCTATGTTGCTAACTCTTGGAATTTTTGTAAAGAATAGAATAAATACGTATATATAAAAGAGCACCTGTATTTCTCTAATTAAACTTATTTTGTTAAAGGATTTTTAGGAAGAGCTTGAGCAGCCTAATGCTTCTCAGCTCCTCCCCTACCCCCATCCCAAATTAATATTTCAGCAGGGTGTCTATACTCTCAGTAAATATACTAGGATCAATTGTTTGTTATATCCCCTGCTCAAATCCGCCTTAGACGGTAATATTTTAAAGTTGATTGGATCTTAAAATTGTAAGCGGTCCCTGGTGTCATGACTTTGCTGGCATTATCAGCTCAGCCTTTGTCTTACCAAGGACTCTGTTCCCCCAACCTCACCGCACACCAACCACTGGGGAAAGCTCACTTAAGAATCAAGTGATGGTGAAGCATGAGAATGTCTCTCCTAGCCCCCGCCCCATGACCTTGGGAGGGCAGAAATGTCTCCTTGCAAAGCCAAGGGAGGCTCTGGGCTTTCCCCTCCCTCTTCCTTCTTTTTCCTTTTTTCTTTCATATGCCCGTTGACAGTGTCATCCCTCAACTTGATAAACTTGTCAGAGGGAGCTCAGGGAAAGTGTGACACAGAGGTTGGAGTGATTGCTGAGTATTCAGGGAGAAAGGGCTGGGGAGTTGTGGGAGGCACTGGGACATTAGCCTGGGGGCAGGCAGCTGTTCTGGGGTGTTCCTGGCTTGCTGGCAGTAAGCACTGCCCCCATCGTGCAGTCTTCGCAGACCAGGACCTGGGAGAAGGGAAAGGGAGCTTCAGGGACTGGAATGTGATGGGAACTAAGGGAGATGTGGATGGACAGTGCCAGCCAAGTAGTGTGGGAGGCTGCGTGTGTGTGCACCAGTGTATGACCCTGTGTATAACATGTGCGGGTCATGCACGAGACATACGATGTGAGGTTATGTGGCGGCAGCTGGGCATGACAGCGGGATGGAAGGTCAAGAGCCCTCTTGATAAAGCAAACTGAAACTATGACTTGGTGTTTTTTTCGGAACTCTTCTACAATTTCTCCCTGAAAGATCTTTTCAGATACCCACCTGGAATCCATAATCACAATAATCGGAGAAGTTCACACTAAAAATTATCTTTTGAGCATAGAGGGTAAGTAAGCTAGTGATCTCTGAACTTCCAAGCCTGACACAATGCTTTATGTTACTGGCATTCTATTGATATTAATTGAAGAAATGTTGACTCGATGAATGAAACTAAGAATTTCACTTTTTCCTTACCTAATTTTCTGGGATACAGGGAAAAATCCACATTAAGTGAGTAATGGGTAGGCGGGTGGAGTAGAAGGATCTGAATTTGAATACCAGCTCTGCCCAAATTACCTCTTCTCTCCAATCCTGTTTCCTCATCTGTACAATGGGTCATTTGAAAATTCATTACAGAGGACATCATCTGATATTCTAATTTCTAGATAAAAATCCCAGATGCTTTCATGGGGATAAGTGCAATGAAATGCCAATGAAAAATATTTGTGAATTACAAAGCACTGTGCGAATTCAGGTAGACGGTCTGATCTTGTCCACTGGGATGGTTTTCCTTGTTATGTGCTCCTAAGCACACTGTGTTTACCCTATCATTGCACTTACAACACACTCTACCTTCATTTTTCTCTCTAGAGGGAAGGATCTGGTGATCTGCCAATGAAACAGCTGTTTTCTTTTTCCTGTAGTATTTAATAACATAGTAAACTTCTGCCCCAGTACCTCTCAGTGATTAGAACACATCTCTGGTGCTGCCTTGAAGAGTTGAGTCCAAGAAATTCACCTCACTTGGGAAATGCAATAATTGTTCTACGGTCCCCTGCCTAGAGTGTGATATTTATATTGTAAGATAGGATTTAGGTCTAAAAATAAGGAAAGTTGTGAGAGCTCAGGATTATTGATACAAGTGTGAATGACAACACTGACAGCTAATGAGAACAGCTCTAGTTGTGTCCAGGTTTCTAAACTGGGAAGGAGGTGAAATTAATAAATTAGGTCATTGACAATATGCAGGGAGGGAGGGAATCAGCAGCCCAGCTCACTGGCTCACCTTTATGGCCTTCACATAAAGAGAGCTGCATTTTGGAAGCACAATGTAACTAAATACACACACCAAACACGCAGGGATGAAATTGCTAATGTAATTAATATATTAAAAGTCCATTGATGAGCTCAAATAATGTGGTTTTGAAAAAAGTAACCCCTTTATTATCCACAGATTTCCCACGTTCAAATAATTATAACAGTAGAGTTTTTACTATCAGTGTGGTGGAACAGGAAGCAGCAATTGAAATGTAAAGGTTCAACTAGCCTCATGACCTCTGGGCCTCGGTTTCCTCAATTGTAAAATGATGGCGTTGGACCTGAAAGTTTCTAAGGTCTCATCCATTTTTGTGAGGTTCAATATTGAGTATAATTACATTGGTCTTTGTTGATATAGAAGCACTTCAGGATCCTGCGTGCCTGTGGTTGCCATTTTTAACATCAGTGGCCTTTGTCTGAGAGAGTGTCAGCTGATGAAGAGGCTGATTAATAGAATAGGAGATAGCAGGGCTTATTGTTGTCACTTTCTTTTCTGTAACACTTCTCTCTTTAGGGAAATAAATAAGACTGGTCAATTTTCCTTGCTTTTCTAAATTTTCTGGTTTTTATCCACACCTCCAGCAGAGATTTTGGTTTTGCATTTACTTTCACTGAAGGTTTCAATCTTCCCCACACCCAAAACAATATCCTCTACACTGTTGCAGAAAGAAGAAAGAAAGAAAGAAAGAAAGAAAGAAAGAAAGAAAGAAAGAAAGAAAGAAAGAAAGAAAGAAAGAAAGAAAGAAAGAAAGAAAGAAAGAAAGAAAGAAGAAAAGGAAGGAAGGAAGGAAGGAAAGAAGGAAAGAAGGAAGGAAGGGAGGAAGGAGGAAGGAAAGAAGGAAAGAAGGAAAAAAGAAAATAAATAAAAAGCTTCAAATTGGCTCTGCCTCCTTAAGCTTTTGGAAACATTTACTGTGCAGGTCTGTGGAACCTAAATTTGGGGTCTGCACTATTTGGTGGCATCTTTGCCTCAGAGGAATCTTCTAGCTTTTTCCCATTTCAAAGCCCTCAGGTCCACACAAATGCTCTCAGAGAGAGAGAGCTTTTTTCCTCCCTTAGCAAAAATTCAGGTTTGTCACCAGGAAAGACAAGGTTATTCTGTGGAAATCTTCCTCATGCTGGTTATAAAGCCACTCACATCTCAGTGTGAACTCTGCTAACTCGCCGTTGTCTTTGTGAGTGAGAAGTGAAATCTACACAAAGGTATAAAGAGCTGATCCATATAAAGATTGCTCTTGGATTTCCATTGGGCAGCAGCTTTCTGATGATTGCGTCTTTGCTGTAGACAGCTGTGCAATTGAGACAACAGCAGGACTCCAGATGTGCTGGGACTTGCTAGGCAACAGACTTAGAAGTTTGGCCAAATCAGCCCCCGATAATCACCAGAGAACAGGAAAAAAATTCAGGACTGGTCCAGTTTTTGTTGTAATTCAGGGGCTAGGGGATTAACCCAGTGGACAGAGAGGGAACAAGTTGGAATGGAAGGTTGACTTCTCATATAATGTGTGAGGGCTTTTCTTTGCCTGGCAGAAAGTCATAGGAGAATGGAGCTGAGAGTGCCTATCTAGAGAGGAGGCATAGCACAATGCTTAGAAGTCTGGGCTCCTGAATCCAGCAGACCTCAGGTTGAACCTTGGCCCTACCTCTGACTAGCTGTGTGAAGTTGGGGCTACTTTATAGGATTGATGCTTTCAAAGCAATTGAATATGGTTGACACATTTAATCATAGTGGCCCCTTCTTTTACAAGGAGTAATTTAACAACCAGCAAGACACTGCAATTAGATGAAGATCGAACAGTCAGTAAGTGGTAAAGATTAGTCTAAAATCCAGTTCTAACTTTCTTCTATTCAGTGTTATGTCCTCTGCACCAGAGACTCCAAATTTACTGATTCTAAGAATCACCTGGTTAAGTAACTCTTGCCTGGCATCTGAAATCTGAATATTAATCTCAGGTGAGTCTTAAGATGGAAAAGAAATTGGAGAAAGACCCTCACTGCACTATACTACCTAAGATGGAAGAGAAAGCTCTTGTTCCTTATGTATCTCTTCTACACGTACAGAAGATGGGGGGTGGGGGCGGGCGGGAAGATCTCACAAAGAGTAATCTAAGCAGTTCTTGGTGATGCCTTTGCATGAACACAGTAACTAACTTTTCATAGAACTTCAGGAGAGAACATCTGTGTGTCTTTTATGTGAGATCCATAACAGCAAATGTTGAGAAACCTCATGTGGTTCTCTCCTGGACACATTTTAGTGAGATCAGTCTGCACTGGAGTGACCTGGTGTTTCCTTGGGCTTTGCTAGAAATCAGAGAGCTATTTGGGGCTCGCACATGGCCCCTCAGGTGAGAACATAGAGGAGCAGATGGTAAAAAGTATTCTTGGTGTCTCTTGAACATTAACACCCTGGAAACTTTGTTTTAACTTGGGTTTTTATGGTTACTTTGGGCAACCACAAAAGATAACAGAGCTGTGGTGGCAGCTACACTGGGAGAGGAGAAGCATTTTAGATACAAAGGCAGGTGGTTTCAGATCAACTGCAGGTTACGAAATGGAAAAGCCCATTGTCATTTTGGACTTTGCAGGGATCCAGGAGTAAATAATACTTCTCATATAGCTTTAGCCCTGTGCTATCTTAATTGCAATCTCTGGTGAGATTTGGAGTTATGATTTTTTAACAAGCAAACCATAAAATAAGGTTTAATCTCCCCAGAGCCCTGGAGTTAATTTATCTGTCCACAGGCTAAGATCTTTTTAAAGGTTAAGAATGCTTGGGTTTTCTTTCTATGTCTCTGAGTTGGCTGGAACGCCTGCAGGTGTCTCCTATGGCTAGAGGCTGGAATCTGGCTTTCATCAGCACTAAAGACCCAGCCCTTAGGAAGGCCTGCAACAAGAATCAGGTATTGGCTCCTAGTATTCACAAACTCTCCCTCATCCTGATGGAAAGAAACTGGTATTCATCAGAACTGGGTCTGTGGTAGAAAAACATTTTATTTAGCCTCCAAAGACCATGGATCGAGTCTTTGCTCTGCAATTAAGATCTGTGGGATTTGGGGGAAATTACTTAACCTCTCTGAGCTTCATTCAGTTCCCTCATCTGTAAAATGAGTATAATATTATCTACCCTCGAGTTCTTCTTAGGGTTTCTGTGAATGTTAAATTGTATGCGGACAGCTTTTTAAAAAACAGTAAATCACAAAATAGTTGTTAAGCTAACTTTCTTACCTAGCCCTTCATCCAGGTGGAATTTGCTGCCTTCGTCAAGAAAGTACTCTCCCATGAATTCATGCTGCAGAGGGATTTCCCAGGTATTTAGGCCACATCCAAATCTCAATCCTGGCTCCCAGCTGGCCAGTACAGATTCATTGCCAAAATACTGTATAGGGAGCACAGGTTAATTCAGAGCTCTGGGGCCTAACTGTCTTGCAGAATCAATAGACATGTGAGGTCTGACAATTAAGTTCGTGAACTCATCCCAGAAAAAGTACTACATACCTCATTGTTGAATATCACTACGGTCACCTTTGAAGTACTCCCCTTGGGAAGCTATGCACTGATATCAGCGCCTAGCCCATCCCTCTAAGCAATTTGAGAACTCTTTTTCTGGAATGGCCATCAGAGCTGTCGTTGTATTACCTTTGATGTCCTGAATGTCATTAAAATGTCTTCCTTTCAATATTTCCTTTATCTTCGGGTAAATAAGTCATTGGTGCCAGATCAGGTGAGTAGGGAGGGTGTTCCAATACACTTATTTGTTTACTGGCTAAAAACTCCCTCACAAAATGGAACTACCTTATGACTCAGAAATTCCATTCCTAGGTATCTATCTGGAGAAATCCAAAACTCTAATTCGAAAAAATATATGCACTCCTATGTTTATTGCAGCACTATACACAATAGCCAAGACATGAAAACAATCGAAATGCCCATTGGTAGACGACTGGATTAAGAAACTGTGGTACATTTATACAATGGAATATTACGCAGCCATAAAGAAAGAAATCTTACCATTTGCAATAATATGGATGTACCTAGAGAACAATATGCTAAGTGAAATGAGTCAGACAGAGAAAGACAAATAACATATGATCTCACTTATATGTAGAATCTAAAGAAAAGAATAAATGAATGAACTAATCAGAAACAGTCTCAGAGACATAAAGGAAAAACTGAGGGTTGCCAGATTGGGGGAGGGGGATAAAGGGGAAGGTGAGGGGAACAGAAAGTACAGTTGGTAACCACAAGATGGCCATGGGGTTATGAAAGTTAATTTGGGGAATGGAATCAATATGTTGTAAAGATTTTGTAGGGTATCCGATGGACACTTGTCTCATTAGGGAGACCACTTCAGGGATGATGTAGATGCCTGATCACTGCACTGCACACCTGAAGCTGAAGCTGAATAATAATGAATGTCAACTACAAGTTTATATTATATATATATATATATATATATATATATATATATATATATAGTTGTAACTATAGTATAGTTACAAGAAGCGGAGTACAGCATTAGGAATAGAGACAGTGGAAATGTAATGGCTGTGTGTGATGTCAGAGGGGTAATAAATGGAGGGAGGAGGGTTATCACTGAGTGAGGGATATAAATGATAAATGTCTATTACATTGTTTTGTATACCTGAAACTAATAATAAATAAATAAATATAAATAGATAAAAACTCCCTCACAGACAGTGCTGTGTGAACTGCTACATTGTTGTGACACAAGAGCCATGAATTGTTGGCAAAAAGTTCAGTTCATTTTTGTCTAACTTTTTCACACAGCCTTTTCAGCACTTTCAAATAGTAAACTTGGTGAACTGTTTGTCCAGTTTGTACAAATTCATAATGTATAATCCCTCTGATATCAAAAATGGTTAGCAACATCGGTGCAATGAGTTCACGAACTTAATTGTCAGACCTCGTATATAATCTCCATTACTCAGCTCAGCAGGGCTACTTGTGCTGGTCAGAACACCTTTCCTGCCCTTGCTGACCTGAGGGGGTTGCAGTGACTGCTGGATCCACCAGTTGAGGGTATCCTCTCATCCATTGGCGAGGCCATGCCCCAAGGAAACAAAATAAGGGGAGGCTGCCTGCACTCTGGGTGGAGATGGAGGAGGAAGAGCTCTGGAGAATGGTCTTGGTGGCCCATTATTTAGAGATCACTCTATGATCCTTCATTACCCAGAATGCATAGACCCATTGACTGGCATCTCTAACTTCAAGTCCTATTGCAAATTACTCACCTTTCTCTCCACCCCACATACCATGCCCTCCCCCTTGTCACACTTGCTATCCCAGATTTGATGAGTCTTCTCGCTGGATTGCCTCTCCCTTTTACTCTCTGCCAAATCATTTCACTACCACCTATAAGATCTCCACACAAGGCTACATCTTTCAGGAAGGCTTCCCGAATTAACCACATCCCTCTCTTGCTCTCATCACTGTTTTCCTGAAAATTTCCTTGGCATTTGGGTATTTTATTGGATTATTATAATAACCCTCTAACGAAAGTCAGCATGGCCAGGGATAGGGATGGGATGGTGTTTGACCCAGGACCCTCGGGAAGAGCCATTGTGTTGTTCGTGCCCTGCCCTGTTGGAACTTTGCTGAAATTGTCCACAGGGCATTTGTATGTTCACATACATTTATGCAACACAACCACTTCCTACCTGCATGTGTATATGGCTACTTCCCATTAGGCTGGAGACCTCTGGCATTCTGGGACTCTGTCTTCTACCACCTAGCCTGATTCCTGGCATCCAGGAGAAGTCACTGTACCAGAGTATAGAGTTGAGTTAAACTTGTTGAATTAAGCTACAAGACATCAGGAAAAACCCTACTACCTTCCCAACTCTGCTACAATACTCTACCCTTCCTGTCCCTCCCCAGTTTCAGCACCCATTTCCTGCATGCAAAGCTCCACTTCCTCATGGATTTGTAGGCTTAGAAGAAAGCTGAGGCTTCCTGCTGGGGACCTGCTCCTGCCTCCTTGGTCTAAGACTAGAGATGGACAGCCACTGACAAAGGCCCCGTGGAAAGGAACCTGCAGTTCTCTGCCTCCCTCACATGCTTCTTCCATTTGCTTTTGTCGGTTGCTTTGGAACTATTTGGGAGACACCTTGAGACAGCTGGAGAAACAGCAATAATCCAATTAAAGTGTCTGACACTCTGGGCTGGTGGCATCTTGGTGAGGAGGAGGTGGCCGCACAGGGCCTGTTTCTGGTTTGGTCTGTGATCTGTGTTTCACTAACTGTCAATACCTACAGGGAAAACACTAACAGTAGAATTTGCAGATAAAATCCAGTGGCCTCTGCTTCCTCCCTAGGGTATTTTCATGATAAATTGGTTTCTAGGCTGGAAGGGGACAATATTCCTTTTCTTTTCCCACCTCCAGGGTATGCAGAAGGGCTTGAAAGAGGATAACTTGGAGGGAGAGAAAGAGTAAATCGGAGGAACCAGCAGGATTTGAAAAGTCAAAAATATCTCCATGGCCAAATGAGATTTTTCAGGATGATGAACTGATTTCCCCCAACTTTCCTAATTCTTTCTGCTGCTACCTATGCTTCATTTCCTCACCTTTTTCTCTCCCTCGTCTCTGTCCATTGTCATTGGTCACTGTTCCATCTCTGGAAATCTCGAGGGGTCATCCGGGCCGAACAAAGCACAGGAACTGTGCCCTGGAAATTAGAACACAAGAACCCATAGTCCAACCACTAACCCTTTCAATGAAGATATTAAAACTCATTGCAAAAAAAAAAAATAAAACTCATTGCAAAAGACATCGATGGAGCTAAGTAATTCCCCAGGAGCAGGGTGCTGCCACTATCCCAATCGTCCTAAGAAATGTGGCTCCCAGAACCCCTCTTGTTCCTATTTCTCTCTCCTTTATTCCCAGCTTTGCCACTCACTGGACCCTTCCCAGATGCACCTGAGTTGTTGCAGCAAGTCCCCCACACTGCCTGAGGCTGGGGCTCCAGCAGGCTCCCCCACGTCCCATCCAGGCTGACTTGACTGTGTGATAGCTGGAAAAAGTTAAATGTTCTTCCCTTCATTATTCATTCTGACTGAAGTGAACAATATGAAAAGACACTACAGAGCTCTGGCGGAGGATGAAAAGTTTCCTATATCCACAGAGCTGCACTTCAAAATGTCCTGTGAAAAGTTTCCACTTTAATTAGGGGGAGGAAATTACCATATAACTTAATTAATATCAAAAACATTTTTTTTTCTTGATTATAAGAAAGAAAGACGGCTACATAGAAAGGGAGAAAGGAACTCACAGCAAATCTGGACCGGCCTGTTCATGGACAGCATAAGGATAAACTGTTTTTAATTACTCCACATATGTCTTATGTTCACTTAAAAGCTTTAAAGCCACAGTGGGTTCTTTGCCACAATGGAGGTTTTCACCCTCCATTCCTAACACTGTGGCCTTTATACAAACTAAAGTGAAAACCTGAGAGACTTATCTGGATATTTTAGAAGGGAAACACAGAAATCGGGTTTTACTTCAATTATCTAAGGAGAATTTGCAGAGAGTGGTTTTGGAGAACTGGGTCACCTGGCTTCTTTGTACACTCCCCAAAGTCTTTTATGGATACTTTCCCTCCTCTAGGGCTCCCTACCTTGCCATCACATCTCGTCTTCTTTCTACCCAAGTGTTCTGGGGAGACTCCTCGGCATTTGCCTGATTTCTCTTCTCTTTCCACAATCTCTCATATCTATTCTACCTCCTAATTGCCTCACAAGTCTGTTCTCTGCTCTACTGCCACCATAGGCAGGGCCACTTCCTATCTCCTAATTAGTATTTTGTTTTTTTCACTTGTCGACTGGTGTCCATTCTCCAACCAACAGCCAGAGTGATCTTTTATAAGACATAAGGTCATATCACTACTCTGCTCAAAATTTTTTAAAGGCTTCCCATCATTCTTAGAAAAAACTTAAGATTCCTCACCAAGGACCACCAAGGAACTATATGATTTTGCCCCTGCCTAACCCTCTCACCCTTGTTCCTTGCCCCAGCTGGAGTCTCAGGGTCTTGGTCATGGTGTTCCTTCTGTTTAGAACATTCTTTCGCATCTCCTAGACTCACTGGCTCTTGGCCTACTTCACTACTATATGTCTTCTGAATCCCAACTTATTATTATTTACTCTGGGAAGAATCCTGTGAAACTCACCCCCACATCTAAGTTAAATCTCTGTTACATACATAGGCTATTACCCTTCCTTATACCACACATCAAAAGTGCAATCAATTAATTGTTTGGTCAAACAGTGGTTTGATATTTACCTTTTCCCCCTGACTGTAAGCCAGGTAGAAGCAGAGACCGGGTCTGTCTGGTCACAGCTGTTTGCTGAGCTGCCTGCGTGCCATCACAGCAGAAATTGTTCTAATTCCCATCAGGTTATTTGGATCTCCTAACAAACCAATAGGGTGCATCATTTTATGAAACCCATTTTACCGAAGCAGAACCTGAAGCATAGAAGTTACATGTGACCCAAAGTCACATGGGTAGTAGATGGTGGATAGTATGGCTCCTGAGTACTATTTTTCATCACTGTGTTTTCATCAGTTTTCACTCAGGAGGAACACAATATTCACTTATAGAAGGAGGCGAGGAAGGAGGGAGGGTAAGAGGAATAACTGGCCTTGGAATAGTTGGAGAAGTGACCGGAAGGACTCTATGGACTCAGCCCTCACTGCATGGACAGTCCCTGTCCTACTCAGCACAACAGGTCTTTAACCTTCCCAGGAAAGACCCCACCCTCAGGATTTCCCCTAGAAACGCCTCTTTTTTTTTTTTAAGATTTTTTTTTTTTTATTGGGGAAGGGGAACAGGACTGTATTGGGGAACAGTGTGTACTTCCAGGACTTTTTTCCAAGTCAAGTTGTTGTCCTTTCAGTCTTAGTTGTGGAGGGCGCAGCTCAGCTCCAGGTCCAGTTGCCGTTGCTAGTTGCCGGAGGCACAGCCCACCATCCCTTACGGGAGTCGAACGAGCATCCTTGTGGTTGAGAGGATGAGCTCCAACCAACTGAGCCATCCGGGAGCTCAGTGGCAGCTCAGCTCAAGGTGCCGTGTTCACTCTTAGTTGCAGGGGACGCTGCCCACCATCCCTTGTGGGACTTGAGGAGTTGAACTGGCAACCTTGTGGTTGAGAGGATGCTCTCCAACCAACTGAGAGCTCAGTGGCAGCTCAGCTCAAGGTGCCGTGTTTAATCTTAGTTGCAGGGGGTGCTGCCTACCATCCCTTACGCGACTAGAGGAATTGAACTGGCAACCTTGTGGTTGAGAGCCCACTGGCCCATGTGGGAATCGAACCGGCGGCCTTCGGAGTTAGGAGCATGGAGCTCTAACCGCCTGAGCCACCGGGCTGGCCAGAAACACCTCTTTATGGAATGGGCATAATATGAAGATTTGTCCTGAGAAAGTTAAGACACAGATTTGTCTCAGCAAGTTTACTCTCCCCATTCTTTGCCCATGTCCCAACTTCTAGGCCACCCCACTTCCTACCACATGAGGAGATGCAATACATTTATAGAGTTCACAGTTCCCAAATCATGCACCAAGGTTCCTGGGTCACAGTGAACTCACATAGCCCTGCAGGATGTTTTAAGTTTTAGGGGGAACCAGGGACGTACTCAACAACTGCGAGACACAAATCAAATTACTAACTCCAGGAAGCTTACAACTTAGACGTTAGATCTCCCAATTTCCTTCAATTGTGTCATAGCTGAATGAAGGTAAAATGTCTGTGGTTGCTGTGATAAAAAGTGTGTACAACACAAGAAACAACATGGAACAGAAAGTGAAGGTGGTGGTGTCCGAGATTTGAGAACTTGTGCAGTTCCCAACAGGTGCACACATCCATTAGTAAGCAATTTTGCTTGTTTAAGAGTGAAATGAACATTTTTTTTCCTTTCAGTTTATATATATATTTTTTTTCAAACAGGTATTAAGTTGTTAGGATATTAGTACTTGCAAGGTTTTTTGACCCTGGCTAATTAAAAAATGGAACTGTTACTTCTGTTGGTCCTATGGGCACCACAAAAAAAAAAAAAAAGAGAGAGAAAAAGGAAGGAAGGAAGGAAGGAAGGAAGGAAGGAAGGAAGGAAGGAAGGAAGGAAGAAAGGAAGGAAGGAAGGAAGGAAGGAAGGAAGGAAGGAAGGAAGGAAGGAAGGAAGGAAGGAAGGAAGGAAGGAAGGAAGGAAAGAAGGAAAAGAAGAACGAGGCGGAGGAGGCGGAGGAGGCGGAGGAGGAGGAGGAGGAGGAGGAGAAGTTACACTACTGAGACTAAAGATACTTGAACCAAGCACGTGTGGGAACCTCTGAAGTTGGGTGTCAAAGTATTCGAGTGGGGATTGACGGCAGAGGGGGAAAGACCACTCCCCTTAAATAGGAGCACCGCAGACAGGACCCAATTGTCCTCCGGGGTGAAGTCACCTTGACAGATTACAGAGAAGTAAGAGGGAAAGGGAAGAAGCAGAGACTGGGAGGCACCCCTTCCCTCCCCCGTACCCCTCCCCCCCGCCCGCCCACCACCATCCCAGTGCAGGGCCTTCCCCTGGATATTGAGTACAGCCAATGGCAGACCCAGCCCATCGCAATCCGCCCGAGGCTTGAAGGACAGGTTTATAACTGACAGTATCTCTGCTGCCCTGGAGAACACTGCCTCAGCCAGAGGGCTCTCCACCACGGCACAGAAAAGCCTCTTAACTTCCTGGGCTTCACGCGTGGCCGTCTGTTATCAGCCGCAGATGCGCACTGGGCCGCCTCCCACCCGAGCACTTGGTGGAAACAGGCTTGGCAGGTGGACAAAGCAGACAAGATGACAAGCGCTGTTAAACAGCAACGCACAGGTTGTTGTAACACATGCTTAGGCCCTTCCTTCTTGTGGTCTCCCTGTGCCGCTCCCGTGCTGGTGGCCTCAGAGAGGCAGAAGGCTCCTCCCAGTTTCTGAGGATGCTGTGCGGCCAGTCTGACCCTCCCAAGGCCTCCACCGGAACTGGGGCCACGGATCAGACAGGTCCTTGAGCTGCTGCCTGGTGGGGCTTCTCTTTCAAAGCTTGGGGTCCTCTCAGGCAGGGAGATAAAGACCTATAGGAAGGGAAGCTTTTGGTTTATTTCAGATACCAGTATGGGCTCACTCATTCCCTTCTAGGTGACAACTACATACCAGGCACTGTTCACCTTTCTCAGATCCTTTTCTCAGGAACTAGGTGACACCCTACTCCAGAAGCTCTCACACCTGCTTGGTTCATGCGTCTGTAGCCTCTCAGTAGTTTTTGATGGGGCCCTGTACAACTGACAAGGCAATAAAGGGGGTTAGTAGAGCCGTCAGCTGTGGAGGTACTGGCTCTCCCCACCACCACCCCAGGCGGCTGACTTTACGTTTCTTACATATAGGAAAGGTGTCGTCTCTTAACCTCCTCTAACCACTTTCTCCTATCTCCAGTCCAGGAAGGCTTACAGGAAGCTGTTCAGACCCTCATTCTCTCCTCACCCCATCCCGAAGGCCCTGGGTCTAACAGAGGGAGGGTACCGCCTCTATCCTCTCACCTTGCAGTACCCGAAAGCCTTAAGCCTGGATCTGTGTCCTGCCTGCGAGTGCAGACCTAGAGGGAAGGCAGAGGAGACAGTGGGCCACAGCTGCAGGCAGCTTCCCATTCTGGGGGCTCTAGAGTCCTGCTTTCAGGAGGCTTGCAGCTCGGCAGCCCCCCAGAATGGACCTACTACCAGGAGAATGTCGCTACCTCATCTCATCAGCGCCTGAGATGTCTGTCTCCAGCTGCCATGTCCTCACCCCCCCAGCTGTAGGACTTACTGAAATTTCATACAGTTCTGTAGACAGCTATTGAAAAGGCATCTGGAAAAATTGATAGCATATCAAGGCAAAGATTTCATAAAAGTCATTTTTTAAATGTCCAGTAATAGGTACCCGTGTGCTGTCCTCGCAAACACACATTCCAGGTCCCCAAAGGCCTTTTTCCTGATCTTAGAGCGCCCCCTTTGGAAATGATGCTTCTACTGCACTGGCCAGACAGGCTTTGCTCACATTTGAGCTCCAGGATGGAAAGAGGGAAAACACCAGGGACAGGTGAAAGAAAGAAGGGCAAAAGGCAAAGGGGCAGGGGGAGAAGAAGCTGACCTTCAGGGAGTATCATTGTGGACAAACTGTCATGTGACGTGCACCATGCCATACACTCAACATACGTAATCTCATGAAACACTTACACAGAAAATAAACCTCCACCTCCAAATTACTAACAAAGACATAGAGAATCCAAAGGACACACAGGAGTGGCTGCCAGGACCAGCGTTTCCTCAGATAACCAAATCCAGGCTCTTTGGTTTGAGAACACTGAATAGAAGCTGCTCCCTTCTCATCTTTCTCCACAAAGGCTTTTTCAAACTCTCTCTTGAAATCACAATGAGAAGAAACAACTGTGTTCAAGGGACTGACACAACAAGTTTCACGGGCTTTCGCTGGAAGTGGAGAGTCCACTGACTGGAAATAACAATAGTCAAGGGCGGGTTTTATAGACATTCCTCTTCCCCGAGTTTTCATCTTGTTTTGTTCAATGATTTGTGAATTGGTGGCAGTCACCATGGCATGAAAAGAGCTTGGATTTGGAGTCAGAAACCTGCTCTGGCACAACAGAGCTTTGCCTCAGCTGCGTTTGGTCAGCAAGGAGAAAAACCACTAGGCTTCCAGTTTTGATCGACATCTGGGAGGCGGTTTCAAGCTGTAGAAGCATTATCTGGTGATCACAGGAATAAGAGCAGGGAACGAGCCCAAAGTGCAGGAGGAATCTAGGCTCCAAAAGTTGGCCAAGTATTGGAGACAGGAGCACGGAAAGAGAATAAAAGCACAGTTATCCAGAAGGATCCTTGAATGGGAACTTTGTTGAGTCGAGGGCAAAGGGGGAGCTCTTATCTGGAAGTATTTTAAAAACACTGCAGTTCCAGTGGGTCTGGGGATGCAGAGAGCCCAAGGAAGGGCTGTGAGTGTTCAGGATGCGGTAGGGTCTGCAGGGCATGAGCTTGATCTGGAACCTGAGGCTTTCTTTTGGAGTCTCTTTTGAAGGAACTGGGGATGAAAACAGAGGATCTTGTGCACCAAGGAATCTCTTTAGCAGAAATGCGCTTCCCCTTGGGGCTGTGCTTGAGTGAAACCCAGCTCCCCTATTTCATCTTGGCAGGAAGCGAGTCTCAAGGTTAGCGAGCCTGACAACACCTCACTCATCCCTTTGCCTCCATACTTCACTGCCTTCCAGTACTTGGATTGGAGTCTGGTTGACCATACCAGAATTGATACCAGTTTGAATACTAGAGGGCTCGGAAGAAATGTCGACTCATATCCTTCCCAAATAACACCCTGGAACATCACGAGAAGAGGGAGTAAAGCAAGCTCTGGTTCAATAATGTCGTGGTGAAAAGAGACAGAAGATTATGCCGAGATTGTCTGTAGGGGGTGAGCCTGGAGCCCCACCTGTGCTCCTCAAAACCCTCTTTCTGTCTGATGACTCTTTTTAGGAGCAAACACATCAGTGAAGTATGGTAGCGAAGGCAGGTCTGTTTTTGTAGGGGGCAAAGAGTAGGGGTACCTTTTCAGAAGGACCTTGTTTGGGAGTCAGACATGGTAGGAGTCAGTAGCTGAGGTTACTGTTTGAGCCCTCTGTGGTCAGTGTAACACTTCAAAGAAGAAAACACTATTCCCAAGCCCTGGACACTCAGAACCTTGCCTGTCAAATGCAAGACAATGAGTATTAAGTAATATTGTTTGAAACATTATCTATTTCCCAATGTCTCCTAAATGAAGCCACACACAAGAAGTTCCTTTCAGAATTTAGAACCAGGACATTTTTTTAATTCCCTGAAAAATAAGAGATAGTGGGAAATTGCACTTCCCTCTTTTAGATGATGAGAGCTATGGTACATGCCATGTTTCCTTTTTTGCTTTAGCTACCAGGAAGCTCCAATCAGATTTTGTGTTAATTGCAATAACTATGTTAATTAATCCTTTGGATTAATGTGTTTGTTATCTCCCTTCTTCTTCAATCCTGGTTTCCCTTTTCAATTTCTATTAGAGATAAGAGACTACTTAATGTACATTCATGGCCACATCTAGATAAGCTGCACAAAGGGTACACTTTTGGGGAGCCGGAACCCCATTACATCAACACTAGCTTCAGAGATAAAAGACAGTCTTCTTGGTGTAGCCCTTATGGAAGGCAGTGTGGAGGTTCCTCAAAAAATTATGAATAGAATTACCATATGACCCAGCAATCCCTCTCCTGGGTATCTACCGAAAAAATATGAAAACATTTATCCATAAAGACACGTGTGCTCCAATGTTCATTGCAGCTTTGTTTACGGTGGCCAAGACATGGAAACAACCAAAATGTCCTTCGATAGATGAATGGATAAAGAAGTTGTGGTATATATACACAGTACAATACTATTCGGCAGTAAGAAAGGATGATAACGGAACATTTGTGACAACATGGATGGATCTTGAGAGTATAATGCTAAGCGAAATAAGTCAGACAGGAAAAGCAGAGAACCCTATGATTTCACTGATATATGGTATATAAACCAAAAACAACAAAAGAACAAGACAAATGAGAAAGAAAAACTCATAGACACAGACAATAGTTTAGTGGTTACCAGAGGGTAAAGGGGGAGGGAGGTGGGAGATGAGGGTAAGGGGGATCAAATATATGGTGATGGAAGGAGAACTGACTCTGGGTATTGAACACACCATGGGTGGGATTTATAGATGATGTAATACAGAATTGTATACCTGAAATCTATGTAAATTTACTAACAATTGTCACCCCAATAAATTAAAAAAAAAAGACAGTCTTCTGCATTCCTCTCCTGCCTCTTCCTCGGCCACCACCCTCACAAGGACAAAGTGCCGTGGGGATTCTTTAATCTCATTCTGTCTTCTAATTGGTGAGAGAAAGTGGTGCCACTCATCAGTGCTCTAAGTTGGAGGGATTTAATTAGATGTAATGACCAGATAAATGGAGAATTCTGAGTAAGGACCTTTGGGGACTGAATGGTGTGAAGAGGATTATGTTGTTATATTTGCCTGCACTCATCGCCATGGCTGAGGCCAAGATAGAAAGAAAAGCAGGGCACTAAGAGTCAGATGTGGATGCTGTTGTGTGTGTGTGGGGGGGGGGACGGGTGCAAGAGAGAACAGAGGTCATCCTTAGGCCATGGTGGAGAAGGCACTCAGAGTGAAGTTTGAGGTCAATGCAAAGGGTGAGGTGGGGGTGAGCACTCAAGAGGATCAAGGTATTTGATTTCACTGCCCAAGTAATTCTCACTCTTAGGCGATCCTGCCTGCTACTTCACCTGTTTCCACACATTCTGTCTCCCTGTGACCCTGGCATCTTTCTCACCCTTGAGGAGAGTCACAAAATTGGTCCTAGAATGGGTAGAACTGTTCACCTGTCAGACTTCCCAGGAGCTGGTGCTAAAACGACCTGTTCCCTTTTGACAAGTCGCCTTTATCTAGTATGAGCAGAATCATTTTGAATATCCTTGTGCTGTCACTTAGGGCCTGGAGTGTCAGAGATTTCTCTCCCCTCAAATGTCATCTGTCAGAGTTAGTGGGGTATTCTAGTCCCAAGAGCCCTGAGGGAAAAGTTCTAGGGACTGTGGGGAAGTGTGGGGCGAGACAGGGACAAAGGCAGTCTGCAAATACTCCAGATCTGACTCATTCCCAAATGAGGCTGGGAGAATTCTTCCCTGAAGAAAGGTTGGTTGAAGCTGTGTGGCTTGAGAGAAGGAGAGATAACTTTTTCGATTAGCCACCATATGTCCAGCATTTGGTCAGATACTCACATCTGAAATATCACATGAGTTTTACAATGTCAGAGCCTGATGCATAATACATCCTCAATAAGCATAAGTAAAGTGGATGAATAATTGAATTATTTTGAGAGTTATCGCACAGTCTTTATCATACAGAAGAGAAAATGAGACTTAAGGAATATAAACAATTTGACAAAATTCGTAAACCAGTGGAGCTAGAATTTGAACCTAAGTCCTTCTCTCTGATACCAAAGATTATTCTCTTTCCAATTCAACATGAATGCAAGACATTGGCCACAATCCTCTCTAGGCTCCCTCCAAGGGAGAGAGAGCCTGTTTAAACTAGGCTTGTGCGTAATTTGATCTTATTAGACTTCAGTTGGCTCCCCTATAAAATGGACTGGCTGAGGCAGCACTTTATGATGAAGCAGCTCCTGTTTTTTCCCCCAGAGATCTAGTAAAGCTGAGATAATATGTATGGAGATGCAGCCCACCTTTCCTCTAAATCTAAAGCCTGGCACTGCTGATAAATAGCATTAATGTGATGTTAACTCTATTTATATGGCTCTCTGCCCCAGGAGATGGATTTACATATGCACTAAATGTATTTCACCAGTACCTAAGAGTGATGCTTTATTTCACTCTGGGCACCTGGTAGCAGCTCAGGCCATTAAAGAAGTATATCTCACACACACACACACACACACACACACACACACACACACACACACATACACACGTGCTTGCTGGTGGCAACCCCTCTGGAACACAGTAGCAGCAAGAGATAGATGAGAGGACCCTGGCAGGAGGTCCCACTTACAAATATAAATAGCAACCTCTTGTTCCAACTCTTTGTAAGGTTCTTGCAGATGCTAAAATAGACCTGCAAGGTCTTTTACATCCCTTTACTCCACAGAATTATTCAGATGGAAGTAGAGTTTAGGGCCCAATGTATTTAAATTGTGGTCTACATCCTCTGCTTTCGTTTGGCCAATGAAAGACTTTTGTAGCATGTAAACATGCTAGTCAGTGAGCCCCATGCTATAGCCTGAGTAGCTCCTAAAGTACACCAATCATCGTTCCCTACCATAATCATTGTTAACTTTCACTGAACAAATTATTATGTTCCAGGAACTGTACTGAGGACTTCAAAGAAATTATCCCATTGAATTTTCACTATACTCTATGAATGTTTGCTATTATTATACCCATTTTATACATGAGAAAATTGAGACTTAGGAGATTAATAACTTGTCCACAGCCACTCAGTTAGCGAATCATTAACAGAAGAAAGGTGTGAACCCACGTCTGTCCGAATCCTAACTATACAAGACTACGGACTTCAGTGAGATGTGTGTTTTAAGGATAGTGGACTGCTGGAGTAAAAGGAATCAGTAAGAAGACCTAAGAGAAAGGAATTTTGAAATATTTTAAAATCATGTACAGTGTGTCATGCAAAGTAGACATTCATGTGTATTTCTCTAAGTTCTCTACAAGGCAGACAGGACAGTCACAATCCTCTCCCATTCGTTCACTCATTCATTATGCCTTAATTCAGGCATTCAACCAACATGTCCTGTGCTATTCGGGTGAAATACAAAATTAAATAACACCTGGTCTCTACACTCATTAAACTCACAATCTAATGGGGGAGACAGTCTAGTAAATTAGTTATTACACTGCCATTACATGCTTTGGTGGATGGAAAGTATGCAAGCCCAGAGGATGGACATCCAGATCAGAAAGAACTTGATGGAAGGAGTGAAGGCCTTTAAATTCATCTAAATAACAATAGAAAAAACTGCATTTGAGTCCTGTTTGTGTGACCTGGAGCCAGTTCAAATCCTTTGAACAATACTGTCTTTTTTTTTTCTGTATTACAAAAACACCAATATAATGATATTACCAACCCTAAAAAGGTTGGGGAAAGGATTAAATTAGTTAATGTAAAAGAAATCACTATTATTCAACACCATAATGGCAAAGATAGAAAGTAGTAAGTTTGAAAAGGCATAGAAGCAATGTAAATATTTCCATAATACAGGATTGGATAGCAGTGTAATAAAATAGATGTGAATGCTCCAAGGAAATGGGTTGTCCTGGGACTTAGAAAACACTGACTACACTTTCAGGGGCCAAATTTCTCCATGTGGGGTTGAGGAGAAAAATATATTTCCAGAAATTGTCAGGTATAATTCTTTCTAAGAAGGAGGCTAAGAAACATAACAAATACTTTCCATTAGATCTCAGAAATCAATTAATCAAATCATAAGTACCTCCCGACCACAGCCATGTACCCAGTGCTGTGGTGATTTCTATCTAGAACTTCAAAGAGCTAGTGAGTTCACTGGGAAGAAAAGAATAAAATATACTAAATAATTAACTACCAAACTGCAACTATGGTCAGAGTGAGAGAAGGAACAATTTAGTATCAGCTCAAGCAATGAGAGATGCTTTCACGGAAGAGGTGGGAACTGAATTATGTCTTAAAGAAGCTTAAGATTTGGAAAAGCAGAATGGGGAGTAAAAGAAGATGAAAAGAGAGAAGGGGGAGGTGAGAAAGCAGGAAAACTCGAGAAAAATAATGAAAAGATTGGAATGATGGATGGAGAAAAGAAAAGAGAGAGAAAAGCCCACATAGAAAGGTTAGAGTATTTGAAGAGAGTGGCTGGAAGGCATCTGGAAGGGTCTGACTCGAAGGCCGTTGTTGAGGTAGAGTCAGTGACGGTGAAATAGGTTGGGTGAAGCCAAATTACATTCTCAGCTGAGGAGTCTGGATTTGATGCCTCTGTCAGATGGACTCTTTGGTCAATTCATGGCAGGGATTGTCAGGATAGAAGTTTTGCTTGGTAATAGTTTAAAGGGTGCCTTGGGGGAGAACCAAGAGCAAGACATAGAAAGCCCAAATTAAAGAATCTCTGTGATCTATGCTACATTAACAAGGGCCTGAATCTGCAAAAACAAAGAGGAAAAGGCAGATCTGAGGGACTATAATAGGACTTGGAATAGTAGAAATAAAAATGAGGAATATAGAAGGAAAAAAGTCAAAGATTCTGCTAAGATTCTGCTAAGCTAGAAAACCTGATGAAAAATGGTGCCTCTGAGGGGAAAAAATCAGTATTTGGAAAGAAGAAATATAATGACTTTAAGTGAGAGTATGTTCAGTTTGAGGTGATGGTCAAGTCACTCCAATGGGAAAATCATATAATCAGGTGGGATAATGAGATTGAAATGACAGGAGTGAGATAAGGGCTGGACATGACTGGAGGTGACAGTGAATAAACTCTTGGAGGAAGTGGTCAGAGGGACAAAGAGACAGGGCTAAAGAAAGGTCCTTGGAGAATTCTCATAGTTAGGAAGGCAGGATGAAAATGAAAACATTAAAAAAGACAGACAAGGGACAATCCCACAGATGGGAGCAGAACCCACAAATTCTGGTATACAAAGATCAAAGTAGGACAGAATATCACAAATAAGGGAATTGTCAATACTGCCACACTGCTGAGATAAGAATAATGGAGCTGAAGGCAAAAAAGTCTATTTGCTTTCCAAGAAGACATGTCAATATAATTTGGGAGTAAATGCCAGCCTGTATTAAGCCAAGAGTGGGATATCAGGAAGTGAAGACATCTGCAAAGACCATCAGCTTAAAGGGTTTAGCAGGAAAAAAGAAGAGGAGCAATTAGAAGTCATTATAGGATCAAACACAGAGCTTTCCGAGAGCTGGAGACAGCAGCACACAGAGAGAGAGACTGAAGCTGTGAGAGATGGAGGAACCAGAGATATCTTGTGGAAGCGAAATCCCAAAGGAGACACGGGTCCAGAGTTCACATGAAGCAGTTATCTTTAAATAAGAGGAAAGAAACATTTTCCTGTGAGAATAAAGCGGAAAAGTCCACTTCAGAGACAGAGCTTTTATGTGGTGAAAATGAGGGTACATGAGGTGGTCATAAAGATGGCTTTAATCTCCCACTGATCTGAAATGGCGATGTAGCATGAGTGAGAAAGAAATCTTTGATGGTTTAAGTTACTGAGATTTTCAGAATGTTATTGCAGCACAGTACAGCCCATCCTAACTGAAAACAAGGAGAGAGTTGCCTCCTGAGATTAGGACAGCAGGGAGGAACTGGCGTTTTAAGGAAAGAAACGGTATGAAATAACAACTGCAGTAGTATCTAAGTGATTCAAAAAGATACACTTTGCCAACATGCGTTTTCAAAATTTCAAACCTACAGAAAATTTCAGACTAGTATAATGTCCACCCATAAACGCTTCACCCAGATTCATCAATTGCTAATATGTTGCCACATTCACTTATTCCCTCTGCATGTAATGTCTGAGTATATGGACACACACACTCACGCTCGTGCGCGCGCGCGCACACACACACACACACACACACACACTTTTCTTTCCTTTTTCTTTTAAAAAAGAACATTTGAAAGTCAGTTACAGACATCACATCAGTTCACTCTGAGCATTTCAGCATGTGTCTTTTAAGAACAACGACATTCTCCTATAAAACTACAATATCATTATTATGCCCCCCAAATTAATATTAATACAATAATTTTATTTAGTAACATCCATATTCAAAATTTCCCAACTGTTCTTCAATTGACTTCATAGCTGTTTTCCCTTATTTATGATCCCATCAAGGATCACTCACGGTACTTGGTATATATAAAGAGAGAACAGCAGTAAGATAGGCTAGGCAAAATTTGGATAGCCTGTCTCTTTAAGGAGCCAGATTTGTCCTTGTGGGGGAATAGGAGCAAGGAGCAAGGAGATCTACTTGGTTGGGAAACACAGGCATTTGCCTGACATTACCTGTGAATATGTCATGGTAATGGTGGTAGTGATGGTGATGGTGATGATAATGATGACAGTGAAAAGGAAGATGAATGGAGTATAGCATCAAAGAAAAAGGACAATTTTTTACATATTAAAGGGCCAACAAAGAAAAAATAGCAATATGATTTGGCATTGTAAAAATTAATATTAATTAGACTCCTTATATTCTACCAAAAATGTTTAATTACCATGCATTAAATAATAAATCATTTACTCTATGTGAAATTAATTTGTTTTAGGTTCTCTACATACATATATATGCTCAATTAGCATGGCCAACTCCTCCCAACTTTAATTAGAGTTGGCATTGGTGATGGAATATTTATTTATGGACCAGGTTCAATTAAAGAGGAATGGGTTATGTTCACACTAGAGAATGCTAAGAGGGATTTCAGGTATGAAAGATGAGAAACCTAGAATCTCAGAATAGGTATGTCCTTTTATCTCTTTATATCATAAGGGTCCATGATGACTACAATGCAAGGGTGTGTGCTATTCTCAGTTTTTCAAGACGACCAGCAAAAATGCTAGATTTACTCATGACAAGGCTGCACAGGCTAGATAAAATATCAGGTTTTTATTTTTTATGTTTTATCTTTGGCTGGAATTACATTAACTTTTTATAGTGATATCGGTTATCTTCTGCTGACCAGATGCTCTAATAGCACTTACATATGTCTTTGATGGTAAAAAAAAAATGAATTTTTCTTCAATCAATGAGTTTATTTGGTAGAAGAGATTTAAAAAAAGAAAAAGAGGAAAGAACGAGGTGCTAAAGGTACTATGAGCAGACGTCCTTAGAGGAAAAAGACAGAAAAATACTATTCTTGCCCCAAGCCCTCATTTTATAGATGACAAGATTACCCAAGTGACATACCCAGGTTCATACAGTTATTTAATAGAAGCAATTAACAGTAATTCTCCTAGCATATCAAAGGTTAGTTGATTAATAAATTCAGTGAGCTAAAAGTGAGATCTCCCTGGTAACAGCAAGTTTCAAGCGGGGAAGCCAGTTAGGAAGCTGTTGCTTGCAAAGCAAGGTGTGCAGCAATGTTCTGATTTCAAGCGTTGGACAAACTGGAGCATTATATAGGACTGAATGACTGAGTAGACACTGGCTTGTGGGGGTGAGAATGTGAGAGAAGGAAAGAAAGCATCAAAAATGACATTCAGATTCTACCTGGCAGCTTTTGAACAGTGCCATTTGTCGAGGGCGGGAGCACAAGAGGGGCAATTGAATTGAAGATAAATACTAGGAAATGACCTCAGAAGACATAGGAAGGCTGAGATTCTAAGATTCATTTCTGGTCCTAAGGATTCTTGGGTCTTTCAAGCGCCAGGGACAGAAAGATTAAGAAGTACTCCCAGCCGACTATCCAGCTCTGTGCCAGCAGTTAGCGGTCTCTGCTCAAGGCAGACACCAGGGGTCAGTGCAAACCCAGCTTCTCTATAAGGAGCCTGCACGTCCCTTTCCTTTGCGTCTGTTCATTACCAAGAAAATTTAAGAGAACTCTAAAAGGCAGATTTGTTTATGATAGCAGCATTTACAAGCAGTTGTAATTATGGTGTATGGAAAACAATATTCCCTCCTAAAATTGCTCTTTTAATTTTCTCTTATTTGTCCCATAGTGAATGTTAAATAAGCCTCATTGCCTCTCATACTGCCTTGGATACACGCACTGAGACTCCTAAAGATCAGGCTATGAAGCACATACGCACTCATGCTCTGATTACACAGACAAGCTCTCGGACAGTATGATAGGTGCCCCCGATGGGACTCCCCAACCCAGTCCTATCCCAAACTCAGGTTGCAGCGATGCGTAACATAAGCCCTCCCCAACCACCTGAAGACACTTAACTCCTCTTCCAAAATCCACCTCAAGAGTCACTTGTCCTATGAAACTTTTCCTTCCAGCAACCCCCAAATAGATCTGGCTACTCCATCATTTATGCCACCATGTTCCCTGAGAAGACATTTTTCACTTGTGAAAATTTCATCTCCTTCTTTGTTTACATGTCAGTCTTTACATATGAGACCTTATGTACCTTGTAGGTGAGCACCTTAACCTCATGTGTTACCAGTCCCCAGTGCTTGGCCTAATAATGAAAATGCTTAATCAGTCAGTTTTGGGTTAAATAAATGAATGATTAAGTCTGAAGAGGATGGTCTAGGGCATATGGAGAGACAAGGAAGAAGACAAGGAGAAAGCCCAATGAAGACAGTCGGTGTGGTGTGAAATCACAAGAAGGATCTGACCTGCTCTGAGGTTCTTCTAGAGAGGCAGTGCGATGTGATGCTGAGAAATCTACATGTCATGCGGCATGTCCTGCGGGGTCTCAGCTCCCGCTCCCCACATAAGAGCACAAGATATGGTGAGGCCAAAAAGGAACACCCACGGAGCCATAGGTAGGGGAGTCATACCACTATGGTCTCACTGGAGGCTGGGTTGGAGACACAGGAAGCAAGAGCCACACTGTTCGTAACCCTCACTGCACCGCTTGCAGGCTCAGCCACCATTTTCTTGCTAGCCCCCATTTTCTGCTAGTGTAGCCACAGCAGTTATATTAGTGGCCAATGGTTCACTGGTTACAGCTGACGGCCAACTAGCCACAGCTGATGGCCATCCAATCACAGTTGATGGCCATTTACTACCTGAACCAGCACCTGTCCACGTGAGGCCGAGAGCCTGGAAACTGTTCTCTGGGGCTTTGTTCCCACACTACATGAGACTGAATTGTGGGGTGCCCTGGGTGTCAGGCAGAGAATTTTAGGCTTGATAAGACACATGATAAGAGATCATTGTAGATTTTGTTCTGAAAACCGGAAAATAGTTTATTTCTGCTTTCTCTCTCAGACCATAGCTGAACATACAGCTATCCTAAAAAAGGCAACAAAACTGCTGTGCTTTTCCAAAATGTTGGCTTGCAAATAGTTCAGTTTCCATATTTCCAACCTCTACCAAGGAAAATGGGAGAAGCAGTATGTGGGGACAAAGCCCCAAAAAGCAGTTTCTAGGTTCTCGGCCTCACATAGAAAGATGCTGGCTTGGGTAGTAAATGGCCATCAACTGTAATCAGATGGCCATCAGCTGTGACTAGTTGGCCGTCAGCTGTAACCAGTGAGCCACTGGCCACTAATATAACTGCTGTGGCTACGCTAGGAGAGAGAATGGGGGCTAGCAAGAGCGGATTGCAGAGAGGCGGATGCCGCCGGTGAGACCATAGTGGTATGACTCCCGTACTTATGGCTCCGTGGTGTTCCTTTTTGGCCTCACCATGTCCTGCGTTCTTGTGTGGGGAACGGGAGCTGAGACCTCGCCTGACGCCCCGCACAACACAGTAGGTGTCAGGAGCTGAATTTACCTGCTTTCTGAGAACTTCAGTGACAGTATGGCATTTTTTGAGAAATGCATCCCATTTCAAAATGTCTTGGGTCTTGATCAGGATGCAAAGAGGCAATAAACAGCAGGATCTCTAATTTCACCTTACAAGAGAATGGGTGTCTTCAGAACCCGATTCTAGGGGAGATGGGCAGAGATGAGAAACAAAACAAATCAGGAGCGATGACATTTAATACAGTGATTATGCAGTGACATTAAATAAATTCTCAGGCCATCTTGGAGTGATTAATGTGGGTGGATGGAAGCTGGAATCTGTTAGGGGAGGGATATGGAAGACTGTTCTTTTGAGTAAAACGTGTCAGTTTGGGAGTGCTGAAATTTCAGGAAGTGTTGTTAGTAATTCTGTCTTTGGACTTAAAATGGTCTTGGCTATTAAATAGCTCTCTCTTTTCACAGTGGTAGAGTGAGTGAAAGGAAGGAGTTTCACGTGAAGAATGGATGGAAGGTGCTGGTGCCAAAAGTCCTTTGTTGGAATCAGACACCTTGTTGTTTGTGGATACATTATATTCTTCTCCTCCCTTGTCTTGGCTCAAATGCTAAAGGTGTTTCTGGATTCCTTTATTTTCCCTTTTACTACCAGTGGATGGAGCAGTTCTGGGAATAGCTGTAACTTCCTATTTAAGTCCCTATCTGTAATCCCATGCTAGTGAAAGTGGAGAAAAGAGACCTGAATTTTCATTCTCCATCTGGTTTAGGAGCTCCATGAAAACATCAAGGGTAATAAGGGAAGATTGATGCAAGTTTGGTTAAGCATAGATTCCTGTACCTTGTTGAAAGCAGTGACCCTTAGAAAAGTACTTATATCTACAGATTTTGAACATTAGTAGGAGACTTACAATCTTCCAGAATGATTCCCAGGATTTTGGATTTCATAGACAAGTAAAATATTTTTTTTAAATGAAGATCAATTTTTTACGTTGCGAATAAAGCAATAACAAATAAATTACCACATACCACTAACAAAATGGCATAAAATATAAAAAGTAAGAACATAATCAAAATTACTAAAGGAACTTAAACATAATACAATTTGCTTTAGGAAAAAATTACTCTATATGCCAATTTTCCTAATTTCGTAGCTTAGTTTTTGACCAACCAAATACCCACATAACTGGGAGAAAGCTTAGCATAAATACAATCTCTGACACACCAACTGACTTGATATGGAGAATAACAGCTAATGCTCAACAAGCACTTACTAGGTGTCCGTAAAATGGAAATAGTAAAGCTTACGATGGTTTATTTGCTATGTATTTTTACATGTCTTATTCATTTCATCTTCCCAACCCTTAGAGGTGAGTACTATCATCATTCTCTTTTACAGAGAAGAAACATTTACAGAGACATTAAGTGAATTAAGTGACTTGCCCAAGGTCTGACAAGGAGGGGCGGTGAAGCCAGAATTCAAACCCCGGCAGGCTGGACATGGCCTAGAACCCTCCCGTGGGTTATCTGGAAGAAATGGAAACAATCTGTGGGAGTGAAACCAACCAACCAGTTTGAATCTTGCGTTGGAAATAGAAAGAGAAGTGGTGTGTGTGTACATGTGTGTGTATGAGTATGTGTGTAGGGGATGTAGGGTGTGGGCACATGTACATGCCCTTCTTTGGGTGATTAATAAAAGCAAAACTTATATATTCATAGCAATGTAAATGTTGTCTCATTTGATTCTTCCAAAAACCTTTGTGAGTATGAGAGTGTATTTTATTATGTCCAATTTAAAATGGGGAAATTTATGGGAAAATAGGATGTAAATATTATAATAATTATACTAATATTTATTATCACTTTTACATGCATCAATTTATGTATTCCTCATAATAACTTTAGTAGTTTCATAAGGTCATTATTGTGTTTAACAGGTTATTGCTGTTTTCCAGATTAAACTGGTGCTCAGAGAGGTGAAGTGAGTAGCTCAAGATCACACAGTTAGTGAATGGTGTGAAGATTCCAGTCAAAGTCGGATATGAATTCCTTCAGGCCTGGATCTTTGGGGGCTTTCTGAAAGAAAAAGAATACAAATTTCAAAATATAAAATTAGGTGAAAATGTGAATACTTTCTTAGAATGGAAAAAGAAATCGTAACAAATTAGACATTTTATATATATATATTGGCTGAGGGTTTGTCATACATGGCCTTTATTATGTTAAGGTATTTTCCTTCTATACCCATTTTATTAAGTGTTTTAATCATAAATGGATGTTGTATCTTGTCAAACACTTTTTCTGCATCTATTGATATAATCATATAATTTTTGTCCTTTATTTTGTTTATGTGATGAATCACATTGATGGATTTGCGGATGTTGAACCATCCTTGTGCCCCTGGGATGAACCCCACTTGGTAGTGATGTATAATCTTTTTAATGCATTGTTGCATTCGATTTGCTAGAATTTTGTTTAGGATTTTTGCATCTGTGTTTATCAGAGATATTGGTCTGTAGTTTTCTTTTTGTGTTATTCTTAGCAGATTTTGGTATCAGGGTAATGTTGGCCTCATAAAATGAGTTAAGGAGTATTGTGTCTTCTTCAATTTTTTGGAAGAGTTTGAGTAGAACAGGTATTAGATCCTCTTTGAAGGTTTGGTAGAATTCACTAGTGAAGCCATCTGGTCCCTGACTTTTGCTTTTGGGAAGGTTTCAGATGACTGAATCAATTTCCTTACTGTTGATTGGTCTATTTAGATTTTCCAGTTCTTTGTGATTCAGCCTAGGAAGGCTATATGTTTCTAAGAACTTACAGATTTTTTCTAGGTTATTGAATTTAGTGGCATATAGTCCTTCATAGTATTCTTGAATGATCCTTTGTATTTCTGTGGTACCCATAGTAACCTCCCCTCTTTCATTTCTGATTTTGTTTATTTGTATCTTTTCTATTTTTAGCTTGGTGAGTCTAGCCAAGTGTTTGTCAATTATATTAATCTTTTCAAAAAACCAGTTCTTTGTCCCACTAATTTTTTTCTATTGTCTTTTTGTTATCTATTTCATTTAGTTCTGCTCTGATTTTTATTTTTTCCTTCCTTCTGCTGACTTTGGGTTTCATTTGTTTTTCTTTCTCTAGTTCTGTAAGGTGTAACGTGAGGTTGTTTTCTGGGAGTTTTCTTGTTTCTTGAGATAGGCCTGCAATTATATAAATTTCCCTCTTAAAACTGCTTTTGCTGCATCCCAAAAATTTTGGTAGGATGTATTTTCATTGTCATTTGTTTCTATGTATCTTTTTATCTCTCCTCTTATTTCTTCTTTGACCCAGTCATTCTTTAAAAGTGTTGCTGTTTTCCAGATTAAACGGGTGCTCTATAAAAGTATGTTGTTTAATCTCTACATACTTGTGGCTTTTCCTGCTTTATTTTTGCAGTTGATATCCAATTTCAAAGCCTTGTGATCAGAGACTATACTTGATGTGATTTCAATCTTCTTAAAACTGCTGAGGCTAGTTTTATGTCCCAATATATGGTCTATCCCTGAGAATGTTTCATGTACACTAGAAAAGAATGTATAGTCTGATGTTGTAAAATGAAGTGCTCTATAAATGTCAATTATATCTATTTCATCTAATGTGTCATTTAGGGCTGCTATTTTATTATTTATTTTCTGTTTGGATTATCTGTCAATGATGTATTTAGGTCCCCTACTATAATTGTGTTTTGGTCAGTTTCTCCCATCAGTTCTGTTAGTAGTTGCTTAGTATATTTTGATGCTTCGTGATTGGGAGCATAAATATTGATGACTGTTATGTCTTCTTGTTGTATAGTCCCCTTTGTCATTATTAAATGTCCATAGTTGTCTCTTGTTACTTTTTTATACTGAAGTCTGTTTCATCTTATATCAGTATGACTACACCTACTTTTCTCTGAATACCATTTGCTTGGAGTGTCAGTTTCCACCCTTTTACCTTGAGTCATATTTGTCCTTCTACCTGAGATGTGTCTCTTGGAGGCAGCATATGGTTAGGTTTAGTTTTTTGATCCAATCTGCTGTTCTGTGCCTTTTTATTGGTGAGTTCAGTCCTTTTACATTTAGGGTGATTATTGATATATGAGGATTTCCTATCATTCTATCTTTCGTTTTCTGGTAAGGCTGTGTCTCCATTGTTTCTTTGCCTTTTTGTTACTGTTATTTCAGTGTGGTGGTATTCTTTGATTTTTCCCTCTATTTCTTCTTTTTTATTTTATGTATTTCAGTTCTAGATTTTTTTTTTGAGTGGTTACCATTAAGTTTATGTAAAATAAAGTTTGATATTTGAAGAATTCCATTTTCTTCAGCATGCTTCCTTTCTCTATTCCCTTGTGCCAGTTCAGACCCTTACTCTCTCCCCTTTTATGTTTTTATTGTCACAAATTATCCTTATTTATGCTGTAAGTTTATTTCTGCTTATACAGCATACTAAATATTACAAAGTGAATAAATTACTAAATATTACAAAGTCCAGAAAAATATTTTTAGTAATTAACCGCCTGGCACATCTCTACCTTCCCATTCCTGTTTTTTTTTTGGGGTGGGGGGGGGTGGGGGAGGTGGAGGATGGGATGGAGTTTATTTACTCTGGGTTTTTTTGTGTGTTTTTTAAATAAATTTTATTGGGGGATAGTGTGTTTCTCCGGGGCCCATCAGCTCCAAGTCATTGTCCTTCAATCTAGTTGTGGAAGACGCAGCTCAGCTCCAAGTCCAGTCACCATTTTCAATCTTTATAGTTGCAGGGGGTGCAGCCCACCATCCCATGTAGAAATTGAACCAGCAACCTTGTTATTGAGAGCTTGCACTCTAACCAACTGAGCCATCTGGCCGCCCGGCCGGAATCTCAGCAGCAGCTCGTTGTCTTCAATCTAGTTTTGGAGGGTGCAGTTCACTGGCCCAGGTGGAAATCGAACTGCAGCCCTGTTGTTGAGAGCTCCTGCTCCAAACAACTGAGCCATCCAGCCGCCCCTACTTACTCTTTGTGTGTGTGTGTGTGTGTGTGTGTGTGTGTGTGTGTGTGTGGTCTCTTAAATTTTACCAGAGAGGGTTTATTCAAATAATAACAACATCCATCATATGGATTGGTTACAGAAATTTGATCTTGCACAATTGTGGGAGCTGACTAAGCATTCTAGAAGGTTTATTTTTCAATCTCCTGCTGGAGATTACGGGCCACTGGAAAGGCAGTTGGGAATGAACATCGAATGTAAAGAGAGAGATCCAGAACAAATGGGAGCCAATGTCAGCATATGCAACCATAGGAGAAAGACAGAAAACCATGTGCATTGTGTTGCCTGTGCCGTAGCAGTGCGGTGTCTGGCAGAATCGGAGTCCCTCATTCGGATTGAATAGTGCATCCCCGCCCTGGGCGTTGTAGAAGCCAACAGAAGAGCCAGGGGAAGGTGGAGCAGTCAAGGCCACCTGCTGCCTCAGAGTATCAAGTTTACTCAGTAGATCAGTGAAACAAAAGGCAGGAGCTACAAAATGGCCACGGCCTCACTGCTGCCTTCCATATCCTTCACACGAATCTTCCAGAGGCCCATCCTAATCAGAAATATATGAATGAACTCATTCTGGAAAATGTATTCCAGCCTATTCAAGTTAACACATAACAAATCAACATCATGTTTTCCGCTGATATTGGTTACATGTTCAATAAATGTCTAAGTGTCTGGTTGGTTGATAGTGTTAAGTCCTTTATATTGACACCGATGATCTCTGTCCACATGTTGCATCAATTTTTGAGAGAGGGGTATTGAGTTCTCTAACTATAGTTGTATTTTTTCTACTTCCCCTTGCTGTACATTTCAAAACATTTCCAATAAAACATATAAAATAACCACTTAATCAATGTTTATAATTTTAGTAGTTATTTACTCTGATTGACTCTTCATATAAAATTGAAGTGAAAGAGCTCTTAATCTTAACTAATTGCAGTTTTTATATACATACATATAATAACAATATATAAATATGTATACATTTATATTTATAAAATATGAGTTTTCTATAAATAATATATATAAATAGATATATATAATTTTAAAAAATATATGACCATGTGAGTACATTGTGAGGGTTCCTCCCAGGGCCTTGGAAAGGGCCTATGCAAATGAAGCACTCTGACTTAAGTTCTCTCCTCTGATTCTAGCCCAGGTTTGTCTACAAAGGCCAAAATATTGGACACTATACTGTCTCTTCAGTGAGAGAATCAGGACCAAAATTTAGGAATGACTCAAATACAAGTGCTCTCTGCTCTGTTTAAAGAATAACAATATAACCCAGACTTTTACTGTGATTCAAATAGAGAATCAACATATCTCACTATGTTCACTTATATTTGTCCAAGAATGTATCTTGTGTTTTGTTGGAGAAAAATGTGAACATTCAACCAAACCTCCCAATCCCAACATTAAAGAAGTCAATGAACATTTGTAAGAAAGGTAAGGTTATGATTCCTGCTTTAAGTAGGAAGTTGGACCATATTACCTTCCCACAATTCTATATTACCTTCCAACAGAGTCACTCCACTTATCTCTGCCTTTCCCAGGAGCAAGAATTCTGCCTGAATGGAATTTTTCCATCTAATTTTCATTCACTTATAAATTCTGTAGATTGGATTTAACAAGTAACTATCATATACCTGATATAAAAGTGAATAAATAAAGCATGATTGAAGGTAAATTTCTGTGCATCTTATACTTTTCCACTGGGTTAGAACATAGAAATGGAGAATATAATTTCTAGATAAAGATTCTACAGGATTCCTTCCATCAAAGCTGGTGGTAAAGATAGAACATAATGATAACAGCAATAGTATCTTACATCATTGAACAGTTGCCATATAATTTGGTCTCTGACAAGCACTTTATACAAAGTATCTTATTGAATCCTGCCAATAACACTAGAGGTAGGTACTTAACCACCATATTAGCACGGAGGAAATACCTTTCTAGAAAATGGCAACCATAATCTTGGGTAAGTGAATTCACCTAGGAAATGGGAGAGGTTAAGGAATAGAGATGAACCAAAGGGTTTGCAAACAACTGCAACATGACACAATCTGTTCACAGTTATTTCCATTCTTCCATAGACTTTATCCTCCCACCCTGTGGCAGGGAGGGGGAGAAGTCTCTTTAATAATCAATGTCATTTAATGCCAAGGAAAATCAAACAAAACTTCCCATGAAATTTTTACCACCATTGCTTGCAATTTTTAATCAAGGAAAGCATCTTTATGTTCCTTCCCCAATAAATCCTGGCTTCCATCCACCCACATTAATCACTTCGAAATGGCCTGAGAATTTATTTAATGTCACTGCTTAATCACTTTATTAAATGCCAATGCTCCTAAATGTGAATATTTGCTTTTTACATAAACTCTGACATCTTCATAGAGCCCTAATCAAAGAACACCAACTCTTCTTCAAAATCATATGAGTTTGCCACTGGACTCAATTTGTCACTCTACGCCATAAACATCAAATGGTACATTCCAAGATACATAAGAAAAACCAGAGATGTCATCAAAATGGCGGCGTGAGGTGAGCCTCTGGAAATATCACCTGGAATTTACAACAAATTAAACATCTATAACTCCACAAAGGACTCCCTGCACAGCAGACAGACAAGACGAAGAGGCTCACTACAGAATTCACCTAAAGGGATGCGGCGCACTAAACCCAGGCAAACTGCTAACAGAAGAGAGGCCGGCCTTCCAGGAAATCCCCCCATTGTGCGAGAAGCAGGAATAGTGCATAGAAAACATACCACTACAGTGTGAGAAAGAAAAAGGGGCTGCAGTGGGAGAGAAAATAAGGCATGCTACCAATACGTACTGGAAAACAAAAGAAAGACCTCTTCCTATCAACCTGTTGCAGACCCCCTCCTGTAGATGTCTGGTAAGAGACATAATAAATCATTAATTGCCATGATTAACCAAGGCAACAACAGCTCAGAAACAAAGTGAAAAGTCTCCAGAAAATGAAGTTAAATATATGGAAATATGTGACTGAAAAGACAGAGAATTCAAGATTGCAATTCTGAAAAAACTCAATGAGATACAAGAAAATACAAAAAGGCAGTTTAATGAACTAATAAACACAATGAAAGAACAACATGAGCATTTTACCACAGAGATTGAAATTTTTAAAAAGAACCAAAAGAAATTTCTGGAGATTAAGAACTCAATAGAGGAAATTAAGAATGAAATAGCCAGCTTAGGAAGTAGAGTTGACCAGATGAAAGAAAGAATCAGTGACATCGAAGATAGAAACCTGGAAATGACATGGATGGAAGAAGAAAGAGACTTGAGACTTAAAAGAAATGAAAGAACTATACAAGAACTTTCTGACTCCATCAAAAAGAGCAGTATAAGAGTAATAGGCATACCAGAAAGAGAAGAAAGAGAGAAGGGAACAGAGAGTATATTCAAACAAATAGTCGATGAGAACTTTACAAACTTGTGGAAAGAACTGGATTTTCAAATCCAAGAAGCAAATAGAACACCTAATTACCTCAATCCCAATAGGCCTTCTCCAAGGCACATTGTATTGAAGCTGTCAAAAATCAATGACGAAGAAAGAATCCTCAAGGCAGCCGGGGAAAACAAGATGGTAATTTACAAAGGAAAGCCCATTAGATTATCATCAGATTTCTCAGCAAAAACTCTACAAGCCAGGAGGGAGTGGAACCAAATAGTCAAACTATTGAAATAGAGAAATTATGAGGAAGAATAATATACCCAGAAAAGATCTCCTTTAGATATGAAGGAGGAAAAGAGACCTTTCCAGACATACAGAAGCTGAGGGAATTTTCTAATACACGACCTGCACTACAAGAAATACTAAAGGAGGCTATTAGAACACCATCAACAGGGACAACTTGTGGCAACCGAAACATAAAACGGGGGAGAGTAAAGGCCTGAACGGGAATATGGGAATGGAGAAAGTAAGCATGCTGAAGAAAATGGAATACTCTAAATATCAAACTTTCTTTTACATAAACTTAAGGGTAACCATTCAAAAAAAATCCAGAACTGCAATAAAAGAAGAAACAGAGGGAAACGTCATGGAATACCACCACATAAAAATAATAGACAACAACAAAAAGGCAAAGAAACCATGGAGAAACAATCTTACCAGAAAACTAAATATAGAATGATAGGAAATCCTCACATATCAATAATCACCCTAAATGTAAATGGACTGAACTCACCAATAAAAAGGCACAGAGTAGCAGGTTGGATCAAAAAACTAAACCCAGCCATATGCTGTCTCCAAGAGACGCATCTCAGCTATAAAAACAAGCATAGACTCAAAGTGAAAGGGTGGAAGTGGACACTCCAAGCAAATGGTATCCAGAGAAAATCAGATGTAGCCTTAATGATATCAGATGAAACAGACTTCAGGGTGAAAAAGATAACAAGAGACAAAGATGGACATTTCATAATGGTAAAGGGGACTATACAACAAGAAGACATAATAGTCATCAATATTTATGCCCCGATCAGGGAGCACCAAAATATACCAAGCAACTACTAACAGAACTAAAGGGAGAAATTGACCAAAACACAGTTATACAAGGGGACCTAAATACATCATTGACAACTACTTATAGATCATCCAAACAGAAAATAGATAACTAAATAGCAGCCCTAAATGACACATTAGATGAAATAGACATAATTCGCATATATAGAGCACTTCATCCTAAAACATCAGACTATACATGTTTTTCTAGTGTACATGGAACATTCTCAAGGACAAACCATATATTGGGACATACAACTAACCTCGGCAAATTTAACAAGATTGAAATCATACTACGCATATTCTCTGATCACAAAGCTTTGAAATTGAATATCAGCTGCAAAAAGAAAGCAGGAAAAAACACAAATACATGGAGATTAAACAACATACTTTTAAAGAACGACCGGGTCAAAGAAGAAATTAGAGGAGGGATGAAAAGATACATAGAAACAAATCACAATGAAAATACATCCTACCAAAATATTGGGGATGCAGCAAAAGCAGTTTTAAAAGGGAAATTTATATCATTACACGTCTATCTCAAGAAAAAGAAAAATCCCAAATAAATAACCTCATGTTACACTTTAAAGAATTAGAAAAAGAAGAACAAATGAAACGTAAGGTCAGCAGAAGAAAGGAAATCGTAAAAATCAGAGCAGAACTAAGTGAAATAGCGAACAGAAAGAAAATAGAAAAAATTAATGTGACAAAGAGCTGGTTCTTTGAAAAGATTAACAAAAGCGACAAACCCCTGGCTAGGCTCACTAAGATAAAAAGAGAGAAGACACTAATTAACAAAATCAGAAATTAAAAAGGGGAAGTTATCACGGACACCACAGAAATACAAAAGATCATCCAAAAATACTATGAAGGACTATATGCCACCAAATTTAATAACCTAGAAGAAATGGACAAGTTCTTAGAAACATATAGCCTTCCAAGGCTGAACCATGAAGAACTGGAAAATCTGAACAGACCGATCACCAGTAACGAAATTGAATCGGTCATCCAAAACATTCCCAAAAGCAAAAGTCCGGGACCAGATGGCTTCACTAGTGAATTCTACCAAACCTTCAAACAGGATCTAATACCAATCCTGCTCAAACTCTTCCAAAAAATTAAAGAAGTGACAGTACTCCCTAACTCATTTTATGAGGCCAACATTACCCTGATACCAAAACCTGGTAAGGACAACACAAAAAAATAAAACTACAGAACAATATATCTGATGAATACTGATGCAAAAATCCTAAACAAAATTCTAGCAAATCAAATACAACAATGCATTAAAAAGATTATTTATCACAACCAAGTGGGGTTCATACCCGGGGCACAAGGATGGTTCAACATCCGCAAATCCATCAATGTGATACGTCACATAAACAAAATAAAGGATAAAAATCATATGACTATATCAGTTGATGCAGAAAAAGCATTTGACAAGATACAACATCCATTTATAATTAAAACACTGAATAAAATAGGTATAGAAGGAACACACCTTAACATAATAAAGGCCATATGTGACAAGCCCTCAGGTAATCTCATAATTAATGGTGAAAAACTGAAGCCCTTTGCTCAACGTTCAGGAGCACGACAGGGCTGTCCTTTATCACCTCTGCTTTTCAACATAGTGTTGGAAGTCCTTGCCAGAGCAATCAGGCAAGAGAAAGAAGTAAAAGGCATCCAAATTGGGAATGAAGAAGTTAAACTATCACTCTTTGCAGATGACATGATGCTATATATAGAAAACCCTAAAGATTCCACCAAAAAGCTGTTAGAAACAATCAACGAATACAGTAAAGTACCTGGCTACAAAATCAACGTACAAAAGTCCATTGCATTCCTATACACTAACAATGAAATCTCAGAAAAAGAAATACAAAAAAAATTCTCTTTGCAATTGCAGCAAAAAGAATAAAATACCTAGGAATAAACTTAACCAAGGACGTGAAGGACCTATATGCTGAAAACTATAAGACATTTTTGAAAGAAATTGAAGAAAACACAAAGAAATGGAAAGACATTGCATGTTCATGGATTGGAAGAATCAACATAGTTAAAATAGCCATATTACCCAAAGCAATATACAGATTTAATGCAATCCCCATTAAAATCCCAACTGCATTTTTTTAAAAAATAGAACAATAAATCATCAGATTTGTTTGGAACCACAAAAGACCCCGAATAGCCAAAGCAATCTTAAGAAAAAAGAACAATACTGAAGGTATCGCACTCCCTGACTTTAGCTTGCACTACAGGGCTACAATAATCAAAACAGCATGGTATTGGCAGAATAACAGACACATAGACCAATGGAATAAAATTGAGAACCCAGAATTAAAACCCCATAAATATGGACAGATAATTTTTGACAAAGAAGCTAAAAACATACAATGGAGGAAAGACAGCCTCTTCAATAAATGGTGCTGGGAGAATTGGATAGCCACGTGCAAAAGAATGAAACTGGACTGCTATCTGTCACCATGTACCAAAATTAATTCAAAATGGATCAAAGACTTTAGCATAAGACTTGACACAATAAACTGCATAGAGGAAAACATAGATACTAAACTTATGGACCTTAGGTTCAAAGAGCATTTTATAAATTTGACTCCAAAAGCAACGGAAGTAAAAGCTAAAATAAACAAATAGGCCTATATGAAACTCAAAAGCTTCTGCACAGCAAAAGAAACCATCGACAAAATAAAGAGGCAACCAACTGAATGGGAGAAGATTTTTGCAAACAGTGCCTCCGATAAGGGGCTAATATCCAAAATATACAAGGGGAAAAAAAAAAAAGAACAAAATATACAGGAACTCATGAAGCTCAACAACAAAAAAACAAACAACCCAATTGAAAAATGGGCAGAAGCCCTGAAGAGACATTTCTCCAAAGAGGACATACAAATGGCAAATAGACATATGAAAAAATGATCATCATCACTAATCATCAAAGAAATGCAAATAAAAACCACAATGAGATATCACCTCACCCTATTCAGAATGGCTGTCATCAACAAAACAAATAGTAACAATTGTTGGAGAGGCTGTGGAGAAAAAGGAACCCTCATACACAGTTGGTGGGAATGTAGACTGGTACAGCCATTATGGAAAGCAGTGTGGAGGTTCCTCAAAAAACTACAAATAGAATTACCATATGACCCAGAAATCCCTCTCCTGGGTATCTACCCCCAAAATTTGAACACATTTATCCATAAAGACATGTGTGCTCCAATGTTCATTGCAGCTTTGTTTACGGTGGCCAAGGCATGGAAACAACCAAAATGTCCTTTGATGGATGAATGGATAAAGAAGTTGTGGTATATATATAGAATGGAATACTATTCGGCGGTAAGAATAGATGAAATAGGATCATTTGTGACAACATGGATGGATCTTGAAATTATAATGCTAAGTGAAGTAAGTTAGACAGAAAAAGCAGAGAACCATATGATATGTGGTATATGAACCAAAAACAACCAAAGAACAAGACAAACAAATGAGAAACAAAAACTCATAGACACAGACAATAGTTTAGTGGTTACTAGAGCTTTAGGGGTAGGGGGTGGTAGATGAGGGTAAAGGGGATCAAATATATAGTGATTGTTGGAGAACTGACTGGGTGGTGAACACACAATGGATTTATAGATAATGTATTACCGAATTGTACACCTGAAGTCTATGTAACTTTACTAACAATTTTCACCCCAATAAACTTTAATTAAAAAAAAAAAAGAAAGAGATGGAAGGACATTTTCTTTTTAGGGAGTGCACTGGAGAATTGTGAAGTTCCTACTTGAATGAGTAGAAGGTTCAGAGACACTTAAAATATGACAGTTAGGTAAATAAGTGACTTCATTTTGTGTTGCCAAGTATCATTTGGTCTTCAAATGTTGGTGCATGACCAAGGACTGCTCAACTTGTAGGAAAAAGATGGTGGAAAAAGAATGTAAATGCTGACAATCTTTTAAAAGTAAACACTGATACACTAACTGTTGGCTATAACATTGTTCATTAAAGGCAGAAGTGAATGAAATGTTTTCAATGTCAATATGTTGATACTATAGCTCTATTGACTCTGGTAGAATAAGGGGAAAGAGACTTCCACTCTGCAGTTCACTCAGGGGTGAGGGATGAGAATCTAATTGGGATATGGGCTGTCATGATGACATGAGAGAAAGCATGTTGAAGTTAGGATCTAGTTCAGAAATAATACAGAGCTGGGATTAAATCTCAGGTTACTGGTTTACCCTTCACATGACACTGAGTTCTTATTCTCTTTGAACTTCAGGTTCTTCATCTATTGAGTGGAGATAATAATGTTCTCCAACCGTAGAATATGATTTCATGTTTCCCCGAAAATAAGACCCAGCCAGAAAATCAGCTCTAATGCATCTTTTGGAACAAAAATTAATTTGAGACCCAGTCTTATTTTAATATAATATAAGACCAGGTATAATATAATATAATATAATATCGGGTCTTATATTAAATTTTGCTCCAAAAGATGCATTAGAGCTGATGGTCCGACTAGGTCTTATTTTCAGGGAAACACGGTTATTGTTATCTCCAACCAGTTTGAATTTGATTTTCTACAGAAAACTCGGAAGGTTCTTAGTCTTGTATTTTCCTCTTTTATAGATAAAAGTTTTGATAATTCTGAGCTATAAGAAGATGACATTTGGGAAGAACTTGGAATGTCAGTCAGAAGAGATTCTTCATGAACTTTCTTTTTTTGTAGTTACCTATCATAAGACTCATACCATGTATTTTACATTTGAAGGAAAAATCTACAGTCTCTCCCATTTTGATGTTCATATTAGCTACCTGAATTATTTTTGTGACCCCCTAAAGACTTTGTAAAGCAAAGAAGTATTTGCTCACTCATTATGTTTCATAAGGGAGTGGTTTCGTGAAAATCCATCTCTCCAAACAGGCCAAAGTAAATCTATGTCCTCATGAAGATAACTCGGATTTGGAGATACAACTGGGGCACTTTCAGGGGAATTCATAACTGCACAAAAATATAAATCCCATCATGAAAGTCTTTCCTTCTGACTCCCCAGGAAATTTTGCCTTGTAGAATAACCTTGAGTTTTTCTCTCTTCCTGCCTAAATGGATCATTTATTACTGTGTTTGATATCATTTTTTCCAACTCTATGCTTTCCACTCTTGGGATTTCAAAAATTAGTAATCCTTCCCTCCCTCTCCCCTTCCTTCCAGGTTTTCCTTCCTCTCTCCCTCCTTTCTTTCTTCGTTCCTTCCTTCCTTCTTGTAATTTTTAAGTAAATTGAAATTTTTCTGTAACATTTAGAGAATGATGTATTGAGCACCCATGTGCTCTCTGCCTATTTTAAAAAATAAAATAAAAATGAAGCTCTCTGATTACTATTCCCAATCCAGTTTCCCTTCTTTGGAGTTAATCATTCTTATGCCTGATATCAGAATTTTACCACATACATATTTAACTATATACACATAGGCACTGTTTTGTAGGTTTTAAAACTTTATATGCATAGTTTCATATGACTTATGTCCTCCAACTTCCTGTAGTTTATTACTCAACACTTGGTTTTTGAGACAGAACTTTCCATTTTTGTTTGTTTGCTTGTTGAAGTTGACATGTCAATGTCCCAAATTAGAAATAATCACAACTTTATGGTGGCTAAGACATGGAAACAGCCAAAGTATCCTTTGATAGATGATTGGATAAAGAAGATGTGGTGTATATGCACAATGGAATACTACTCTACCATAAGAAAAGATGAAATACTGCCATTTGCAACAAACATGGATGGATCTTGAGATTATTATGAAAGTGAAAGACAGAAAAAGTCGCGAACTATATTACTCCACTCATGTAGGATATAAAACTGAAAGCAACAAAGGAACAAGACAAACAAAGAAACAAAAACTCATAGACACAGACAATAGTTTAGTGGTTATCAGAGGTTAAGGGAGGAAGGGAGACGGTAGAAAAGGGAAAAGGGGATCAAAAAGATGATGATGGAAAGAGAACTGACTCTGGATGGTGAGCAAACAATGTGATATATAGATGATGTCTTATAGAATTGTACACTTGAAACCTACATAACTTTACTAATAAGTATCACCCCAATAAATTTAATTAAAAATAACAATCTCAAAATCCTTTGTGTGTAAAATCAATGCCAACAGGAATCCCCAATTTAGGATGCGGTAAAGATGGAAAATTTATTCAGTGCAAACAACTAAACTGTGAGTTTTGGAACAGCTGAATCTTGTTACAATTCAATTATGAGACAGCACAGCTGTGGAACTGCATAGCTGTGAGGCAGCCTTTGGGTGAGGCAGCCCAAGACAAGGCAAGTTCTCTGGCTAAACAGCTCTGCCCTGGTCCAGTTCCATCTGATCCACTCAGCCTACTCGGCTCCAATTTACTCTTGTCTGGTGAGATATCTTCAGTGTAGCCAGGAAAATGCAGCCTTCAGTCTGTGATGGAAAGGGAAAGTACACTCTTTGATCCAGTGGGGAGCTGACCTATATATAGAGAAATCCCTGCCCCAATCCCTGATTTGTCCATCCTCATGAAAATGAGGTCTCCAAAGCCTCACTGTTTGACTAGTCCAAAAACTGTCTTGATTGGTCAGAGTGGAGCCACTCTGAATGGTTGGTGAAGATGCTAACGAGGATATAACTGGGCAGCTCCTATTGGACAGTTTCAGTCCTATTGGTTGAAATACAACTCCAGGAACTCCTTTATGAGCATTGGCTAACCAGCAGGAACACAGTGCAGGCAGTTTAGTATGGATGGCAAGCAGCTTAGTGCAGGCTTCTCTCTGAAGCATGGCTTGCATGAGTGACCCCTGTTTAGCAATAGTTGCTAGGTTTTTAAATTTGAGCCCAGTTGGCTACCAGGAGTCTTTCTCAGTTGGTATGTTCTTTCTTTGCATCAACAGTGAGGAACTGTAAGCAAGGAAAGCAGGACAATATCTCAGGGTCCTGGCTTGGAGTTAACCTCAAATGTACATTTTGTATTTATGCAGACCATGGTTTCACTGTCTCTCCATGGGAAAACCCCTTATTTACTTTAAACATGCCCTTCCCCAACTCCCCAGAACACTTCATTATAGAATCTATGTTGTCACTTCTGACAAAGGCTCCAGGTCCCTCTTCACAATTTCCTACACTGGGAAAAGTGGCACCACATAAATTGTCTCAGAGCAGATCTCCCTAAACTATATAGGGAACTTAAGCTTAAATGGAAATTTTGTGGAGAAATATGAATAAGACTCTTCTAGGTGCATAAAGAAAAGAATGAAACTGTAATTTTGTTTGCTTTCAACTTTCCTTCCTATCTTCTCTTTTTAATACGCTCTTTCAAGTCAAGCTTTTCTTATTTTCTCTTCCTCTATGCTACTCACATTTCTAGGGTACCCTTATTTTATTCCCTCTGTTTTCTTTTTTTTAATTTTTATTAAATTTTAGGAGGTGACATTGGTTAGTAAAATTATATGGGTTTCAAGTGTACATTTCTATAATACATCCTCTATATATTTCATTGTGTATTCACTGCCCAGAATCAATTTTCCTTCCATCTTTTGACATTCCCATGTCTTTTTTACTTACATACCCCATCCTAATTCTACTCTGGGCAGTACAATACAATAATTAAAAGCATGAGTCAGACCTGCATTCAAATCCTGAGCCAGCCACAGATCATTGGTATTAATTTGGCAGATTACTTAACTTCTCTCTATCCCAGTTTTCTCATCTATACAATGAGATGATTTTAATACCTTCCTCAAGGGTCATTATGGGAACTAAGAGAAGTAACATTAATGTTAAAAACTTTTCATATATGGCTGATATATTGTGAACTCCCAAAAGCTATTAAATATCATCACAGTATTTTCACTCCATTTTTTCCCATTCTCTTCCATCTCGTCAGCTAATTCTCACTTGTTTTTATTCACCTCACTACTTCTGATTCCCTTGATTTCTATCACAGGTGCCACCAGGCTATCTTTCTCTTAACAATGATAATCTAGAAACAGGCATAATCCAGACAAGAAACAGCAGTATGTTGTGTACGTATAGTTATAAACCCACAAATATAGATAATAATGTAGAGACAAGATTTGTTATTTGCACAAAGCACTCAAGTATGTTATTTATAATTCCATTATGGTTCTGTTCTGAAAAATCATTTATTGTGCCCAAGGCACACAGTGAAATGATGACTGATTCAAGAATTTAAAGGAAATCAGGAATTAAATCAGACCATCTCACACGAACACAATTGCCAGCTCGAATCTCAGTGTACTCATAATCTTCAACCCTCAGAGGATGGCCCTCAGAGGAGTTATCAAAAGTCCTGCTGGAGGTGAGGGAACACTTGGGGAAAAGGGGAAAATGTGGTGGGGATTTTCTAAAGGCAGGTCCTTCAGGAAGTGTGACCAACTTCAACAATGAGACCTACCTTTTCACGGTTACCTGTTCCAGGAGGGCCCAGTTACTGTGTCTCTTCTACTCATCCACCCTAGGGAAAGAAAAGGGTGTCTGCTCTCTAGAGGAAAGAAACCCTTTACCAGATCTTCCCCAAGTCCTCTCTGTGTGCGTCCTCAGTACAAAATGCCAAGCTCAACTGTGCCTGGACCTAGATGCCAGGCATCTAGAAATATGTGAGCCACCCCTATAATTTCATTTTTTCTAGTAGCTATATTGGAAAAGTAAAAACAGATGAAATTAATAATTTTATTTAACCCAACATATTATCATTTTTAACATATAATCAATATACAAATTATTAATGAGATATTTTACATTCCGGGGTGTTTTCTACACTATCTGTGAAATCTGGCTTTACACTTACAGCACACCTCCATTTGAGCCACCCACATTTCAAGTTCCCAATAGAAACATGAGGCTGGTGGCTACTGAAATGGACACTAAAGCTTTCAATCAAGAAAACCTCCCAGTGCGTAAAACCTGTCGATGGCCCTGATCCATGTGAACAGCAGGAAGAGCAAAACGTGTCTTCTTAATTTTAGACAAAAATATTTGCTCGACAGATAAATAGGCCTGTAGTAAGAGAAACAGAAAGATGGGACTAGCCCCAGGTCAGAATCGCTTTGGTAGGTCTTTTCCAAGATGAATTGCTTTACTATTGATGTGGAATACAGCAGTCAGATCCATCAGCTCAGTGTCCTCCAGGCCAACTCAACTAGGGAACCTGCTGATAGGAAATCATTCATTGTCGTTGCACACCTACAACCTCATGTCCCGAAAATGATCTTTAATAGAATACCCAGAAAAGCAGGCTCTCTAGAAAATGAGTTAAAGTGTTTGAAAGAGGAGGGGTTATTAAACCCCCAAAAGCTGTTGATAAGTAAGAATTGAGACTGGATCATTGCGGATATTAGAGATGACCCCAACCTCGCCCCAGCCTGTGGGGCAGACATTATCCACACTTGGCTACAGACTGACACAGATAAGTCCAGAGTGCTTAGAGCCCAGGCAGAAGAGGGCACTGAGCTTTAAGGTGAGAATAGCATGAGAATGAGACCAATCAAGTATTAGGAGGTAGTAGGTGTAACAGAGAATGATGGAGGGGAATCATGGCAGTGTCTTCAGGGCCCTGAACACCAGCCAAAGTACCTTATGTGCTCAGGAATGGGGGACATTTCAGGACTTTGAGAAAGGAAGGAACCTCTAGGAAGACATGTACGTTGGTCAGGAGGAGGGAAATGAGAGAGTAGCCTCTGGGTACCCATGCCCTGAACTCACCCTCAACATCCTGGGCAGCGTCTTGACCTTGTAGGCTTCCTCCTTTGCCAGGAATGATGCAAAGTCATGTGGGAGTCAGACACAGGGCACAGGCTTGCTCAGAGTTGTCACAGCCAATCTTTCTCCAAATGTGTCACCTTCACTGGGGTGCAGCCGCTTGGATACTGATGAGAAGCACAGGGCTTCCAGTAGGCCCTGGGGAAGGGAATGGCATCAGAGAGAGCCATGGCCAGAAGCTGGGTAGCCTGGATTCCCCCTCACACCCTTGAAAGTTTCCCAGCAGAGGAATGAGGCAGGAAACTGCTTGAGAGGACACACACGACACTCACACTATGGCCCAACACCCCCACCGCCACATCAGAAGCAGGCTGAGCCCCTTGGCCAGGTGGGCCCATGGGGCTGACAGCAGTTGCTTCTACAGACTTTCTGTGGGACCTGGGGAGGCTGAGACTGTCTGTTACTGTTTTAAACTCTTTTCTTGCACTTATGGAACAAATGGCTCTGATAGTCACTGCCACCTCTGATTTGTACCGTGGCACTATAGTGACAACCAAATGAGTAACAGCCCACCCAGAACAATGTGGAGAAGAGCAAAAGCACAACCTGACAGCCTTCCCACTCTCCAGGGTACCCAGTATTCTGCCACACTAAGCTGCCGCTTTCCCATAGCCGCAAAACTGACACTGTTTTCTGACTTTCAGGAAGTGGTCAATATTTTTCATCTGCTGTTGATACTCTTCCGTGTTTCCTAAAATTGTGATTAATTTATTCTTTGAAAATATCTTTTCTGTCCTTTCTTTGGTTCAGTTGGGAGGCAGGTAAAAAGAAAGGAGAAGTAGAGAAGGAGTACTACTATTTATTAATTTACTGTACATGCTGACAATAAAGATACACTACCTACCGACAATCTAACACAAAAAGAGATTTGAGTATATTATCGAATGTAATAAAAAATAATCAACTGAAAGCACTAAAAGTAATAATGTAAGGAACAAATCTCACAGTGGCGTAGAGAAGCTGGAAGTGATCTAGATTCCACCTTTCCACCTCTTTCCCAGTTGTGACTCCATAGATTTGTTTAATGTCAGCATGACCAATAAGTAGAAGTATAAACTTGAATTTATGGTGTACCACCTGCAGGCCTAAATCAAAAATGATTAACCCTTTGGAGGGAGTGGGTAAGGAGAAGCATTTTCCATGTAATACCATCTTATTTTAGTTGGGCTTGCTTTAACGTATGTATATAATTTTTATTTAAAAATAAAAATAGGATTATGATTTTTTTTGTCATCAATTCATGAAGCCTACCTAAACATATCAGTTACACTAATGATTATAGATACCTGTAATCATAGCAGTTTCATTGGAAACTCAACCAGATTTAACATCCTTATTATGGATTTCAACTGACCTAGAGAAAAGTAGCTATGATGAAAGCAACTTCATCCATGTCCTTGTACCATCGGAATTCTGGACCCTCACATTTTTATTTTACTTTTTTATTTTGAACATTTTCAAAAATTTATATTAGGAGATGGAATTGAATAATATAATGAATTCTTAGATACCTATCATCTTGTTTCAACAATAAACATTTTACTATATTTTTCCATCTATTTTGTTTTTGCTAAAGCATTTTAAAATAAATGTCAGACAAATGAAATTTTACCTCCAAATGTGTATGTATGCCTCTCTCTCTCTCTCTCTCTCTCTGCCTCTCTCTCTCTCTCTCTCTCTCAAAGGCATTTCTTTTTTTTTTCTTTTTTTTTTTAATTAATTTATTTATTTATTAGTTTCAGGTGTACAAAACAAGGTAATACTTAGACGTTCATCATTTATATGCCTCATACTGTGACCCCCCCTCCCCCCATCCACTATCCCTCCGACCTCACACTGAACCATCACATTATATATATAAAATTATAGTTGGCATTCATTAATGTTTAGCTTCTGGTGTACAATGCCATGATCAGGTATCCACAGTATCCCTGAGGTGGTCTCCCAAATAGGACGCATGTCCATCGGATACCCAACAAAATCTTTACAACATTATAGAATACCTTCCCCAAATTAATTTTCAAAAAAACCCTGAGGCCATCTTGTGGTTACCAGCTGCTTCCAAATCCCTTCACCTTTCCCCTTATCCCCAACCCCCTCCCACACACCCATCTAACCACTCGGTTTTTTCTCTGCGTCCCCAACACTGTCTCTGATTAGTCAAAGGCATTTCTTACACAAGGACAATGCCATTATCTTTCCGAACAAGATTTATAGTAATACCTTAATTTCATCTAATACCTTGTTCATACTCAAAATTCCCCAATTTTGTCCCCACCAAAATCTTTTACAATATAAAGGATAGTACCAAGGAGAGAGAGAGAGAGAGAGAGAGAGAGAGAGAGAGAGAGAGAGAGAGAGAGAGAGAGAGAAAAGGGTCCAATAAATGATCACACATTCCAATAGTTCGATATTATGTCTTGTCTCTCTTAAAAAAAAAAAAAACAACAGCTTTCTGAGGTACAATTGATATACAAAAAGCACACTTATTTAATATATACAATTTGATGCGTTTGGACATATGTCTACACCTATGAAACTATCACCACAATCAAAGTAATAAATATATTCATCAACTCCAAAAGTTTCCTTGTGCCCCAGGATTTTTGTTTGTGTTTCATTTTTTTTGTTTCATTTTGTTTTTGTGGTAAAGACATTCTTAACAATTTGTGCACAATACAGTATTGTTAGCTAAAGGCATGATGTACAGAGGTTTCCTAGAACTTATTCATCTAGCATAACTGAAACCTTATACCCATTAAACAACTCCCCATTTCCTCACCACCCAGCCACTGGCAACTGCCATTCTACTTAAATCTCTTTTAATCTAGAACAGCCATCTTCCAACTCCCTTTATTTTCTTGATATTGATTTGTTGAAAAAATGGGGCAGTTGTTCTTCAGAATATCCCATCTCCTGGATTTTTCTTATTGCTTCCTCATAGAGTTATTTATTTTTTTCCTTTATCTCTAGGTTTCCTGTAAACTACAAATTAAATATGAAGACTCTATTTGATTCTGGTTCAATATTTTGGGCAAAAATACTTCATATTACATTACATCAGAAGGCACATAATGGTGAACTGTCTCACTTATTGATGCTAAATGGGTTGAGGTGGTGGCAAACTGACTTCCCCATTGTAGATATAATTTCATCTTATAGACAGGAGTTAACCTGTGGTGATATTTGGGCACCTTATAAATATCTTAAATTACTATAGCATCTATAAATAATTATTATCCAGATAGATAAATTCATTAGGAGTTTAAAAACTGGAGGTTTTCTAATTTTTCCACACTTATTAGCTGGAAGAATAGTGTTAAGAAATCTCACTTTTATCAATTTGAGTTCTTTGGCTTCCCTGAAATACAGCTCACACAGAAAAAGCAAGATGAATGCTAATTTTTTGCCTTAATTATCAATTTTTAGAGTAGAGTATTTTTGCACTAACTCCAATGATGATAGATAAGATTCCTTCTCTCTCTTTCCCATAAACTCAAAGAGTTTTATTTAATGTGTTTCAACCAATTGAAACCATTCTTTTGAGTACCCAAATTGTCCCATATTTGACCAGTGAAAGCCCACTTGAGTTCTTTTCAGACCCCCAAATGTAAAGAGACCTTAGCTTTTATCCCACAGTCTCTTCACAAAAGAAGAGTTAAGTATTGCATGTGAAAATTTGGCTGCTAGAAGCATGGAAAAAATAAGAGAGATGAATTCAGAATTACCTTCCAATGTAAGAAAAGAAAAAGAATTGTGTAGGCGACTAGGAATATAATATAAGAAATGTCGGACCTTGTAGAGGTGGGAAAGAATTGGATATAAGTAAATAAAAAAGCAAATAACCTCAGGACAATTTATACAATGTACATGAAATATTGATGCAGTTATTTTTAGGCTACCTTTTGACATTTACATCTAATCCGTATACCCCTCCAACAAAAGAAACATGGAGAAGAGGAGGAGGAGAGACAGACAGACGGAGAAAAAGGGAAACAGAGAGAAGACAGAGAGAGACAAACAGACAATGAGAGTGGCTTGGTTCTTCCAAAAATTCTTAGGAACGAGCACAACTGCCACCACGTCCATTCTTCATCTGAAGTCCCCCTGCAACTTACCCCATCTGAGAGCTACCTTGCCCTTACTTTCAGTCCATGTCTGACTCCCAATTCATTCCTTAGTTTTAAAATTTCCTTTGATTTCTTTTATATTTTTTCATTAATTATATCAATAAGAATTATTTCTTCCATTTTATGAGATGAAAATTTAAAGAATTATGCAATGTTCCCCAGAATATTGTCTACTATTTTACTAACAGGGCAGGTCAATTCTTCCAAACCAAAGTGATTCAAAACATTGGTATTTTATGGTGACAGTCATTATGCAAGGTACAACCCAACTCAAAAGCAATAAAGCCACAAATTTAAGCCAGGCTCTAAATCTAGCTATCTAACTGACAAATCAAAGTTTAATGGCAGAATTTAACATCAGACTGCCCACCATAAAGCTGCCACTAGTTAAATATTTGGACTAACATTCAGAAATGAGATTACATTTAGGGGTGAAGGCTGGCAATACTGGGTGAATATTCATTTCTCACATTACTAAGGAAAAATGAAGGCTAAAAGTCAAATGCTACCCCATACCATCACTTCCAAAAAGGATCAAATTGACCAAATCACAATATTTACATCAAAACATTCCATTTCTTAACCATTAGCTCTCATATGTCTTATAAAAATCTAAGAATTAAGCACAGTTACTCAAATGAAGTAGGAGTGGAGATGTCTGTGAGGCAGAGAACATTTCAGAGGTAAGAGTGTGCCATGGGGGTTCAAAGTCTTCCTTTGCTACTCTAATTGGTTTGGTTTCATTGCAGCCTATGCTTTTTTAATCTGATGTGCATGAGAGACTAAAAGAATATGAATGTTTTGCTACAATAAATTTGGTTTCTTAAAAGTAGTCTTCTTGACATATTAGAGGGGTATTTTATATTGTGGCATGCTTCCTTTCTTCAAAATGATGATCCAACTAATAGATTAAACAAAAAAAAAAACACGATGCATAGTAAATATCAATGAGTGTCTATCATTAATGTTGACTTTTCATTATTATATACTTATATTAGTCCACATTTATTCTACTAAGTACTTTAAATCAATCCTAGGACATACAAGGTGTGATCAAACAATACAGTGAATGTTTAAATAAATAAAAAATTACAGTAAAAGACACATTGTCATTAATCCCCTTAAAATACTCTCCCTCACTCTAAACACACTTATCCCATTGCTCTTGCCATTTTCTGAAGCAGTTGTGGAAGTCCCCTTTCATGAGCGTCTTTAGTTGTGCTGTCGTAGCTGCCTTGATGTCCTGAATCATTTTGACTTTGGGGAAGAGCCAGAAGTTGCACAGTGCCAGATTCAGTGAATAAGGTGGATGAGAAAACACCATAAAATTTTTGCTTGACAGAAATTGCAGTACCAGAAGCAATGTGTGACATGGAGCATTGTCATGATGGAGAGGGATTTACGGCACACTTTAAAACACTCCTTCACTCAACTGTAGCTTACACCCAACTGACAGCACCAAAAAAGTTGAAACTTGTCACACACTGTTACTAAGGTTTGACATGCCACTTCCCATATTGAAGATCCTTACCTTTTCATTAGATGGCACTCAGCAGCAGTATTTCCTTGTTTTGTGATCACAATGGAAAGGCTCTGTGTCACACATCACTTCTGGTATGGCAATTTCTGTCAAATAAAAACATTATGGTGGGTTCTCATCCACCGTATTCACCATGCAACTACTGGCTCTTCCCCAAAGTCAAAATGACCATGGAAAGCAAACATTTTGAATCAATTGTGCCAAGCACCATGTGGTATATTTACTTGTACCTATTCCTACTCTTTCCAATCTCTTCTCCCTGTGAGGTACATGGCGTTGTTCCAAATCTGCAAATGAGAAAACAAGATCATTTAGGTGACTTTTTGAAGGTCACCCAACTAGTTAAGTGGTGAAGATTGGATTTGACTGCAAGAATGTTTAACTAGGGTATGATGCACACCTTTTGGTGTGGTATGCTGGAGTCGGCTCCTACCACCTAGCAACATCTGACTGTGCGCATATCTTCCCAATTCCTTGTTTAGTAACCTCACGTTGGTAGCATGAAATCAGCCAGGGGAGTATTTACACCACAAAAATTGGCAGATGCTACAAATTAGGGCTTTTTGTCCAGGTTGTTGAACATTTACCTGCACACCAATGGGATCTGGCAAATGGAGAAGATAGGCATGTGAACTAGGTCAGAAATGACTCTTAGCTGGTCTTCATGGTGGAGCTATGAAGAGTTAGATTAAGAAGAGGACCACCCAGGTAGTAACCAAGTACTGTACCAATTTACATTCCCACCAGCAGTGTATGAGGGTTCCTTTTTCTCCACAACCTCTCCAACACTTCTTACTTGTCTTGTTGATAATGCCCATTCTAACAGGTGTGAGGTGGCATCTCATTGTGGTTTTGATTTGCATTTCCCTAATAGCTAGTAAAATTGAGCATCTATTATGTAATTTTATATCCTCACAACAAAAATAAATCAAAGGGTTATTAAAAGTAAATGAAATGATAAAATTAGTAGTACAAATGCTTCAACTCAAAACAATTTTTTAAAGTGAAGTGAAGAATTTCAAATATCTGTGAATGTGGTGATTTTATACAATTAAGTAAAAAAGAAAGTATTAAAAAATACAATCATGAATCTCTGATAATTAAATTTTATGGAACCAGTAATCTATTTGTCCATTGGGTATCATTTTTTATGAGATTGTCAAATATGTCTGCAATGGGAGAAAAATACTTTATGTCTATATTCTCTCCTTCACTACTGGCAATACAATCCAGCTGCAGGACTGGGCATATGGTCTAGGCCTGATAATCAAAATCATCTGTCTTCCTGGCCATTGTGATTGGTTCCAACATGGACATGTGACCCAAACTGGGAGAACTAGAGTCTTCTGTGTTTTGTTTTGTTTTAAATCTACACATAGGTACTACGAGAGGGTTATGTTCTTCTGGGATCATAAGGATCATGCAACCTTTCAGCTGTCACTGTAAAGACCCTGCGTGAAAATGAAACCAACAGAGAAACGCAGAGCCAAGAGCTGGCAGGAAAGAGACAGATGCCTAACAATGTTCTGTAAGCACCTGAATAAAGCATCCCTCAGCTTTTCTGCCCTCTTCAGTTATGAGTCAATGCATTCCTTCCCACCCCTCCTTAGGTAATTTTAGGGTGGATTTCTAACACCTGTAAAAAAAAAGTCCTATCTAACAGTTTTAAACATTTGGAGTCATCAAGATTTTATATAAATGTCAGACAAAGCACAGTCACCATTCTGCCATAGCAATCTGCTTTTCCCAGGGCAAGAACAAAATATTGCCTTCCAGTATCAACTTGATGAATTCTATCAATAAAGTAAAAGGGAAGACTAAGATTTTCAAGGCATCACTCAGCATTTCACTCCTCATAATGAAAAATGTTACAAGTCAAAATACTGATGAGACATTTATAAAGCCAACAAGCCAACCACCATATTTAATGACAAATATGATTAGTGCCAATCAGAAAGAACTATTGGCAAAATTCCTTTATCAAATGACACTGCTGTGCAAACACAATGTCAATACCATATAATGTGAAGTGAAGGTGTGCAATCTTAGAATACCTTTTGCTTTATAGTAGATTGACGTGATTGATATGTAGAGTATGAGTAAGTTCTTGGCATCTGTGTAGCATTTATAAAAGATTGAAGCACTTGATTTTTCTGGTTATCATTGAAAACTCATGCGGAAGAATGTTTAGAGGAAGGAATGTATAGAGGAAGAATGTTCTTGTAAGTTATTTGGTGAGCTATGGTGTAGAATGGAAAAGATTTGAGAGGTTACTCTTAGTAAGGCAGCAGCTATCTGTGCAGGAAGACTTATACTTGAAGCCAATTCACATGCTATTTTATTAACAGAGAACAATCAGGTGGTTTTGTTTTTAAACGATATAACTCATTATAGAAGAAAATTAAGAATTCAAGTCATTAACAGGTACTGATCATCTAAAACTATTTCATTTCACAGACTTCAGGGTGAAAAAGATAACAAGAGACAAAGATGGACATTTCATAATGGTAAAGGGGACTATACAACAAGAAGACATAACAGTCATCAATATTTATGCCTCCAATCAGGGAGCACCAAAATATACCAAGCAACTAATAACAGAACTAAAGGGAGAAATTGACCAAAACAAAATTATACTAGGGGACATAAATACATCATTGACAGCTATGGATAGATCATCCAAACAGAAAATAAATAACGAAATAAAAGCCCTAAATGACACATTAGATGAAATGGACATAATTGACATATATAGAGCACTTCATCCTAAAACATCAGACTATACATTCTTTTCAAGTGTACATGGAACATTCTCAAAGATAGACCATATATTGGGGCATAAAAGCAACCTCAGCAAATTTAAGAAGATTGAAATCATACCAAGCATATTCTCTGATCACAAGGTTTGAAATTGGCTATCAACTGCAAAAAGAAAGCAGAAAAAAACACAACTACATGGAGATTAAACAACACACTTTTAAAGAATGACTGAGTCAAAGAAGAAATTAGAGGAGAGACCAAAAGATACATAGAGGTGACATCATAGGAATGGCGACAGCGGGGTGCACTTTTTGAGTTCTCCTCCAGATCTTATCATAAACAGGACATATAACCCATCAAAGGACTCTCTGCTCCTCACCCAGAACAGCTAAGTGACTCGCGCAAGGATTACTTACAGGTGGGCAAATTGGGCGAGCAGGAGAAGAGGGAAGGGAGTGGAGTGGAAACGCGGACCACACCTGTGGCTGTGAAAACATGGCCAGCATCTGCGGTGGTGGAAAGGCGGCTGACATCTGCAGCTGCAGAGATGCAGGGGATCCCAGGATGGAACAGAGAACACAAAAGCCAGGAGGTGCGCTCTTTCCCTGCGTCCCACAGCTGATCTCTCCCACCAAGGGGGCAGCATATCCAGCATTTGAGGCAATAACCTCAGTGAGACCTCCAGTTGGGCCCTAGGCCGGACAAAGGACACAAACTCCATACCTGGGCCCCTCCCCCCCACTCTTCCAATGCTATCCCCGCCCTTCCAGAGACTTTAACTGGCCCCTGAACTGAGGAGTAGTGTCAGATTACAGAGGAGCCTTACTGTTCAGGTTCTGGGAAGACTGGCAAGCAGCTTTGACCCAGGGAAGAGGCTGGGAAGAGTGTGATTTTGGCTGGGCTAGGAGAGAAGAGACTACTCTACCCCAAGCCACCACCTTTTCTGGCCTGCGGGAAGCCATCACCTTTTCTGACTGGGCTGGAAGAGAGAAGACCCCTCCATCCACAGTCCCCACCCTTTCTGGCCTGCCTAGCGCAGGGCAATTACTACTGCGGAGGCACTCCCAGGGATCAGCAGTAAGTGGCAGACGCATTTCCTGGCTTTCAGCAGCTCAGAAATCTCCCGCCCACCACACACACAAACACACACACACAGACACACACAAGGAAGAAGTGCCCTAAGATTCAGGAGAACTGGATACAGGGCTGGTGGTGCTACTCTCAGTGTGCATATGTGCAGGCAAGGGCAGAAACTGCACTGACTTTGTAAAAACTACCATCCAGACCCCTCATCCCCATGCATCTAAATCTGCAGTCTCAAAGTCACTCTGGGCACCAGGTGACTGGCTCTGCCTGCACAATATGCAGGTGACTCTTTGGTACAGCAGAGGACAACTTGGAGATTACTTGTTGGACTTAAGCCAAGATTGGCGATGCTTTTTGTTTTGTTTTGTCTTTATATCTTTGATATCTTTGCATGTGTTGAGTGGGGGTTGTCGGTTGTTTTTACATGTGAATGTATTTGATTTTTTCTTTGTTGTTGTTGTTATTGTTATTGTGCTTGGTGATTTGCTTTGTTCTGAAATTGCCCTACACCAGGGCCCAGCTTAAGAGTCACAAGATTCAACATATGCAGAGGCCAACTCCAGACCAAACCAGAGTACTACCGGGTTTGAACTACAAGTCACACACCCAGAGGGAATTCTCTACAGGCACAAGAGCCCATAGAGGCCAAACCACATTTAAGTGGTCAACCCTCACGCAGCAGAACACCCTGCGGTGGGCAGAGCTAAGTCTCACAACTAGTCAGCCTAGTAGTTAACCCAACCTACTCACAAGTGAAAAGCAATTAAAGAACTTCTTTAACAAGGACAATATACACAACACAAGAGTCAACTTTGGAGCACACACAGAGGAGAAGAATGAAATAGTACAAGTCAAATATAAAGGACACATAATACATAAGATAACCCAGCAAGAACTAAGAACTCTAGGGGGTCTTTCTAATACATCAAAGCAAACACAGAGAGTCAGCCAGAATGGCGAAACAAAGAAACACGTCCCAAATAAAAGAACAAAAGAAAAACCTCCAGAAGTGGTACCAAATGAAACAGAGGTAACCAAACTAGCAGAGACAAAGTTCAGAACACTGATGACAAGAATGTTTCAGCTCAAGGTGCCATGTTCAATCTTAGTTGCAGGGGCCACTGCGCACCATCCCTTGTGGGACTCGAGAATTGAACTGGCAACCTTGTAGTTGAGAGTCCGCGCTCCAACCAACTGAGCCATTTGGGAGGCAGCTCAGCTCAAGGTGCCATGTTCAATCTTAGTTGCAGGGGGTGGAGCCCACCATCCCTTGCAGGACTCGAGGAGTTGAACCAGCAACCTTGTGGTTGAGAGCCCACTGGCCCATGTAAGAATTGGACCACCAGCTTCGGAGCTGCCACTGAGCTCCCGTATGGCTCAGTTGGTAGGAGCGCATCCTCTTAACCACAAGGTTGCCAGTTCAATTCCTCGACTCCCACAAGGGATGGTGGGCTGTGCCCCCTGCAACTAGAAAATGGCAACTAAACCCAAGGTCAGCATAAGAAAGGAAATAATAAAAACCAGAGAAGAGCTCAATGAAATAGAGAACAAAAAGACAACAGAAAAAAATTAACGTGACAAAGAGCTGGTTCTTTGAAAAAATTAATAAAATCGACAAACCCTTGGCTAGACTCACATAAGATAAAAAGAGAGAAGACACTAATTAACAAAATCAGAAATGAAAAAGGGGAAGTTATCACAGACACCACAGAAATACAAAGGATCATCCAAGAACACTATGATGGACTATATGCCACCAAATCCAATAACCTAGAAGAAATGGACAAGTTCTTAGAAACATATATCCTTCCAAGGCTGAACTGTGAAGAACTGGAAAATCTAAACAGACTGATCACCAGTAAAGAAATTGAATCAGTCATCCAAAACCTTACCAAAAACAAAAGTCCAGGACCAGATGGCTTCACTAGTGAATTCTACCAAACCTTCAAACAGGATCTAATACCAATCCTGCTCAAACTCTTCCAAAAAATTAAAGAAGTGACAGTACTCCCTAACTCATTTTATGAGGCCAACATTACCATGATATCAAAACCTGTAAGGACAACCCAAAAAAAGAAAACTACAGACTAATACCTCTGATGAACACTGATACAAAAATCCTAAACAAAATTCTAGCAAATCAAACACAACAATGCATTAAAAAGATTATTCATCACGACCAAGTGGGGTGCATCACAGGAGCACAAGGATGGTTCAACATCCGCAAATCCATCAATGTGATACATCACATAAACAAAATAAAGGACAAAAATCATATGATTATATCAATTGATGCAGAAAAAGCATTTGACAAGATACAACATCCATTTATGATTAAAACACTTAATAAAATCGCTATAGAAGGAAAATACCTTAACATAATAAAGGCCATCTATGACAAGCCCTCAGCTAATCTCGTAATTAATGGTGAAAACCTGAAGCACTGCTCTACATTCAGGAACACGACAGGGTTGTCCCCTATCACCTCTGCTTTTCAACACAGTGTTGGAAGTCCTTGCCAGGGCCATCAGGCAAGAGTAAGAAATAAAAGGCATTCTAATTGGGAATGAAAAAATTAAATTATCACTCCTTGCAGATGACATGATGCTATATATAGAAAACTCTAAAGACTCCACCAAAAAGCTGTTAGAAACAATCAACGAATATTGTAAAGTTGCTGGCTACAAAATCAACGTACAAAAGTCCATTGCATTCCTATATAGTAACAATGAAATATCAGAAAAAGAAATGCAAAAAACAATTCCCTTTGCATTTGCAGCAAAACAATAAAATACCCAGGAATAAACATAACCAAAGATGTGAAGGACCTATATGCTGAAAACTATAAGACATTTTTGGAAGAAATTGAAGAAGACACAAAGAAATGGAAAGAAATTCCGTGCTCATGGATTGGAAGAATCAACATAGTTAAAATGGCCATATTACCCAAAGCAATATACAGATTTAATGCAATCCCCATCAAAATCCCAATTGCATTTTTTAAAGCAATAGAACAATAAATCATCAGATTTGTTTGGAATCACAAAAGACCCCGAATAGCCAAAGCAATCTTAAAAAAAAAGAACAATGCTGGAGGTATCGCACTTCCTGACTTTAGCTTGTACTACAGGGCTACAATAATCAAAACAGCATGGTATTGGCAGAAAAACAGACACATAGACCAATGGAATAGAATTGAGAACCCAGAAATAAAACCACACAAATATGGACAGATAATTTTTGACAAAGAAGCTAAAAACATACAATGGAAAGACAGCCTCTTCAATAAATGGTGCTGGGAGAATTGGATAGCCACGTGCAAAAGAATGAAACTGGACTGCTATCTGTCACCATGTACCAAAATTAATTCAAAATGGATGAAAGACTTAAGTATAAGACCTGACACAATAAACTGCATAGAAGAAAAGATAGGTACTAAACTTATGGACCTGGGTTCAAAGAGCATTTTATGAATTTGACTCCAAAGGCAATGGAAGTAAAAGCTAAAATAAACAAATGGGACTATATGAAACTTAAAAGCTTCTGCACAGCAAAAGAAACCATCGACAAAATAAAGAGCAACCAAGTGAATGGGAGAAGATTTTTGCAAACAGTGCTTCCGATAAGGGGCTAATATCCGAAACATGCTAAGCGGAATAAGTCAGACAGAAAAAGCAGAGAACCCTATGATTTCACTGATATGTGGTATATAAACCAAAACAACAAAAGCACAAGACAAACAAATGAGAAAGAAAAACTCATAGACACAGACAATAGTTTAGTTGTTACCAGAGTGTAAGGGGGTTGGGGGGAGGGAGATGAGGGTAAGGAGGATCAAGTATATGGTGATGGAAGGAGAACTGACTCTGGGTGTTGAACATACAATGGGATTTATAGATGATGTAATACAGAATTGTACACCTGCAATCTATGTAATTTCAGTAACAATTGTCACCCCAATAAATTTAAAAAAATAAAAAATTATTACAGTAAAAGACACAATGCCATTAATTCCCCTCAAAATTCTTCCCCTCACTTTGAATACACTTATCCCATTTCTTGGCACTTTCTGAAACAGTTCTGGAAGTCCTCTTTCATGAATGTCTTCAGTTGTGCTGTCGTGAATACCTTGATGTCCTGAATCAATTCAAAATGTTTACCTTTCATGGTCATTTTGACTTTGGAGAAGAGCCAGAAGTCACGTGGTGCCAGATCTGGTGAATAAGGTGGATGAGGACACACCATAATATTTTTATTTGACAGAAATTGCCATATACCAGAAGTGTGTGTGACATGGAGTGTTGTCATTGTGGAGGATGATTACAGCACAGTTTAAAACACACTTTCTCTCAAGCGTGACTCACACCGCCTGACCACCTAACAAATTGAAACGTCACATGCTGGTACTAAGGTTCTATGTGCCACTACCCATATTGGAGATCCCTGCCTTTCCATTGGATGGCACCCAGCAGCAACATTCACCATATTTTTTTATCACAATGGAAAGGCTCCATGTCACACATCACTTCTGATATGGCAATTTCTGTCAAATAAAAACATTACAGTGTGTCCTCATCTACGTTATTCATCGGATCTGGCACCGTGCAATTTCTGGCTCTTCCCCAAAGTCAAAATGACCATGAAAGGTAAACGTTTTGAATGGATTCAGGACTTCGAGGCAGCCATGACAGGGCTACTAAAGACACTCACGAAAAAGTACTTCCAGAACTGCTTCAGAAAGTGGCAAGAATGATGGGATAAGTGTGTTGAAGTGAGGGGAAGCATTTTCAGAGGGATTAATGGCAATGTTCTTTTACTGTAACACATTTTTTAATTTAAACATTCACCATATTTTTTTAAATCACACTTTGTGTAATTTAGTTGTGATTTTGATGTGGTCATGAGAGGATGGAAGCACACCGTTTACCTACTCTGCCATCTTCACTGGAAATCCATATACTTTTTATGGAGAGATGTACGTAGAACAATTTTTTGTTTTGCATCTGTATCAATCCCTCCAGGCACGTACCCATAACTGTATGGATATCAGAACTCTGATCACAGCATTTTGGAGATTATCACAGAGACTGAGTAGATAATTTCTAAAAGAATTTATTGAAAGAATAGGGATTTAGATCCCACAAATCCTTCCCCACTCTTTTAAACAATGTTTCTCTCTACTGCCTTGTACTACAGTATTGTGACAAATGTTATAGTGTCCAGCATTTGTAAACTAAACCCTTTTCCCCCATGTGGAACTATGTAAAAACACTTTGTTCCATAAATCCTGGATGATAAATGTGTACTCTGAGCCACAGCATAATTACCACAGCCACGTTGATAATCGCATAGTAAACAGACAAATGTGTGCACGCCTAAGATATATAATTAACTCATTTTGTTTTTATAATAGTTGGTGAGCTAGTTGGGGCAGATACTACTACCCTCATGTAACAAAGAGACTGAGACACAAACATGAGCCACAAAACTCATCTGAGGTCACAACAGCAATTGAGCTGAGACTAGAGCTCCAGACCCTTGACTTGTGTGCGCCTGCAGCCCACAGGTATGAGAGCAGTGGGTTCAGGGTACGGATACACAATCCTTCAGACTGATATGAGAGGAAATAAATGTAATGAAAGAGAAGCTGATTTGTGGTTGACGTATGCTTCTCAAATTAAAAATATTTTGCCAATGTTGAGGAGAGTATGAATCCACATTTTAGAGGAAGAGGGGTATTAATTACTAAACGGCGTATTTTCCTATGGTGCTAATTTTACTCAATGTTTGAGGGGATTAAAGCTATTTAATTTGTAAATAACTTTAGACATTTTTGTCAATCTAAACTTCAACATTTCTTAGGGGAAATGTAACACTTGCATGAATTTCTAAGATTCAGAAAAAGACTGCCAAAGAATTTTGTCACTTAGCAAGGTCTTTTTAGCAATATCCACAGGCCCCTGAAGATTAAAGTTCATTCTTCTCTGCTTTTGGAATACATTCATAGAGAGTTTTGAGCCAAACTCAGAGAAACTCCCCTGGCACAAACTCAGAGAAAACTATGAGAATGTGTGAATGTGTTGCCAGCACCCTTGTGGGAGAGGTTGCTCTGACCTCATGAACATAATAGCATCCAGTGTGAGGACAGTAAAAGGGCATTCATGATTTTTCATAAGAAAGTACCCAATCTCCTTAGCTTCTTCCTGTTCAAGAAGATCTGGCTTGGTCTGCTGATGCTGGGAGTAGGTAGGTAAAACTTCTCTGATTCTAGAATTTAGTATCAAAAGTACTATTTGCCTTACAGGTATAAACAACATTCTCCAATTTCAGCTTCCTTAGAAGTAACTGTGAATTTTGGATGTGGTTACTTTTTTCTAATTTCTCCACTCATTCAAAACTCCATCTGGAAGAAAGAAGATATGTATTAGAACTCCTTTAAAAAAATTATGAATCCTCTCAGTATTATGTGTCATCAATTGCACTTGAGCTTTTGTTTATCTTCTCATTTAACTCTTAAAAACTTGGAGAGTTTGAAAGCATTATCCCCGTTATATAGATAGAGAAAGGGAGACTCAGAAAGCTAAAGTAATTTGCGAATACTTATATAAGCCTATGTCCAAGCTGAGGGGAGAGGAGTGCAAACCATAGCCCATGGAACAAATCTGGTCTGAGGCCTGTTTTTGTAAAGTTTTTCTTGGAAGATATCCATGTCCATTTGCTTACATATTATCTATTGACAGCTTTTTCCCTACAACTGCACAGTTGAGTATTTGTGACAGAGATCACATAATGCACAAGCCTAAAACATTTACTATCTGCCCCTCACTAAAAATAAGGGAGTGTACTGCAAGAAGAAAACAGGTTGTACTCACTAAGTGGAGTCATCAAGTGGCAGAGAAATTATAGCCAATGACAAATAGTAATACATGCCCATGAGTCTAATTATCTAAAGTGGTATAAAGTGGAAGTTCACTGGATTGAAGAGACAAGAAACTGAGGATTTAGATGTCAAATGTGTCATTCATGTGGCTATTAAAAGCTCACAGAATGGGATTTAGGGTGGGGAAGTAAGGTTGTGAACTTACTACTAAACTCTTCTACAATGTACAAGAGAAGTTAATGTACCACAAAGAAAGGAGGGTGGTGATGGGTATTACCAGATGAGAATGATCCCCAAAAGGAAGAGGAATTCCACAGAAGAAGGTGTTATAGATAAAACTGATTTCCATTTCATATTCCATACTCCTTATTTATTACTCTGGAGCCCCAAACAGAGTGAACTGATTTTCCTTCAATTTGTTCCCAGCATGTGATGCATTCGACTATTAGAGAACGTATCCCACATAACTGTATATTTTTAATAGCTTAATTGAGCTATAATATACATAATATTAAATTCATCCATTTTAAGTGTACAGTTTACTGACTCTTAATAAATTTACATAGTTATGAAACCATCACTAAAAATCAATTTTAGAACACTTCCGTCATGTCCCAAAGATCCCTCAGGTTCCTATGCAGTCCCTGCTCATTCCCACTTCCAGCCCCAAGCAACCACTAATCTGCTTTGGCACCCTTGCCAAAAATCAATTGATTATAAACGTAAGGGTTTATTTCTAGACTCTGAATTCCATTTTAGTAATCCATAAGTCTATCCTTATGTCAGTACCACACAGGCTTGATTACTGTTAATTTGTAGGAGGTTTCAAATTGGGAAGTGTGAATTCTCTAATATTGTTCTTTTTTAAGATTGTTTGGGCTATTCTTGGTCCTTTCAATTTCCACATGAATTTTCAGACCAGCTTGTTAATTCCTACAAAACAAAAAATGCCAGTTGGGACTACGATAGAGACTGTGTTAATCTGAAGATCAAATTGGAGAGAACTGACATCCTAAAACATTAAGTCCTCTGATCCACGAACATCAGATGTCTCTCCATTTTTATATCTTCAATTACTTGCAACAATATTTTGTAATTTTCAGATTATAAAATTTACACTTATTTTATTTAATTTATTCCTAAATACTTAATTTTTTTGATGCTAGTATAAATGGAACTGTTTTCTTAATTTTATTTTCAGATTGTTCATTGATAATTTATAAAAATACAGTTTGTATATTGATCTTATACCCCGCAATCTTGCTGAATTCATTTATTCATTAATTCATCTAACAGATTTTTTTGTGGATGGCTTAGGATTTTCCACATAGGACATCATTTCACCTGCAACTAGAGATAGTTTTACTTTTCTTTTCCTATCTGAATGCCTCATTTCCTTTTTTTTTTTTTTCCTAATTGTCCTGCCTGGAACTTCCAGTACAATGTTAAATAGCAGTGAAGAAAGAAGGCATCCTTGCCTTTCTTTTCTTATCTCTTTTTCTTTCTTTCTTTCTTTCTTTCTTTCTTTCTTTCTTTCTTTCTTTCTTTCTTTCTTTCTTTCTTTCTTTCTTTCTTTCTCTTTTTATCTTAGGGAAGCTTTCAGTCTTTTACCATTAAATATGATGTTAGTTGTAGAGTTTTTCATAAATGTACTTTATCAGATTGAGGAATTTACCTTCTATTACTAGTATGTTGAATGTTTTAGTCATGAAGTGTGTTAAATTTTGTCAAATGCTTTTTTTGGTGTCTGTTGAGATGCTCATGTGAGTTTTGTCCTTTATTGATAAGTTGTATTACATTTATTTTCATATATTAAACTCACCTTGCATTACTGGGATAAATCCTACATAGTCACGGTGCATGATCCTTTTCATAACTTAATGGATTTGGTGTGCTAATATTTTATTGAGCATTTTTGTGTCAATATTCATGAGATATTGGTCTGTAGTTTTCTTGTAGTGTCTTTGTCTGGTTTTAGGTCAGAGTAATGCAGGTTTCATAGAATTAGATGCATATATTTTTCTAATTGTAATATATCCCTGATGCATTGTCCCTTTTGTCATTAGAAAAATGTTCCTCTCATGTCTAGTAACATTATTTAAAATCTATTTTGGCTGATATTAGTATAGCAACTCCTTATGACTTTTTTATGACTGCTGTATGAGTGATATATCTTTTGCCTTCCTTTTACTTTCGATCTATTTGCATCATTAGATGTAGTGTGTTGCCTGTTTGCAATATATAGTTGGATTTTGCCTTATTAACCAAGCTGAAAATATCTTTTTGATTTGATTGATTAATCCACTCACATTTAATTTTATTATTGAGATAGTTGCTTTACTTTTTTGTTTTCAAAATTTCTCTTGTCTTTTTGTTCCTCTGCTTTCTTTTGTTCTTTACTGCTTTCTTTTGTATAAATGAATGATTTTTAATGTAACTCATCGTTCTTTTAATAATATTTTCACTATCTTTTGAAATTTTAAGGGTTATTCTAGCAAGTACTGTATACAATAGGTTCTCATTATTCATGGTAGTTATGTTCTACAGTCACACTTTGTGTGTGTGTCTCTTTTCAAATTACTGTCTGGGCCACTTACTATCAGCATGAAGAATTTTCCTCACTATTTCTTGTAAGGCAGGTCTGTTAGCAATGGATTCTCTTCATTTTTCTTTATATGGGAATGTTTATTACTGTAATACCTGAAAATTACACAGCAAACTTGGGGCCACAGTGAGGTCACAGGTAGAGAGAGACACACACAGAGAGAGAGAGATAGGGAGAAAGAGAGAGAGAGAGAGAGAGAGAGAGAGAGAGAGAGAGAGCGCCTGGGCTTCTGCTTTTATTGGGGTCAAGGGTGGAGGGACTGGGGCTTTATGGATTCGTGCTTTATTGGTGAATTTAAAACATAAGAGTGGGAATTTAAAGCAGAGAGGAGACAAAAAAAACAAGTGGCCCAAATGGTCAGTTATTAAAAACAACCTAAATATCTAAAACAAAGGAGCCTCAGTGAGGTGAGGTGGCCTGGCTCTTTATCTGGTCTCATGGCTGGTAACGTGTTTATTCAAGATGTCATCTTTGATGTAGACAACAATTGAAGCTTAAGTCAGGCCATCGCATGACAAATAAGAGAAAAAAACTGTCAAGATTTACACTACAGGACGTGTATGTGTGGTATGTGTGTGGGTGTATGTAGAGGCATGTTTTATGTGTATTTGATATAGAGATGTGTATATTGTGAATGAGGGCTGGCATTTATGTTTTCTTTGGTAATTTTGTCCCTCACGACTGAACAAGAATTTAGTTCAAACAAAGGCTGTAAATACAAGAACACAAATATACTCAGAAAGCATTCTAAGATAAGCGGATATTCTAGCTCATATAAGTTGGTCACATGCATACACAGTAATCTAGAGTAAGATTTGGGTCTCTAACACCACTTTAGAAATTATTTGGTGAAACTATGCCTGTTTTTTGAGATCAAGAAACCGAAGTTCAAAGTAGTTATATAATTTATTGAAGGCTATATAGCTGACTGAACAATGAATTTAGGATAGAATAGGTCTCTTAATTACCAGTCCAGTGAATTTCAGTTATGTTACCATTTCTAAAAAAAACAAACACAAAATAAAACCTATTTTTTGTTTCAGAGTCCATAGATTACATTTCAAAGCAAATCAGCACTGAACTGGGTATACAAATGTTAAATCTTAATAATAATCTAATGAATTATTTTTAGGGGAAAAATTGTTTCCCATCCCCAAATTAAGGGTAATTATGGAGCTGTGGAACATTCACTGTAAAGACCCTGACAATGGCTCTAGGCAATCAAGGAGTGTAAAACTGAAAATGCTGCTGTTAACCTCATAATTAATGGTGAAAAGCTGAAGCCCTTTGCTCTACGTTCAGGAACACGACAAGGTTGTCCCCTATCACCTCTGCTTTTCAACATAGTGTTGGAAGTCCTCGCCAGAGCTATCAGGCAAGAGAAAGAAATAAAAGGCATCCAAATTGGGAATGAAGAAGTTAAATTGTCACTCTTTGCAGATGACATGATGCTATATATAGAAAACCCTAAAGACTCCACCAAAAAGCTATTAGAAACAATCAATGAATACAGTAAAGTTGCTGGCTACAAAATCAACGTACAAAAGTCCATTGCTTTCCTATATACCAACAATGAAATCTCAGAAAAAGAGATAGAAAAAACAATTCCTTTTGCAATTGCAGCAAAAAGAATAAAATACCTAGGAATAAAGTTAACCAAGGATGTGAAGGATTTATATGCTGAAAACCATAAGACATTTTTGAAAGAAATTGAAGAAGACACAAAGAAATGGAAAGACATTCCATGCTCATGGATTGGAAGAATCAACATAGTTAAAATGGCCATATTACCCAAAGCCATATACAGATTTAATGCAATCCCCATTAAAATCCCAACGGCATTTTTTAAAGAAATAGAACAAAAAATCATCAGATTTGTTTGGAACCATAAAAGACCCCGAATAGCCAAAGCAATATTAAAACAAAAGAACAATACTGGAGGTATCACACTCCCTGATTTTTCCTTGTACTACAGGGCTACAATAATCAAAACAGCTTGGTATTGGCGGAAAAACAGACACATAGACCAATGGAATAGAATTGAGAACCCAGAAATAAAACCACATAAATATGGACAGATAATTTTTGACAAAGAAGCTAAAAACATACAATGGAGGAAAGACAGCCTCTTCAATAAATGGTGCTGGCAGAATTGGATAGCTACGTGCAAAAGAATGAAACTGGACTGCTATCTGTCACCATGTACCAAAATTAATTCAAAATGGATCAAAGACTTAAGCATAAGACCTGACACAATAAACTGCATTGAAGAAAACATAGGTACTAAACTTATGGACCTTGGGTTCAAAGAGCATTTTATGAATTTGACTCCAAAGGCAATGGAAGTAAAAACTAAAATAAACAAATGGGATTATATGAAACTGAAAAGCTTCTGCACAGCAAAAGAAACTATTGACAAAATAATGAGACAACCAACTGAATGGGAGAAGATTTTCGCAAACAGTTCCTCTGATAAGGGGCTAATATCCAAAATATACAAGGAACTCATGAAACTCAACAACAAAAAAACAAACAACCCAATTGAAAAATGGACAGAGGACCTGAAGAGACATTTCTCCAAAGAGGATATACAAATGGCAAATAGACATATGAAAAAATGCTCAACATCGCTAATCATCAGAGAAATGCAAATGAAAACCACAATGAGATATCACCTCACCCCAGTCAGAATGGCTTTCATCAACAAAACAAATAGTAACAAGTGTTGGAGAGGCTGTGGAGAAAAAGGAACTCTCATACACTGTTGGTGGGAATGCAGACTGGTGCAGCCACTATGGAAGGCAGTGTGGAGGTTCCTCAAGAAATTACGAATAGAATTACCATATGACCCAGCAATCGCTCTCCTGGGTATCTACCCCAAAAATATAAAAGCATTTCTCTATAGAGACACGTGTACGCCAATGTTCATTGCAGCTTTGTTTACGGTGGCCAAGACATGGAAACAACCAAAATGTCCTTCGATAGATGAATGGATAAAGAAGTTGTGGTACATATACACAATGGAATACTATTCGGCGTTAAGGAAAGATGATATAGGAACATTTGTGACAACATGGATGGATCTCGAGAATAATGCTAAGTGAAACAAGTCAGACAGAAAAAGCAGAGAACCCTATGATTTCACTGATATGTGGTATATAAACCAAAAAGAACAAGACAAATGAGAAACAAAAACTCATAGACACAGACAATAATTTAGTGGTTACCAGAGGGTAAGGGGGTGGGGGGTGGGTGATGAGGGTAAAGGGGATCAAATATATGGTGATGGAAGGAGAACTGACTCTGGGTGGTGAACACACAATGGGATTTATAGACGGTGTAATACAGAATTGTACACCTGAAATCTATGTAAATTTACTAACAATTGTCACCCCAATAAAATTAATTAAAAAAAAAAAAAGAAAATGCTGCTGTGTATCAAGAAGATGATCTTGTGGGCCGGCCAGGTGGCTCAGGTGGTTAGCTTTCCCTGGAGCTGGGCTGCCGTGAGTAGCCGGAGGTCAGCATGAGCTGCTGCGAGCTGCCGCAGACTGCTGTGTGCTGCCAGGAGTGGCCAGTAGCCAGCGTGAGTAGCCATGAGCTGCTGTGGGTTACCGTGTGCTGCCAGGAGTGGCCAGCAGCCAGCGTGAGAGGCCAGCAGCCGGGAGAGGTGCTGGGAGTGGCAGACTAGCAACAAACTCCCTGGGGGGTGGGGGGGAGGACCGCAAGTCTCATAATAACAGCATGGGCGAGGGAGCTGTGTCCTACACAACTAGACTGAGAAACAATGGCTTGAACCAGAATAGAGGGAGAGGCAGAAGAAGGCAGGGGGAAGAAGATGATCTTGAAAACAGTAATAAACCTGCTAGACAGGAGAAAAGATAGAAAACTGTCAGACAGGGCCTTAAAGAGAGAGAGGGCCAGTCCTCTCTGAAGTCAAGAATGGGCTGCAAATCATAAAGAAAGGAGACATGGCCAAGTGGAAAGAGTGGCACGTTTGCCCAAAGATGTGGAGAGAGTCTTCAGAAATTTGGAAAATGAGCAGTATGGGCAAATAAGCCTCAATGCCAGGCAGTTTCTCATAAGAATCAGGTTAGTGTGGAACAAGTAGGGACATTGGAATCAGAACAGTGTAAGTTCAATTCCTGATCCTGGACTAGCTCAGTTTAAAATGAGAATAATAATAACTACATACAAGTTCGTGAAGATAAATGTTTTAGCACAAGTAGAGGTACTAGTGCATTGTCTGTGTTCAATAAATAGTAGCTTTAGTTATGGCAATGTAATATAGGAGGGTACAGGTCTAAGAAGGAGCTTCTAACTTTGATAGTCTTAGCCCTCCTCTGAGTCCCTAGATTCTTATCTTGACTTTGTCTTGATGCTTGTCACCTACGCACTCTGCCTTTCTGACTCCAGATTATAAATTCTTTCTAACATGCCAAACTATCTCCCACCTACACTGACTCATAGCAACCAGTTCTGGCTCTCCATGTTCTACTAACACTCAATATTAACTGTGTGGGTTTCAGAGAAGTTCTCACGATATTTAAAAAGGTATATGTCTCTGCATGCTTTGAGATCTTCAGACTTTTCAAACCATTTCATTTTTAGAATTGATATGCTAAGTACTAATATAACCATCAGTAAAGTGTGACTATCAATGGGGTAAAAACTTATGTACTGTTTTCATAAAATTTTTAAACTGAAAAAGTTCAGGAGATACATTTTTTGTTAACAGATTATCAAGATATTATGGGCTTATAATCTTAATGTTCTAATTGGAGAGATTGTTGGTGAGAATCAGTATTTCAAATTATTTATCATATAACTGGTTAAGAGAATATTTTAGAGAATAACAAACATTTTAAACTTAAATAGATATTATGTTCTGTGTTTTGCCAAGATAATAGCATTATCATAGTAAAACAAGAAAGATATGGCAAAGCTGTTTTATATATCTGTCACTCAGGATGTTATGCGGGGTCTCTGGTTCCACTCCCCACATAAGAATTCAGGACATGGCCCAAAAGGAACACCCATGGAGCCATAGATAGGGGAGTCATACCATTATAGTCTTGCTGGTGGCTGGGTTGAAGACACAGGAAGTAGGAGCCACATGATCCACAACCCGCCATTCGTTTCTCTGCCAACCAACCTCACTTGCTAGCTGCAATCTGCTGTACTAACTGAAATCCGCTCTTGCTAGCTCAGCCACCATCTTATAGCTAGTGAGGCCACAGCCATTTGTGAGGCTAGCAGCCATTTGCTGCTAGCATAGCCACAGCAGTTATATTAGTGGCCAATGGCTCACTGGTTACAGCTGACAACAAACTAGCCACAGCTAATGGCCATCCAATTACAGTTGATGGCCATTTACTACCTGAGCCAACACCTTTACGTGAGGCCGAGAGCCTGGAAACTGCACTCCTGGCTCTGTCCCCACAATATCTATAATGAAACTCTAATTTATGTTTTCATTGAAAATGGGATTATAAAAAGAAATTCAAGAGGGCAGAGTAGATAAATGTGGTGCTTGTCTCAGCTCATGAACACATCAAAATTACAACTAAATTATAGAATAATCAACCTGGAGAACCAACTGAAGTCTAGCTGAACAGAAGTTATAAGTAAGGATATAAAGAAGAAGTCACGCCGAGACTGGTAAGAGGGACGGAGACACAGTGGGCTGGCCCCAAACTTTCCTGTGGCAGATGAAAAATGGTAGAAATATCTTGGCCACAGAGGTTCTCCATGGAGGAGAAAGGACACCAGCCTGGAGTACTGCTACTGGGAAGAGGAGGCCCCACAACATCTGGCTGTGAAAAACAGTGGGGTTTCCACCATCTGGGTGGAACAGAAGGATGCAAGAAACCCAGATGTCCTCTTAATGGGCCTGCACAGACTCACTTGTAGGCACTCACCCTGGACTCTGGAGGAGGGACAGTGATTCGGGGGGTGTTGGACACATACAGGGGGCAGATTGAGGTGTGTGGTTTCAAGTGAGGGCTGGAAGATAGTCACCATTTTCCTTGTGTGGGTTCCTTCTCCCATGCAGCCAAGAGGTAGGTAGCATCTTTCCTGTGTTGAGGACTCCCCCACACCCATGGCCAAATGTGAATCTCAATTGGTCTGGTGAGCTTTGCTTGCTCCACCCTGGTGACTCACTGAGACCCCACCACACCCAACTCTATACCACAGGTGGCTTTATCAGTGGCTAAACCTTAAAGGATTTGGCAGGTGGCAGCAGACCTCAGTATGCCTGGGCTTTTTGAAAACCTACCCCAGATGCAGTCCTGGTGGCAGATAAACTAGGTTCACAGTGTGACCTCTCATGTGCACCTCCAGGTCAAGCACAGGCAGTGAACAAACATGGTTTACTTTCACTTTGTACCTTCTACCAAGTATTCTATGGCCAGTCATAAGCAGTAACTGACCTGGTCCTGCACCAGAGCCCCTCCCAAGAGGCCCCCAAACCAACATGCTTGGAGGTTGGCTTCAGACCACAGCCGAGCACCACTCAATTAGCTCCTCAAGAGGAATACTGAAAGGGTGGTTTCAAAGTGGTTTCCAGAACCTGCTGGAGCAAATACTACTCATGTGGTAATCCCCCACACAGTAACCCATAAGCTATGGACATTGCCAAACCCCACAACCAGTCAGCCTGAGGGTAAGTCCCACCCACAGATGTGCCAATAGTAATCAAGGCTCAAATATAACACACACAACCCACACAAAGAACACTCTGGAGCACCCAGTGCAGGTGACCATGGAGACTGTGCCACTGGGTTCCACAGGGCACCTATTACATAAGGTCACCCAAGAAGACTGAGAGACATAGCGGATTTACCAAATACATAGAAAGAAACACAGAAAGGCAACCAAAATGAGGGGGGAAAAGAAATACATTCCAAATAAAAGAACAGGATAAAACTCTAGAAAAAGAACTAAACAAAATGGAGAAAAGCAATCTACCAGAGACAGAATTCAAAACACTGGTTATAAAGATGCTCAAAAAACTTAGTGAAAAGTTCAACAAAGGGATAGCAAGCATAAAAAAAGACATTGAAACCATAAGAAAGAACCAGTTAAAAGTGAAGAATACAATAACTGTTATGAAAAGTGCACTAGAAGGAATCACCGGCAGATTAGATGAAGCAGGGGATCGAATTAGCAATTTGGAAGACAAGATAACAGAACACACCCAAGTGGAACAGCAAAAGAAAAAAAGAATCAAAAAAAATTAGGATAGTTTAAGAAATCTCTGAGACAACATCAAGCATAACAACAGTTGCATTATAGGGGTCCCAGAAGGTGAAGAGAGAAAGCAAAGGATTGAGGATCTATTTGAAGAAATAATGACTGAAAACTTTCCTAACCTGGTGATAAAAATAGACATACAATTCCAGGAAGCACAGAGTGTCCCAAACAAGATGAACCCAAACAGGCCCACACCAAGACATATTGCAATTAGAATGACAAAGGTTAAAGACAAAGAGAGAATCCTAAAAGCAGCACAAGAAAGGCAACTAGTAATTTATAAAGGAGCTCCCATAAGATTGTCAGGTAATTTCTTAACAGAAATTTTGCAGGCCAGAAGGGATTGGCAGGAAATATTGAAAGTGATGAAAAGCAAAGATCTATAATCAAGACTAATCTACCCAGCAAGGCCATCATTTAAAATAGGACAGATAGAGAGTTTCCCAAACAAGAAATAGCTAAAGGAGTTTATTACCATCAAACCAGTATTACAAGGAATGAATGTTAGAGGGACTTCTGTAAAACAACAACAACAAAAAATAAATAAAAATAAAAAACATGAATGATAGAATGGCCATAACTACATATCTATCAACAATTACTTTCAGTGTAAATGGATTAAATGCTCCAATCAAAACATAAGGTGGCTGAATGAATAAGAAAACATGCTCCTTCCATAAGCTGCCTACAAGAGACTCACTTCAGATTGAAAGGTATTGACAGAAAGTAAAAGGATGGAAAAATTTATTTCGTGAAAACAGAAATGGAGAAAAAATTCTATATGGTTTATGAAATGATCCCCCCGATACGTCTAGGACCCACCTGACACCATACACAGTTATTACAACATTATTGACTATATTCCCTGTGCTGTACTTTACATCCTCATGATTGTTTTCTGACTACTAGTCAATAGTGTTGTAATAACTACATTTACAATGTCAGATGGGTTCTAGACTTTGTTGGGGTGATCACTCTATGAGGTGGATAAATAAATGTCTAATCACTAAAAAAGAAAAAGAAAAAAATTCTGGAGTAGCAATACTTATACCAGACAAAATAGACTTTAAAACAAAGGCTATAACAAGAGACAAAGAAGGACCCGGTAATCCCACTTCTGGATATTTATCAAAAAAAACCCAAAATGCTACTTTGAGGAGACATGTGCATCCATACATCCATTGCAGCTTTATTTACAATAACCAAGATACAGAGGCAGCCTGGGTGTGCACCAATGCATGAATGGATAGAGTAGAGGTGGTACATATATACAATGTAATATTGCTCAGCCATGGAAGGGAAAGGGTTCTTGCCATCTGCAATGGCATAGATTGACCTGGATGATATTGTGCTGAGTGGAATATGTCAGACAGAGAACAACAAGTGCAATGTGATTTCAACTATATGTGGAATCTAAGCAAGAAAATAAACAACAAAACTCCAAAATAATCTCATATATACAGAAAATGTTTTGATGGTTGCAAGATGGGAGGGAGTTAGAGTGTGAGTAAAAAAACGGGGAAGGGAAGAAGAAGTACAAATTGGTTGTTACAAAGCAGTTATGGGGATGTAGGGAATAGCATAAGGAATATAGTCCATAATATTGTAATAACTATGTATGGTGTCAAATAGGTATTAGATTTATTGATATGATAGAAGGGGTTTGGGAGACAGGGTGAAAAAGTTGAAGGAATTAAGAAGTACATACTTATAGTTACAAAGCAGTCATGGGAATGTAAAGTAAAGCATAAGGAAGATAGTCAATAATGTGGTAATAAGTATGTATAGTGTTAGGTGGATATTAGACGAGTCAGGTGGATCACTTTTTAAATTATATAAATGTCCAACAACTATGCTGTGCACTTGTGATTAATATAAAATAATATTGAATGCCAACTGTAATTGAAAAATTTTAAATGGAGTGAAAGGTGAAGAGAAATAGAAGTCCAAATTTTGAGGTATAAAATAAATAAGTCATGGGGATGTAATATACAGCATAGGAAATATTTTCAATAATATTGTGATAACAGTACCATGTCAGAAGGTTGCTGGAATTATGGTTATAACTTCTTTAGGTATATAAATGTTGAATAATTATGGTATACACTGGAAACTAATATAATATTGTATGTTAGCTGTATTTTTAATAAAAATCTTAAAAAATAAAATAAAGTTATGGACAACAAAAGACATTAGATAAAGGAGGGCTATCCAAAATATACCAAGCACTCTTAAAATTCAACAGTAAGAAAATAAACCCAATTAAAAAATGGTCCAAAGACCTTATCAGACACTTCACCAAAGAAGAAGTGTTTTCTAACACATGATCTGCATTACAGAAAATACTGAAAAAGGCTATTCAACCTGAAACAAAAAAAGCAAAAGAATACAAAACCATGAGTAATATTATGAACAGACAAACAGAAATAGGAAATGGCATTCCCTACACAAAATAGGACAATATACACTTAAACATAACATAAAGAGTAAAAAAGAAAACAACATTTTTTACTACTGTTTTACATTTTTACTGTAAAAAAAACATTATTTTGCTACTGTAACTCAGAAATCAACTCACAACATACGTAGAAATAACTTCTGACGACAAAAAAATAAAAGGGGGAGAGAGTACAGATCTGAATCAGCAAAGGGTAATAGAGATAAGGAACATAGTGAAGATAAAGGACCACTGTACATATGAAATTTTCTTTTACATAAACTTAATGGTAACCACTCAAAAACAAATCCAGAAATGAGATATATAACATAAAAGAAAAAGAAACAGAGAGAAAAATTATAGAATACCACCACTCTAAAATAACAGACAGCAGCAAAAAGGCAATGAAATAATGGAGACACCAAGATACAAGAAAACAAAAGACAAAATAGATATAGAAAATCCTCATATATCAATAATCACCCTAAATGTAAAAAACTCACCAATAAAAAGGCACAGAGTAGCAGATTGGATCAAAAAACTAAACTCAACCATATGCTGCCTCCAAGAGACACATCTCAGCTACAAGGAATAATATAGACTCAAAGTGAAAGGGTGAATGTCGATAGTCCAAGCAAATCTATTCAGAAAAAGTGAGCGTAGCCATACTTATATCTGAGGAAACAGACTTCAGGATGAAAAAGGTAACAAGAGGCAAAGATGGCTTTTTCATGATGATAAAGGGGACAATACAACAAGAAAACTTAACACTTATCAATATATATGCCCCCAAGCAGGGAGCAACAAAATACACAAAACAACTACTAACCGAATTAAAGGGAGAAACTGACCAAAACACAATTAGAGTAGGGGACTTAAATACATCACTGACTAGTCTGGACAGATTGTCCAAACAGAAAATAAATAAGGAAATATCAGCCCTGAATGATGCATTAAATTAAATTGATATAATTGACATTTTTAGAGTACTTCATCCTAGAACACCAGACTACATTCTTTTCTGGTGTACATGAAACATTCTCAAGGATAGATCATATATTGGGACATAAAATCAGCCACAGCAAATTTAAGAAGTTTGAAATCATATCAAGCATATTCACTGATCATAAGACTTTGAAATTGAATATCAACTGCAAAAAAAAGCAGGAAAAACCACAATATGTGTAGATTAAACAACATGCTTTTAAAGAATAACTGGGTCAAAGAAGAAATAAGAGAAGAGATCAAAAGATACATAGAAGCAAATGACAATGAAAATACAACCTACCAAAATTTTTGGGATGCAGCAAAAGCAGTTTTAAGAGGGAAATTCATATCATTACAGGCCTATCACAAAATAGAAAAACCAGATAAATTACCTCATGTTACACCTTAAAGAACTAGAAAAAGAAGAACAAGTGAAACCCAAGGTCAGCAGAAGAAAGGAAATAATAAAAATCAGAGCAGAACTAAATGAAATAGAGAACTAAAAGACAATGGAAAAAATAAGGCAACAAAGAGCTGGTTCTTTGAAAAGATTAATGAAATCAACAAATCCTTGGCTAGACTTACTAAGATAAATAAGGAAAAGACACAGATAAATAAACTCTGAAATGAAAGAGGAGAAGTTACCGCAGTTACCACAGAAATACAAAAAATCATCAAAGAATATTATGAAGGACTATATGCTTCCAAATTCAATAGCCTAGAAGTAATGGACAACTTCTTAGAAACATATAGCCTTCCTAGGCTGAATAACAAAGAATTGGAAAATCTAAATAGAACAATCAATAGTAAGGAAATTGAATCAATAATCCAAAACCTTCCCAACAGCAAAAGTCCAAGACCAGATGGCTTCACTAGTGAATTATACCAAGCATTAAAAGACGATCTAATACCTGCCCTACTCAAACTCTTCCAAGAAATTGAAGAAGACACAATACTCCTTAACTCATTTTATGAGGCCAACATTACCCTGATACCAAAACCTGGAAAGGATAACACACACAAAGAAAATTACAAAACAATATGTCTGATGAATATAGATGCAAAAATCCTAAACAATATTCTAGCAAATTGAATACAACAATGCATTAAAAAGATTATACATCATGATTAAGTGGGGTTCATTCCCGTGTTACAAGGATGGTTCAACATAAGCAAGTTGATTATAGTGATACACCACATGAAAAAATAAAAGATAAAAATCATAGGATCATATCAATAGATACAGAAAAAGCATTAAACAAGATACAACATCCATTTATGATTAAAACACTTAATAAAATGAGTATAGAAGGAAAATACCTTAACATAATAAAGGCCGTATATGACAAATCCTTAGCTAATATCATAATTAATGATGAAAAACTGAAGCTTTTTGCCCTACATTCAGGAACAAGACAGGGTTGCCCCCTATCACCACTGTTATTCTACATAGTGTTGGAAGTCTTAGCTGGAGCAATCAGGCAAGAGAAAGAAATAAAAGGCATCTGAATTGGGATTGAAAAAGTTAAATTGTCACTTTCGACATATGACATGATTCTTTATATAGACTCCACCAAAAAGTTATTAGAAACAACAAATGAATACAGTACACTTACTGGCTATGAAATCAACATACAAAAGTCCATTGCATTCCTACTATATATTAACAATGATTTTTTAGAAAATAAAATGGAAAAAGCAATTGCTTTTGCAATTGCAACAAAAACAACAAAATACCTAGGAATAAACTTCACAAAGGATTTGAAGTACCTATACACTGAAGACATTTTTAAAAGAAATTAAAGAAGACACAAAGAAATTCGAAAGACATTCCGTGTTCATGGATTGGAAAAATCAACATAGTTAAAATGGCCATGTCACCCACAGCAATATAGAGATAATGCAATCCCTATCAAAATCCCAATGGCATTTTAAAAAACAAATAGAACAAAAAAATCATCAGAATCATGTATGGAATCACAAAAGACTCCAAATATGCAAAGCAATCACACTGCCTGACTTCAGCTTGTACTACAGAGCAACAATAATCAAAACAGCATCGTATTGGCAGGAAAACAGACACACAGACCAATGGAATACAATTGAATACACAGAAATAATCCCACATAAATGTGGACAGACAAGTTTTGACGAAGGAGCCAAACACATACAATGGAGAAAAGACAGCCTTTTCAATAAATGATGCTGGGAAAATTGGAAATCCACATGCAAAAGAATGAAACTAGACTGCTATCTGTTACCATGTACCAAAATTAACTCAAAATGGTTCAAAGACCTAAACATAAGACCTAAGACAATAAACCACATTGAAGAAAGCATAGGCACTAAACTTCTGGACCTTGGGTTTAAAGAAGATTTTATGAATTTCACCTCAAAGGCAACAGAAGTAAACTAAAATAAATAAATGGGACTACAAATATATCAAACTAAATAGCTTCTGCACAGCCAAAGAAACAATCAATAAAACAAAGAGGCAACCAATCAAATGGGAAAAGATTTTTGCAAACAACACCTCCAATAAGGGGCTAATATCCAAAATATATCAGGAACTCACAGAACTCAACAACAAAAAGACAATCCAATTAAAAAATGGGCAGAGGACATGAACAGAAACTTCTCCCAATAGAATGTACAAGGTCTGCCAATTACGTTCTCAAACTCATCCTAGAAAAATTGCTACATACCTCATTGCTGAATATTGCTACAGTCACCTTCGAAGTACTAATCTTGGAAAGCTATACAGCAATGCCCGCACCTAGTCCCCCCTTCAAAGCAATTTTGGAACTCTTTTTCTGGATTCACCATTAGAGCTGTTGTCGTATTACCCTTGATGTCATCAAAATGTCTTCCTTTCAATATTTCCTTTATCTTCAGGTAAAGAAAGAAGTCATTGGGGGCCAGATCAGGTGAGTAAGGACAATGTTCCAATACAGTTATTTGTTTACTGGCTAAAAACTCCCTCACAGACAGTGCCATTGTCATGATGCAAGAGTTCTTTCAGTACCAGTTTTGCACACACCTTTCTCATGCCAAGATTTTCTGTTAGGATTTCCCTGTTTCTCTACTGATGTTTCCTTGGTTTCCTATGCTTCTCACAGTCAGCCAATGATTTTGAGGTTCCATTACATGAACGTTTCATCAGTTCTGTTTGTTACAACAAACTGATGTTTGTTACATCAGTTCATCAGTTACAACATTTCATCAGTTCTGTTTGTTACTGGCTGCCCTGACCTCTCTTCATCAGAGAAGTGTTCTCTCTCCTCAGAAAAGTGTTTAATCCATTTGTACACTGCCATTTTCTTCATGGCATTATCTCCATAAACTGGGACTACCATGTCCCCGATTTCACTTCCACTCTTGCCAAGTTTAACAAGAAATTTAATGTATGTTCATTGTTCTAATTCAAGCTCAGACATTCTCACAATGGCACAAAAAAATACACAACAATAATGAACGCCACTCAGCAAGACACCACCACACATCGACATGAACATAGCTGTAAGACACTGAGATACCAAGGTTATGAAACCTTACAAAGCTGTCTGTACAGTGCTGCCAATGTAAGTGCACAGTGGCAAGTTTGTGAACTTAACTGTCAGACTCATACAAACAGCTAACAGATACATGAAAAACTGCTCAACTTCACTAGCTATTAGGGAAATGCATATCAAAACCACAATGAGATATTTCACATCTGTTAGAATGGTTATCATCAACAAGACAAATAATAAGTGTTGTAGAGGCTGTGGGAAAATAAAGGAACCCCCATACACTGGTGGAAATGTAAATTGGTACAGCCACTATGGAAAACAGTATAGAGGTTTTTCAAAAAATTAAGAATAGAATTATCATATGGCCCAGCAATCCCTCTCCGGGGTATCTACCAAAAAGATCTGAAAACATTTATCCATAAACATATACTCATATGTACTCCAATGTTCATTGCAGCATTATTTACAGTGGCCAAGACATGGAAACAACCACAGTGTTCTTCAATAGATGATTGAATAAAGAAAATGTTGTATATTCACAATGGAATACTACTCTGCAATAAGAAAAGATGAAATACTGCCATTTGTGACAACATGGATGGATCTTGAGATTATTATGCTGAGCAAAAATAAGTCAGACAGAAAAAGCAGAGAACCATATGACTTTATTCATATGTGGGACATAAAACTGAAAGCAGCAAAGGAACAAGACAAGCAAAAACTCATAGACAGAGACAATAGTTTAGTGGTTACCAGAGGGTAAAGGGGTAGAGGGGTGGTAGAAAAGGGTAAAGGGGGGTCATATATATGGTGATGGAAGGAGAATTGACTCTGGGTGGTGAGCACACAACATGATATATAAATGATTTATTATAGAATTGTACACCTGAAACCTATGTAATTTTACTAACCATTGTCACCTCAATAAATTTAATTTTTAAAAAAGAGAAAGAAGTTGTGATACATATATACAATAGAATATTACTCTGTCATAAAAAAGAATAAAATAGTACCATTTGCAACAACATGGATGGACCTACAGGGTATTACATAAAAGAAGTAGAAGGAAGAGGAGGAAAAGGAGGAGGAAGAGGGGGAGATGGGGAAGGGGAAGAAGAGGAAGAAGGAGAAGAAGAGGAAAAAGGAGAAGGAGGAGGAGGAGGAGGAGGAGGAAGAGAAAACTAAGAACTAAATTTTGCATATAACTGTTTAACTTTCTGTATTTGCTTGTGAAATCATTCATTGTTACTCTGGTTAAGTGGATAACTAAGTTTTGCCTCACAAGTGTTGCCTCACTTATTTTATTTGATCCAGTGTTTTAAAACCTTTGATACTTTTGGCAAACTTTCCAAAATTCAAATTTTAAGTAGAATCTTCTTCTTAACCTGAAAATAATTTTTACAAAGAGATTTTACAAAGGGTCCCTAGGATATTTCAAAGGATATCTCTCTCTCTCTCTTAAAGAGTGATATTAAACAAATTAGGTCAGTTTAATATGTTAACATTATTTGGGAAGCACTGTCAAATGAAGAATAATCAAGTTATATTTATATGCATATGTGTTATTAGTATAAAAGTTTAAAAATTATATAATATCTAAAATTCTGAAATGTCCTGGTATAGTGTTTTTATTTGTCATTATAGTTGTTATCTTAAAATGTTGTGTTGCAGAAATAATCAAATTTCTTTGACAATTGCGTTTTAATGAATCAGATCTTTAATCATGCCATTGAAGTCCTCATTTAGAGACAGTTATTGTTTTACTCTGATACTTTTACAAATGTTCTCCACTTCAAAGAAATTCCTGGAAAGTACTATAGAATACAGGTTTCTAATAACAAAGAAATTCCTGGAAAGTACTATAGAATACAGGTTTCTAATAACTTTCACATCACACTACTGAACTGGGTAAAAATTAACAGAACTCTAAGTGTCGTGCGGGGTTTCCTGCGGGGTCTCTGGTCCGTTCCCCACATAAGAACACGGACCATGGTGAGACCAAACAGGAACACCCATGGAGCCATAGATATGGGAGTAATACTACTATATTCTCACTGGCAGCTGGGTTGGAGACACAGGAAGCAGTAGCCACACAGTTTGCAACCCTCACAACACCGCTTGCAGGCTCAGCCACCATCCTCTTGCTAGGCCCCATTTTTCTGCTAGAAAGCCATGGCAGTTATATTAGTGGCCAATGGCTCACTGGTTACAGCTGACGGCCAACTAGCTACAGCTGATGGCCATCCAATCACAGTTGATGGCCATTTACTACCTGAGCCAGCACCCCTCCACGTGAGGCTGAGAGCCTGGAAACTGCTCTCTGGGGCTCTGTCCCCACACTAAGGAAAACTGGATTCATAATAAAAGATCAAGATCAACAAGAATTAATTACATGGGACTGAATAAACTGATGAAGATGATTATAATTTTTATGACTTTTGTTGAAATATTACTGAATTTTTGTTTTGTTTCTTCAGATTTAAGGAAACTTTCTCTTAAGCTATCTATGAATTGCAGCTATTTGATAAATTATATCTTTGTGAGATATAATTATATCTTTGAGAATTGAAACATTTATCTTTTTTTCCCTACTTGATCCCTCCAGAATTTGGAAACTCTTGAGTATTCCTATTTTCATGGATGTGTAGTTATTTACATCAGTTTAGTAAGAATCTGTTCTCCTTGTAAGAGAACATAGTTGGAATCATTAGTTATATTAACAAGGTTTTGACTGGAATGTCATGTTTGAGAGAAGCATGCATAGACTCAGATATGATCAGATGGCTTTAAGGAACTAAGATTGACTTGTGGAAGCCAATAAAGCCTCCTTGGAAAAATTGGCCTGTTACTTTTCTTACAAGGTTCCCAGTAGCCTTACTAGGTGAGTAAGGGAGGTCACTTCCTGGCAGGCACAGGAACCCCAGGACATTTTGGGGACCTTGAGAAGAGAGAAATTAACCCAAATCTAAAGATTCTGCAGACAAGGATGTCATAGGAATGGAGGCAGTGAGGTGGTGTTCTTGAGTTCTCCTCCAGAACTTACCACAAATTGAACATCTATAACCCATCAAAAGACTCTCTGCTCATCACACAGAACAGCTAAGAGACTCATACAAGTATTACTTGAAGGTGGGCAAACTGGGAGAGCAGGGAAACAGAGAAGGGAGCGGAGTGGAGACACGGCCTGCATCCATGGCTGCGGAGACGCAGGGGGTCCCAGGACAGAACAGAGACCACAAGAGCCAGGAGGTGGGCTCTTTCCCTGCATCCCACAGCTGATCTCTCCTGCCAAGAGAGCCACATATCCAACTTTTGAGCTAGTAACCTCAGCTGAGACCTCCAGCTGGGCCCTAGGTTAGACAAAGGATTTAAACACCTTACTTGGGCCCCTCCCCCCACTCAAGCTGGCCCCTGAACTGAAAAGTAGTGTCAGATTACAGAGGAGCCTTAGTGATCAAAATCTGGGAAGACCCAGTTTGCAGCTGCTATGACCCAAGGAAGAGGCTGGGAAGAGTGACACTGCTGGGCTGGGAGAGAGAAGACTCTTCCATCTCCAACCCCCATTTTTTCTGGCCTGCTTATGACAGGGCAATTACAACTGTGGAGACACACCCAGGGGTCCATAGCTGGTGGCAGAGGCAGCTCGGGGGCTTTCAGCAGCTCAGAAATCTCGTGCCCTCCACACACACACACACACACAGAAGTGCACTAAGACTCAGGAGACCTGGTCACAGGGCTGGTTGTGTTACTCTCAGTGTGCATATGTGCAGGCAAGGGCAGAAACTGTACTGACTTTGTAAAAACTACCATCTAGACCCCATATCCCCACTCATCTAGAACTCAGTGCTAGGGTCACTCTGGGCACCAGGTGATCGGCTCTGCCTGCACAAGACTCAGAGGATTCTTTGGTACAGCAGAGGACAACCTGGAGATTACTTGGTGGGCTTAAGCCAAGACTGGTGCTGCTTTTTTTGTTTTGTTGTGTTTTTGTATTTTTGATATTTTTGCCTGTGTTGAGTGTGGGTTATCGGTTGTTTTTACATGTAAATGTATTTATTTTTTCTTTGTTGTTATTGTTGTTGTGCTTCGTGATTTGCTTTTTTCTGAAATTGCCCTACACCAGGGCCCAGCCCAAGAGGCACAAGATTCAACACATCCAGACCAACTCCATACCAAACCAGAGTATTACTGGGTTTGACCTACAAGTGACACACCCAGAGGGAATTCTCTACAGACACAAGAGCCCATAGAGGCCAAACCTCATTTGAGCGGTCAACCCTCATGCAGCAGAACATCCACTGTGAGCAGAGCCAAGTCTCACAACTAGTCAACCTAGGAGTCAATCCCATCTACTGACAGGCCAAAAGCAATTAAAGTTCAACTTTAACAGGACAATATACACAACACAAGGGTCACCTTTGGAGCACAGGCACAGAAGAATAGGGAAGTGATGGAAGTCAAATATAAAGGACACATACTACATAAGGTAACCCAGCAAAAACAAAGAACCCTAGGAGATCTACATAATACATCAAAGCAAACACAGAGAGTCAGGCAGAATGCGGAAACAAAGAAACATGTGTCAAATAAAAGAACAGAAGAAACCCCCAGAATTGGAACAAAATGAAATAGAGGTAACCAACCTCTCAGAGACAGAGTTCAGAACACTGACGATAAGAATGTTTAAGGAGCTTAGTGATGACATAAAGAAGGATAGAGAAACCATAATGAACAACCAGTTAGAACTAAAGAATACAATAACTGAAATAAAGAACACACTTGAAGGAATTACCAGCAGGTTAGATGAGGCAGAAGATAGAATCAGCGACTTAGAAGACAAGTTAGCAGAGAACACCCAAACAGAACAACAACAACAAAAAAGAATAAGAAACAATGAAGATGGTTTAAGAGACCTCTGGGATAACATCAAGTGCAACAACATGCACATCATAAGAATACCAGAAGGCGAAGAGAGGAAGCAAGGGATTGAGAACATATTTGAAATAATAATGTCCAAAAACTTCCCTAACCTGATGAAGGAAACCAACATACAAGCCCAGGAAGTGCAGAGAGTTCCAACCAGGATAAATCCAAACAGGTCCACACCAAGACACATTATAGTTAAAATGGCAAAGCTTAAAGACAAAGAGAGAATCCTAAAAGCAGCAAGAGAAAGACAGGGGGTTTCATACAAGAGAACTCCAATAATACTATCAAATTATTTTTTCTACAGAAACTTTGTAGGCCAGGATGGAAAACAAAGGCCTACAACCTAGATTGCTTTATCCAGCAAGGCTATCATTTAAACTTGAAAGAGAGATAAAGAGCTTCCCAGAAAAGAATAAGCTAAAGGAATTTATTACCACCAAGCCAGCACAGCATGAAATATTAAAAAGACTTCTGTAAACGGAAGAAAGATGAAAACAACCTAACTACAAATAAAAAAATGGCAATAACTATGTACCTATCAATAATCACTTTAAACTGGTACAGCCGCTATGGAAGGCAGTGTGGAGGTTCCTCAAAAAATTAGTAATAGAATTACAATATGACCCAGCAATCCCTCTCCTGGGTATCTACCCAAAAAATATGAAAACATTTATCCATAAAGATACGTGTGCTCCAACGTTCATTGCAGCTCTGTTTACAGTGGCCAAGACATGGAAACAACCAAAATGTCCTTCGATAGATGAATGGATAAAGAAGTTGTGGTATATATACACAATGGAATACTATTCGGCGGTAAGGAAAGATGATATAGGACCATTTGTGACAACATGGATGGATCTTGAGAGTACAATGCTAAGCGAAATAAGTCAGACAGAAAAAGCAGAGAATCATATGATTTCACTGATATGAGGTATATAAACCAAAACCAACAAAAGAACAAGACCAACAAATGGGAAACAAAAACTCATAGACACAGACAATAGTTTAGTGGTTACCACAAGGTAAGGGGTGTGGGGGAAGGGAGATGAGGGTAAGGGGGATCAAATATATTGTGATGGAAGGAGAACTGACTGTGGGTGGTGAACACACAAGGTGAGATATAGATGATGTAATACAGAATTGTACACCTGAAATCTATGTAATTTTACTAACAATTGTCACCCCAATAAATTTTTAAAAAAAGAGCCTATATGATCAATTGCTATACTTTCTGCCTTTATGTAAATAATCAGGCCAAGTATGTTGAAACTAGACTTAATTATAGTAAAACTAGTTTGTTCATTTTTTTCCCCAAATACCTTTGGTAAAAATAGTAATAATTGTAAAAAGAGAGAAAAATTATGTTTCAGCGAAAACTACAATACAACTTGTGGATATTAGTTCTGTCTTTGAGTTTGTTTTCCATCTGTAAACCCTGAATTCATCTAGTTTCTTTAAACATTTGGCTACAACTCTCCAAACTAACATTTCCAATTTTTCTCCCACTTTGCCTTGGAATCATTGAGTGCACTTTTCACTGAAGCCCTGCAAACTGAATGTAAATGACTTGATATAAAGTTTAGAAAAATCATCACAGTAGTTGAAGCTTAGACAATCTTCATTCTGTGTAAGCCACTTTGAAAGTTTACCTGAACAACCAATGACATCATCAGAGACATTTCAAAGTGCAAAAGATGCTTTGACCCTGACCTCTAAAAATCTTCTTGATTGGTTGCTCCTTAGGCTCAGAAAGATTTCCAACATTTGTTTCCTTTTGTTTCCATGGAAATACCTCTTATTAAATACTGATCACTTGCACTGTAGGTCTACCTTTGGTGAAGTAGAGACAGAACTAGATAAAATCTGAGTGCAGGCCAAATAGGTAAATGCAATGCCCACTGACACTCCATGGTTCTTGACCTTTTTAGCTGGCTACCTTGAGGCATTACCTACTGCAAAGACCCTATTTCCAATTAAGGTCACATAATCTGAGGTTCCAGGTGGACATGAATTTGGGGGGAAGTTATTAAACTCACAATCTTGTATCAAACAACTTGACCAACTTTCTTATTATTTCTAATAATTTGTGAATTATCTATGTAGACTTTTACACCATCAGCAGGGACAATTTTCTCATTTTCTGTCTCTTCTTTCATTCTTTTTTTCTTCTTAGTTCTTCTTACTTTTGCTACAACTCCAGAAGAGTGTTCACTAAAAGTCACGAAGACAAACAATTTTAGTTTGTTTCTAATTTTAGTATGAATTCTTCTAAAATTTTACAGGTAAGCGTAATGTTTTTGATGTAGGGTTTTAATAAATATCTTTTATTATACTAATCAAGTTTCCTTCTATTTCTAGTTAGTTAAGAGGTTCTTTTACATTGTTTTGTTTTCAAATTATTAATGAGTGCTGCATTTTATCGACATTTTTCAGCATCAATTGAAATGATCGATTTTTTTTTCATCTAAATGTTTAGGACTAACTCGTTCATTTGTACATGTAAATTTTTCCTCTCTACCCACAGGGGTCTCTAGTGATACCTGACGCTACTACCCTGCCTCCAGCTTATGGTTTGATAAATTATTTGGTAGATGACATGGGAAAAATAAATCATCTCATGGAGAAACATGTTATTTTCTTTACCTGAGAAAGTGTTCTAAACTTTTTATTTTGAAACAATTTTATAGTTATAAAAAAGTTTCAAAAATAGTACAAAAAGTTCTCATGTACCCTTTGTCCAGTTTCACTTTCATCAAGTGATGGTAAACATTTACCTTTTATGGTCATTTTTTACTTTGGGGAAAAATGACAGTAGATATTAGCATTTACTTTGGGGAGAGCCAGAAGTCGCACGGTGCCAGATCCAGTGAATAAGGTGGATGAGGACACACCATAATGTTTTATTTGACATAAATTGCCATACCAAAAGTGATGTATGACATGGAAGGAGTGATGTCATGAAGGAGGGTGAAACTGTTTGCATATTTCATGTTGATTCGTTCATGATCCGTGTTTTACAGCACACTTTAAAACACAGCTTCTCTCAACCACAGCTCACACCCAACTGACTGCAGCAAACTAGTTGAAACTTGTCATACACTGTTACTAAGGTTCAACATGGCACTTCCCATATTGAAGATCCCTGCCTTTGTGTTGGATGGCACTTGGCAGCAGCATTCACCATATTTTTTTATCACACCTCTTATATCTTGTCACACCAGGCTTTTGAGCAATTTGAAGGAAAACATGGTTTAAAAAAAAAAGAGCTTTTTATTTTGTGAATAATGGACACTAGATACATAAACCACAGGAGCTGCCTGAACTTGGTTATACCATATGTGTTAGAGTCACACTGAGTGAAAGTGCTCTTTTAACATTTTAATATTTTTTTCCAGGTCATTTAAAATGTCAAATTACTTAAACTTCCAAATCATTGAGATTTGATGTCAAATCATTTAAACCCTCTTCTGTGCATGCCCTCAGTTCTTTTAGTCAAGCAAATCTATTATGCCTACTCCATACAAAGATGCCAGGTTAATATTAAATATTAGTATCAATATGACAAAAGCAAATGAAAATCTATATATCTATGCATCTCTGAGTAGATTATGAACTTGAGTAGTTGCTGGCATCAGTCTTCTAATGAGCAGTCAAACTAGACCCACTGCAAATATTTATCTTTCATGATGGCCTCCCCAGGACAGAATGGAGCAATCCTGGACCCAGTCATACATCATTAAAACAGCTTTGTCAGCTCTCATCATGTCAAGATATAAAGAAGTATTGTTAAGAACCTTGTGAAAGAGATCCTCATTGTTGTATATATATGGAAGGATTAATGGACATGTTTAAATATGTTTAACTTCCTGTACAGGACAGAACAGATAAAACTGTGGAGGGATCCGGAATGTGATCACGTACTGCATCCTGTGAGCACTGGTGCATTTATCCTGGGCACCTGCTCTTTCTAGCACCATTTCTATCAGGTCAAGGATACAAATTCCAGATGGATTCAAACTCATGACTGTTAGCTATCACTCTGTTAGTCTGAGATTTAATGAGTATCATTGTCTTGCCTACATTGCATTTGAGGTCCTTTCAGTTCAATTCAGCAAATTGTACTACCTACTCTCTATGAGGTAATATGCAGTTGAATCCTGGCAACTGGGTCTTGATGACAAGGCTCAGATGGAAACTAGGCAGTTTAACTTTCAATGGATGACTATCTACTTTTAACTATTCCAACTTCCAGCTTTATTCATTCATGTTCTTGTTGGGTACTTACTATACACTTACTGGAATTAGACTAATACAGTCTTAGGACATTAAAATTACCTAATGTACTATCTAATCTACTGAGAATTTCATTTTTCCTCTCCACATCTGCATGAACTGATAACTGTAGCTTGTGATCCAGGCCCCTCTTTAAGGTGGAACTGGCATGCCTAACACTCACCTTAGGTGAAACAAACAGAAGATTGTGGTTCCAAGGTAAAAACATGCAGTCTGCAACTCACGCCTGTGATTTGTTTTGGCACAGAGGGGAGGTACATCGGTAGTGTTCTGATGGCTTCAGAACAAAGCCTCAACACCCAGCTTACCATAGTTTCTAGTCATAAGATGGAACAAAGTCTTTAAACTCTAAAGGTATGAAAATATTTTTAAAATTGGGCAGGTGGGGGAAGGAGTAACATTTATTCTTCTAATGTCTATGTCTAAACTAGAGATCTAATGTAAGAGGTGCTTCTAGGGGAGAGTAAATTTCAAGAGATGAAAATTTTTTAAAGAGCAACGTTCAAGCAATATGACTTTAAAAGACAACTTGAAATTCTAAGACAAAGACAGAAAGTAAGATATAACCATAGAAAACACTGATACAGCCTGAACATTTTTTAGATAAAGAAAGAAATCTGTGTTTTGAAATAATTATTTTCAAGCTTGAGACATGCTAGAAAGACTGATAGGACAAGAAAAGGAAGCACATTAAGAAATTTGTCAGTGAAATTACACCCCAATAAATTAAAAAAAGAGAAAAAAAGGGAAAAAAAGAAATTTGTAATAAGAAAACTGGAAAAAATCAAGTTACATTAAAAGGGCCCTGGGATGATGTGATTATCAGTGTCAATATGCACTGGGATATTTGTGTCTGCTCTTTGTGTTTAAGGAAAGAGAATTGGAAACCTGTTAGGTGACACAGCCTGGAGACTTCACCTAGAAATGAGTCACACTATCCGTTAGGCCCTTGGCATCTTAATTTCTTGGAGTCTTTCTTGGCACTTTTATTGAAGGTACAAGCTCATGGCCAAAGATAGCAGCTGGGAAGGCAAAGTTCTATTTTGGGAGTAACTTATCTGAGGACAAAAAGAATCAGGAGATATAAACTTTTCATGTGTTTATGCATTTCTTTTCTATTTCTTGTTTTGTTCTATTGTATTTGTGCTAGTTTTTGTATTGTCTCTTGTAGAATTCTAATCATGACAATGAGTATGACAAACCATAAGCCACTGTTGGTACCGTTGTTTATATTAGCTTGCTGGATCACTTTTACAGTTTTCCAAAACTCCACAAAGGTAGGAATTGCTTTCATTCTTTGTGTTTCATAAAAGTATATTTTTACTTGATACTTCACCTGTTCCAGTCCAAATGTCCAAACCTAGAGATTACAGTAGGAGTGCTCCAACAGCTTACACAAACTTTAAGAACCACCATACTTGATAATAATTATGCAATATGGGAGAGGAGAATATTGTGTGTGTATGTGTGTGTATATGTACACACATATTCTTCTTTTGTCACTTCTATAGACAACTATCTTCTCCCACTGTTTAGTTTGTCTTTCCACCTTCTTTAAGAGATCTTCTGAACAGAATATTTTCATGTTTGCATAGCAAAATTTATCTACAATTGTTTTTACAGTTAATGCTTTTTGAATATTAAGAAACCCTTTCCTCATCTAATGTCAGATTATACTATCTCAATATTCTACTTAAACTTTGCTGTGTACCTGGATTTTTTTCCTGATTTTTCTTTCATTTTCATTTTGGATAATCACTTTGTCCACTCTTTCTATTTTGCAGTTCTTTCTTTCCCTGCTGATTTATCGCATCATTTTTTGATGCTAATCAAAATTTTTAATAAGTCCCTTTCTGTGTTCTTTTTCTATTCCATTAATCAATCTGTCTTTGCTGTACCAATGCCACACTGCTGTAATTAACAGAGCTTCATAATTTGTCTCGAAAGCTTTTAGGTCAAGTTACCATTGTTTAATCTATTTCAAAAGATTCTTGGTCAATCTTGGCCCTTTACTGTTTCTCAGATGTTTTGGAGTCAGCTTGTCAAATTTAATGAAAAATCCTACTTAAATTATATGTACCTTACATTAACCATACAGATCAAGTGGAAAAATTGACATGTTTATAATATTATTTTGCTGTTTAGCAACATGTAATATCTCCCTATGTATTTAGATCTTCTTCAAGATCTTTCAATAAATTTTATAATTGTTGCATATGGTCTTATATATCTTGTATGAGATTTACAACTAAGTGCTCTGTAATTTTTTTCTTGCTACTGTAAATAGTGTCCTTTTAAATACATTTTCTAGTTGCTTGTTGCTGGTGTAGAGGAATGGAATTGATTTTTCATACCAAACAGCAAGATTTTACTTTCCAAGATCTCTAAATGATTCATTAGTTTATGGATACAATATCATCCAGCATCTCTCTGAGGATAGAAAGAATACTTGTTTTAAATTTTTGTTTTGCTTTTTCTATTGATTCTGTTCCTTTGAGTGTCTTCTCTTTATTGAACTTGATACCTCTCTTTCATAAGTTGGCTTTCATAAAATTTTTGTGAATTCTTGGTTGTGTGGACATCCTTATACTTGGGTGTCTGTGGTAGCCAGTTTGGAGTGCTGTTATCTATTTTCTCCTGCATGTTTATAGCAGAGGCAAAAAGTACTGCAGGGCAATGTATGCTCCCCATTTTTCTCAGCTGAAGTCAGGCTTCTCCAACTTAAATACCTATAGTTTTTACTCACATCTAAGTACAGAAGTTCCCATTTCTAGCCACCTGGCCCAGGCACAGGTAGGGAAAAAAGGAGGTTTGGGGCTACCTCTTTGCCCCTTCTTATTCCAGTTATCAACCCCATCCAAGTTTGTAGTGTCCCTGGAGTGGCTTCCATCTTTTTGCAGAATCCTCATCTACATGCATTTAGAGCCATGGTTTTCTTCCTAGATTTAATCTCATTTGCCTTTTATTTTTCAGGAGATTCTCTATAAGTTCTGGTTCAATTACAGTGTCTCTCCCTTTTCCCAGAATTGTTTTTTCAAGTTCTTTTCTGTCTTTTACATGATTTTATGTTGGGAAATTGAGGCTACAATATGTACTTAGTATTCCATCTTGAATCAGAATTTCCCTGTTATATTTCTACCAAAAATGTTTATGCACAGAATATTATTCCACCATACTAAAAATAACTTATAATAAAATCACTTGAAATTATAGCAATTTAAAAATATCTGGTAATGTACTGTGTCAGTTAAAAGACATAACTATAATAATGTTGTTCAGATCGTCTAGGTCCTTATGGACTTTTAAAATCTAGTTCCCATATTAGCTATTGAAGAAGGTTTTAATTTTCTAATTATGACTGTGGAATTTACTATTCCTCCCTTTAGTTTTGTCAAATTTTGTTTCACATATAAATACATATATGTATAGGCCCATACACATTTATGATTACTATGCTTTCTGACACAATGACCCTTTGATCATTATGAAATGTCCATCTTTATTTCTGGTGATACTCTTTATCTTGAAGTTTACTTTGACATTAATATTAGCTTTTTCATGCTTACATAACCTATCATTTCCCATCCATTTATTTTTAATGTATAAGCATCTTTACACTTAAACTGCATTTCTTATAAGTCCACAAAGAGTTCCGTCTTGCATTTTTATTTCTGCCTTTTAATGGTATGTTAGTCTGCTTATTTTTAATGGAATTATTAATATGAGTAGATTTAGTGCCACCATTTCACTATGTGTTTTCTATTTGTGCCTCCATTGTTTTTTTTTTCCCCTCTTCCCCCTTTACTGCCTTATTTTGGGTTAACTGAATTTATTTTTATTTTTATTTTTTTAGTATTTTCTTTTAATTTCTCTATTGTTTTGATAGCTCTAAGTCCTTTTTTAGACTGTTTTCTCTAGGAATTAAAATACACATTCTTAAGTCTTTTTTTAATGTATTGGGGTGACAATTGTTAGTAAAATTACATAGATTTCAGGTGTACAATTCTGTATTACATCATCTATAAATCCCATTGTGTGTTCACCACCCAGAGTCAGTTCTCCTTCCATCACCATATATTTGATCCCCCTTACCCTCATCTCCCTCCCCCCACCCCTTACCCTCTGGTAACAACTAAACTATTGTCTGTGTCTATGAGTTTTTGTTTCTCATTTGTTTGTCTTGTTCTTTTGTTGGTTTTGGTTCATATACCACATATCAGTGAAATCATAGGGTTCTCTGCTTTTTCTGTCTGACTTATTTTACTTAGCATTATCCTCTCAACATCCATCTGTGTTGTCACAAATGTTCCTATATCATCTTTTCTTACTGCCTAATAGTATTCCATTGTGTATATATACCACAACTTCTTTACCCATTCATCTATCGAAGGACATTTGGTTGTTTCCATGTCTTGGCCACCGTAAACAAAGATGCAATGAATATTAGAGCACACGTGTCTTTATGGATAAACGTTTTCAGATTTTTGGGGTACATACCCAGGAGAGGGATTGCTGGGTCATATGGTAATCCTATTCGTAATTTTTTGAGGAACCTCCACACTGCCTTCCATAGCGGCTGCACCAGTCTGCATTCCCACCAACAATGTATGAGGGTTCCTTTTTCTCCACAGCCTCTCCAACACTTGTTGCTATTTGTCTTGTTGATGATAGCCATTCTAACTGGGGTGAGGTGATATCTCACTGTGGTTTTTATTTGCATTTCTCTGATGATTAGCGATGTTGAGCATTTTTTCATATGTCTATTTGTCATTTGTTAGTCCTCTTTGGAGAAATGTCTCTTCAGGTCCTCTGCCCATTTTTCAATTGGGTTGTTTGTTTTTTTGTTGTTGAGTTTCATGAGTTCCTTGTATATTTTGGATATTAGCCCCTTATCGGAGGCACTGGTTACAAAAATCTTCTCCCATTCGGTTGGTTGCCTCTTTATTTTGTCGATGGTTTCTTTTGCTGTGCAGAAGCGTTTAAGTTTCATATAGTCCCATTGGTTTATTTTAGCTTTTACTTTCATTGCCTTTGGAATCAAATTCATAAAATGCTCTTTGAACATTCTTAACTTTTAAAGTTAATAATTTACTAACCATTTTCACCCCAATAAACTTTAATCTTTTTACAAAAGTTAATAATGCGCTACTTCATGTAATCTATAACAACCTTTCAACCATTTAGTTCTGTTTACTCCTCCACCTGATTCTTTATGCCATAATTCTCATATTATTACAAAATTATAGTTTTTACTTCAAATAATTACACACACTTTGAAGAAATAAGAAAATAAACACAGTATTTTATATTTATTCATTTATCTACCATTTCTAGTACTTTTTATTCCTTACTGAAGATCTGTTTCTATTTGATGTAACTTCACTTCAGCTTGAAGAATTTTAGTTAGCCCTTCTTATAATGCAAGTCCAGTGCTGTACCTTCTTCCCACTTTCTATTCCTCTCCAATGTCCATCTGCTTGTGGTCACTCTCCACTACTTTTAGAGAAATTTTTGGGGTGGGGAGGTTAGAGTTTATTGCTGTTATCTGCAGGAGAATTGGTTCAATACAAGCTACTCTGCCTTTGTTGGAAATTCTGAGATATAGATATGATTAATGTTATTAGTTTTATGATTTGACATGTAAAGATTTTTTAATAAACATTTTTATTTATAAAATAATAGAGATAGAAATAACAAACTATCTGCTATTCTAAATACTTTTCATATGTTAGCGATTAATCCTCACAGTATCATACAAGGTGTTTATCTTGATGACCTAATTTTTAGATGATGAAACTGATTCACAGAGAAGTTAAAGAATTTAACTAAATTTGCATAGTCAGTGATAGACGAGTTTAATCCCAGGTAAATACCTCTAAAAATGAGCTACTCAGTGTTGCAAGTATGCAGTAAGGCTGGAATTCTCATTCACTGCTGCCTTAGGTGCAAATTGTCATCACATTTCTGGAAAACATTTTCACAGCACATATTAAGACTTTTAACAATGTTCACCTCATTTGACCAATAAGTCTATTTCTGAATTCTCAGGAAATAACCTAACTTGCAAAGAAACATTTATACCAAAATTTGTTCTTTACAGAATTATAAGTAATAGAGAAACACTGAATGCAATAAATGTCCAAAAGTATTGAGACAGGTAAAATGTTAAGCTATATACATTGTTTGGAATATTATGTAGGCCTTTGATATATGTTTGAAAGTTTTTTATGACACTGTTTTTTAAAGTCAAAATTTCGACATTGCAGATTAGGTAAAGGCTGTGCCTGCTGCCTCGCAGGATCACACCAAAATTATGAATAAATTATAGAATAAATCAACCTCAAGAATCACCTGAAAACTAGCTGAACAGAACCCCTATAATTAAGGATTTAAAGAAGAGGCCACATTGAGGCTGGTAGGAGGGGCGGAGAAGTGAAATTGGTTGATCCCAAACCCACAGATAGTAGTTAAACATCAGGAGAGACACCTCCTTGGAGGGGTCCCCTCAAAGGCGGGAGGGGTTCCAGCTCCACACCAGGCTCCCCAGCCCAGGGGTATGTGCTGGGAAGAAGAATTCCCACAACATCTGACAGTGAAAATCAGCAAGGATACTGTCTGTCCATCCCAGTGAGACTGAAGGCAGCTGGAAACCCAGATGCCCACTTAGAGAGAGTGCACAAAGACTCACTTGCTTGCAAACACTCACCTGGTCTCTGGTAGAGGGGCACCAACTCAAAAGGCACCAGAGACATACAGGGAGAGACTGAGTTGTGTGGCATCAAGCTGGAGGGACCAGCCATTGATCATCTGTGGGGCCTGCCTCATTTGTAGCCTACAGGAGAGTGCAATCTTTTCTATGTTGAATGCTCCCCCAAGGTCCAAATCTGAGACCACATTAGTTTGGTAAAATCTGTACATGTGAACCACCTTGATAATGCCCGAGGTCCCTGCCCTACACAGCTAACATCACCAGGGACACTCTCAGCTATGGAGTGGCTGGCCTCACCTCATGAGCTGTGGAAACCTTTTACAGCAGTGTATGGCCTTTTACAGCCCATACAACTTTTGGTGCTTGGCAGGGATCCAAAAGCAATGCCACAGCCACTCTTGTGTAGCTCTCAAGGATTTATGAGCCCAAGGCAAGTGATGGCTTGCTGCAATGTTTTCAGGGTGTTTTTGCAAAGTGGTCCCAGGTCCAGCACTAGTGCAAAAACTAAAACTGCATTAACTTTGTAAAAACTACTGCCCACAGCACATAACTCCCTGAATCCCAGCCCCAGCCACTTAGGGCTGCATTACTGGGGCACTCTCAACACCACGTTAACCAGCCTGTCCCATGCAACCTAAGGAGATTGTTTCAGCTGAGGCTTATGGGCAGCTGGCAAGTGGCCATAGGCACAAGGGGCCCTGCGCCTTTTGCTAAGCTGCCCCAGTCCCAATACTGGTGGCAGCTGGCCTCAATTCACAGCAAAGTCATCCCGTCATACCTCCAGGTTCAGCAACCAACCACACATAGCTGTGTAGTTCCTACCAGGTAGCTCCTGGCTAGTCACAAGCAGGCTGAAATAGACCTGGATGGGAGCCCCTCCCAAAAGACACCATAGACAACACACCCAGAGACTGGTTTCAGACCACACAAGAATACTACCAAGATAGCCCCATAAATGACACACCCAAAGGGTGGACTTAACAGGAACCAGAACCCATAGGGGAGAACCCCACTCAGAGAGGTCAGCCCTTTCACAGTGACTCATACACTGCGGGCAAAGCCAACTCTCATAATCAGTCAGCCTGGAAGTCAATCCCACCCACTGATGCACCAAAAGCAACCTAAGATCAAGTATAACAGGAGAATACACACAGCATAAACAAGGACATTGCTGGAACACATACATAGGAGATCAGGGAGATTATGCAATTGAACCACACAGGACACATACTACATAAGGCCACCTAGCAAACACTGAGGGACATAGGTAATCTACTTGATACATAGAAGTAAACACAAAGAGACAGCCAGGATAAGGAAACAGAGAAATGTTCCAAATAAAAAAGAAAAGGAGAAACTTCCAGAAATAGAACTAAATAAAATGGAGGCAACCAACCTACAAGAGACAAAGTTTAAAACACTGGTTATAAGAATGCTTATGAAGTTAGTGAGAATTTCAACAAGGAGATAGTAAGCATAAAGAAGAACATAGAAACCATTTAAAAAAAACTAAAATAAGAATGCAATAATTGAATTGAAGAATACTCTAGAAGGAATCAACAGCAGATTAGATGAAGCAGAAAATTGAATCAACAATTTAGAAGACACCCAATCAGAATGGAAAAAAAAAAAACAGATTAAAAAAAAAATGAAGACAGTTTAAGGGACCTTGGGAAAACTTCAAGTGAAATAACATTCGTATCATAAGAGTACCAGAAAGAGAAGGAGAAGAGAGTGAACAAGGGATTGAAAACTATTTGAAGAAATAATGACGGAAAACTTCCCTAACCTGGTGAAGAAAATACATATACAAGCCCAGGAAGTGCAGAGTCCCAAACAAGATGAACACAAACATGCTCACACCAAAAAGCATCTTAATTAAAATGGCAAAAGTTAAAGACAGAGAGAATACTAAAAACAGCAAGTGAAAGACAGCTAGTTACCTATAAGGGAGATCCCATAAAATTAATTAAATATTAATTAAATATTAAAATATTGGTTTGATGATTTAATATTATTATTAAACATTTTAATTGATTATTAAAATTATTAATTATTATAGTTAATCCTTATTTAAAGTAATTATAGTTAATTATTATAGTTAATTATTATTAAAAATAAATAATCCATAATTTATTTTAAAAAAAACAAAAACAAAAAAACAACTCAACACCAAAACAAACAAACAAAATACATTTTTAAAATGGGCACAGGACTTCAACAGACATTCTCCAAAGTGGATATACAGATAGCCAATAGACATATGAAAAGATGCTCGACAAAACCAATCATCAGAGAAATGCAAATAAAAACCACAGTGAGATATCACCTCACTAGGGTCAAAATGGCTATCATCAATAAATCAACAAACAACACATGTCGGCTAGCATGTGGAGAAAAGGGAACACTGTGCACTCTTGGTGGGACTGCAAATTGGTACAGCTATTATGGACAAAAATATGAAGGTTTCTTAAAATTAAAAATACAACTCTCTTCTGACCCAGCAATTGTACTCCACGGTATTTATCCAAAAAAACCCAAAACACTTATTCAAAAAAAAGTATTCACCCCTATGTTTACTGCAATGCTATTCACAATAGCCAAGATATGAAAACAACAGAAATGCCCATCAATACACAATTGGATAAAGAATTTGTGGTACATTTATATGATGGAGTATTACCCTGACATAAAAGAATGAAATCTTAACATTTGCAACAATATGTATGGACTGAGAAGATATAATGCTAAGTGAAATAAGTCAGACTGAGAAAGGGGACAAATGTAAATAAATAAATAAATAAATAAATAAATAAATAAATAAATAAATAAATGAAATTAAAAAGTCAAAATTGATTGGTAAATATTCAATTTGATCACAATCATATGAAGTAGTATACAACGAATGAGAGAAAGTCACCAAATTTTTAACAACATTTATCAATGGTCTATGTGATTGTGACTAATTTTTATTTATAGTTAGTTTCGGCATTCTCCTATGTTTAATAAATCAGTGCTCTTTTATAATTAGAAAACAAGCATATTTTTATAAACCTATTTCTTATCTTCTCAGTTAGCTACAAGACTCTGAAAATATCACAGAATGTTGAAGTGAAGAGTAAAAAGGAAACAGAAAATATTAGATAATCATATTTTCCATAAACGCCACATGCATCTAAAACATTTAATTAAGGATTTCTTTCAAAGACTGAATTCTAGTTTTAAGATAAAAAAATAATAATAGAAAAATAAACATTTGAGGAAAGACGTCATCAAAATGATGGTGTGAGATGAGCCTCTGGAAATCTCACCTGGAATTTAAAACAAATTGAAAAACTAAAACTCCACAAAGGACTCCCTGCACAGCAGACAGGCAAGATGAAAATGCTCACTACTGAATTCACCTCAAGGTGGGCAAGTAGCGCAGGGGAGGAGACAAGGGAGAAGTGCGGAGAGGGAGCCGCGCGGGCACAGGACGCAGACCTAGCCAAGTGCTCCAAGCTCTCTGCATCCCAGAACTACCACAGCTGTGGTGGAGAAAAGAACTCCCTCTAGGTAGAATGCTAGGGCTCTGTTTATCGCCCACAGGGCTGTGGGGTCAGCATATAACATGGCTGAACACAACGCTCACAGCAGAGACCTCAGAGTAAAGACTGAAGGAAGAAGGCTGAAAATGGTGCTTTAAGCCCTCACTGCCACAGAGAACGAAAGCCTCGGACACTGAGACTAGCCGCCCCATCCTACCCTCCCAGAGCTCACTCAGCCACCACCTGCCCGGTGCTAGAAGCAGAACAGTAGCAGTGTCAGATCAAAAGAACAGAATATTTGCAGTTCTGAGAACTGTGGTCAGCAAACACGGACTTGAAGTGTTTGGAGAAAGGGCAGGGAGCTGTGGAAGCAGGACCAGTGGTGGTGGTTGCTGCCATTCCTCTGGGCCACCACTCACAACCCACCCCACCCTGTCCCCACCTATCTAAGAAGATCCCTGCAGGAATACACAAAACTGATGAAACACATGGGCGCTGAATCTGGTACAGGAAGAGCTTTGGAACACTCCACATGCCCACAGGTACGTGGTGCCCTATGAGCCAGACAAACTGTTGACAGAGAAGAAGGTGACCTTCCAGGGCATCCCCCATTGTGTGAAAGCTAGAATAGTGCAGAGAAAACATAACACTGCAGTGTGAAAGAGAAAAAAAAATCTGCAGTCAGAGAGAATATAAAACACTCTACAAACACGTACTGGAAAACAAAAGAAAGACCTCTTCCTATCACCCTTTGCAGAACCCACTCCAGTAGATGTCTAGGAAGAGAAATAATAACTGATTAATTGCTATGAATAACAAGAGAACAAGACAACTCAGAAAGAAAGTGAAAAGTCTCCAGAAAAGGAACTTAAAGATAAGGAAATGTATGACTTAAATAACAGAGAATTCAAGATTGCAGTTCTGAAAAAACTCAACGAGATGCAAGAAAACACAGAAAGGCAGTTTAATGAACTCAGAAACACAATCAAAGAACAACATGAACATTTTACCAAAGAGATTGAAATGTTGAAAAAGAACCAAATAGAATTCCTGGAGATTAAGAGCTCAATAGAAGAAATTAAGAATGAAATAGCCAACATAGATAGTACAGTTGTCCAGATAGAGGAAAGAATCAGTGACATTGAAGATAGAAACCTGGAACTGGCACAGAGGAAAGAAGAAAGAGACTTAAGACTTAAAAGAAATGAAAGAACTCTACAACAACTTTCTGACTCCATCAGAAAGAGTAATATAAGAATAATGGGCATACCAGAAGGAGAAGAAAGAGAGAAGGGAATAGAGAGTATATTCAAACAAATAGTTGATGAGAACTTCTGAAACTCTTGGAATGAACTGGATCCTCAAATCCAAAAAGCAAATGGAACACCTAATTACCTCAATCTCCAAAGCACATTATATAGAAACTGTCAAAAATCAACTACAAACAAAGAATCCTCAAGGCAACTAGAGAAAAGAAGACGGCAACCTACAAAGGAAAGCCCATTAGATTATCATCAGATTTCTCAGCAGAAACTCTACAAGCCAGGAGGGAGTGGAACCAAATATTCAAACTATTGAAAGAAAGAAATTATGAGCCAAGAATACTATACCGAGCAGAGATATCCTTTAGATATGAAGGAGGAATAAAGACCTTTCCAGACATACAGAAGCTGAGGGAATTTTCTAATACACGACCTGCATACAAGAAATACTAAAGGAGGCTATTCAACCACCATCAACAGGGACAATTTGTGGCAAACAAAACATAAAAAGGGGGAGAGGAAAGGCCTGAACTGGAATATGGGAATGCAGAAAGTAGGCATGCTGAAGAAAAAGAATACTCTAAATATCAAACTTTCTTTTACATAAACTTAAGGATAACCACTCAAAAAAAAATGCAAATCTGAAACATATAATGTAATAAAAGAAGAAACAAATGGAAACATCATAGAATACCACCACACAGAAATAATAGACAACAATAAGGAAAAGAAACAATGGAGACACAGTCTTACCAGAAAACTAAAGATAGAATGATAGGTAATCCTCACATATTAATAATCACCCTAAATGTAAATGGATTGAACTCACCAATAAAAAGGCACAGAGTACCAGTTTGGATAAACAAAAAACTAAACCCAACCATATGCTGTCTCCAAGAGACTCATCTCAGCTACAAGGACAAGGATAGACTCAAAGTGAAAGCATGGAAATTGAGACTCCAAGCAAATGGTACCCAGAGAAAATCAGGTATAGTCATACTGATATCAGATGAAACACACTTCATGGTGAAAAAGATAACAAGAGACAAAGATGGACATTTTATAATGGTAAAGGGGATTATACAACAAGAAGACATAACAGTCATCAATATTTATGCCCCCAATCGGGTAGCTGTATCGATAAGTATTATCGATTGCTGAGCACAAACTTATTTTCAAGGCCCGATACGCAAGACACACCACCACAAGCCGGGATGAAGGGGTTAAAGAGTTTTATTACAAAGTGAAAGTAAGTAAGACAAGACAGAGATTAGAGGAATATATTATCATACCACTAACAAGCAAGGAGGCAATTCACCATACCACCAGGGCCCAGTCAATTAGAGTCGTAGAAACAGCAACGGCCTTTCATCAGCAGGGCAAAATCCCAATCAAGTAAAGTTATCAGCACGGGCGAAACATCATGTGCAGAAACAGCACCGGTAAAATATCAACACGGGCAAAACATCATGCACAGAAACAGCACCGGCCCTTCATCAGCACGAGCGAAACACTTTACAGCAGCCCAGGCGGCCAGGGAACAACTGTTGCTGTTGCTCCTCCGCTTTCTGGGGTTTTGAGGACCTCACTAACAACAGCAGCAAGGAGCCAATAAGCATACGTGTTAACAACACAAGGAACTGGTCTCGGATCTGGCTAGGAGCCGGGGCCAGTCCTTGGTACGAGATTAGATGTATCAGAGCTCAGCCCACCTGTGGCAAGGCAAAGGCCAGGCTCCACATCCTGTAAATATTTTCTTGGTCCTTGGGAGGGTAGCCAATCCTTCCAAGGCCAAGCACGTATCCCAGCCACTGTGAGAGTTTACATCCCCAAATGTTCCCAGGCAGACCTTCATATATTCTATTCCTTACAGTAGCACCAAAATATACCAAGTAACTACTAACAGAACTAAAGGGAGAAATTGACCAAAACACAATTATACTAGGGGACTTAAATATATCATTGACAGCTATGGATAGATCATCCAAACAGAAAATAAATAACAAAATAGCAGCCATAAATGACACATTAGATGAAATAGACATAATTGATATATATAGAGCACTTCATCCTAAAACATCAGACTATACATTCTTTTCGAGTGTACATGGAACATTCTCAAGGATAGACCATATATTGGGACATAAAATCAGCCTCAGCAAATTTAAGAATATTGAAATCATTCAAGCATATTCTGGGATCACAAGGCTTTGAAATTGGATATCAACTACAAATAGAAACCAGGAAAAAACACAAATACATGGAGATTAAACAACATACTTTTAAAGAATGACTGGGTCAAAGAAGAAATTAGAGGAGAGATCAAAAGATACATAGAAACAAATGACAATGAAAATACATCCTACCAAAACTTTTGGGATGCAGCGAAAGCAGTTTTAAGAGGGAAATTTATATCATTACAGGCCTATCTCAAGAAACAAGAAAAATCCCAAGTGAATAACCTCATGTTACACCTTAAAGAACTAGAAAAAGAAGAAAAAGTGAAACCCAAGATCAGCAGAACAAAGGAAATAACAAAAATCAGAGCAGAACTAAATGAAATAGAGAAGGAAGAGACAATAGAAAAAATTAATGTGACAAAGAACTGGTTCTTTGACAAGATTAACAAAATTGGCAAACCCTTCGCTAGACTCACTAAGATAAAAAGAGAGAAGACACTAATTAACAAAATCAGAAATGAAAAAGGGGAAGTTATCACGGACACCACAGAAATACAAAGGATCATCCAACAATACTATGAAGGACTATATGCCACCATGTTCAATAACCTAGAAGAAATGGACAAGTTCTTAGAAACATATAGCCTTCCAAGGCTGAACCATGAAGAACTGGAAAAATCTAAACAGACCGATCACCAGTAACGAAATTGAATCAGTCATCCAAAACCTTCCCAAAAGTGAAAGTCCTGGACCAGATGGCTTCACTAGTGAATTCTACCAAATTTTCAAAGAGGATCTAATACCAATCCTGCTCAAACTCTTCGAAAAAAATTGAAGAAGAGACAGTACTCCCTAACTCATTTTATGAGGCCAACATTACTCTGATACCAAAACCTGGTAAGGACAACACACAAAAAAGAAAACTACTGACCAATATCTTTGATGTATACAGATGCAAAAATCCTAAGCAAAATTCTAGCAAATCGAATACAACAATGCATTAAAAAGATTATTCATCACAACCAAGTGGGGTTCATCCCCTGAGCACAAGGATGGTTCAACATCCACAAATCCATCAATGTGATACGTCACATAAACAAAATAAAGGACAAAAATCATACGATTATATCAACTGATGCAGAAAAAGCATTTGACAAGATACGACATCCATTTATGATTAAAACACTTAATAAAATAGGTATTGAAGAAAAATACCTTAGCATAATAAAGGCCATATATGACAAGCCCTCAGCTAATCTCATAATTAACGGTGAAAAACTGAAGCCCTTTGCTCTACGTTCAGGAACACGACAGGGCTGTCCCCTATCACCTCTGCTTTTCAACATAGTGTTGGAAGTCCTTGCCAGAGCCATCAGGCAAGAGAAAGAAATAAAAGGCATCCAAATTGGGAATGAAGAGGTTAAATTATCGCTCTTTGCAGATGACATGATGCTATATATAGAAAACCCTAAAGACTCCACCAAAAAGCTATTAGAAACAATCAACGAATACAGTAAAGTTGCTGGCTACAAAATCAACGTACAAAAGTCCATTGCATTCCTATATATTAACAATAAAATCTCAGAAAAAGAAATACAAAAAAAAAAAAAACAATGGAAATAAGTCAAAGTTGCCCATATGGGCTCTTCTAATTATCTTGATTCTGGATGTGTGCAGATACCAGAACACGATACATGAAAATAAGAAAGCACAGTAGGGGAAAGAGTTGACTGGGAAATGGCAAAAGGAAACTGTCTGGAGTAATGGTAATATTCTATATATTGATACTATGCATGTGTGTACATTTGATAGTACATACTCATAAAAATGCACTTGAAATGCATGCTCTTACTGTATATAAATTATACCTCAATAAAGTTAAACAAATACCTGTACCAAATGGGCCTATGAAAGAATTTGGGAAGTCTGTAAACTTGAATGGGAAAAAATTACATCTTCACATTCACCAGCTTCTAAATAAAGTCTAGTAATCTCTTCACGTATGAATAGAGACAACAAATCATTCAGTACCTGTGAATCATTCAGTACCTCACCAACGAAAATCACAGATATTTTCATATCACAATACTTTTACAGCATCTGGTATTATCACTCAAGCTTAACATCACTTTAAAATTATTCTAAAATATTAGACCTGCCTGCTAAATCTTATTTAGTGTGTCAACAAGGAATTGCTATACAACTATGTAACAAAGGGGTCATTTAAAATGCTGACAACTATGCGTCAACAGAATATCCTTGTTATAATTCTATATGTTTATATCATGTATTTCAAAACATTATTTCGAAGCCCGGAGATGAGATGCGGGAGCGGGTACCCGTTTTCTTCTCTCCAGATTCATCCAGAGAAGGGCAGATGCGGCTCCTCCGGGTGGAGAACCGGGCCCTCCCGCCGGCGCCGCCAGAGGCGCCCCTGGCCTCGGTGCAGCTCAGGCTGCCACCTGCGGGGTGTGGCCCCAGAGCGAAGTCGGCGGTGCCAACCCGAGGAGGCGGAGGTCTGCGTCGCAGCGGGCGCTGGGCATCCACCGGCGGAGAGTGTCTGCAGCATCCAGAGCTCTACACCGAGATCGCGCGCGTGCATAGATCTCGCCGTCCGAGGGGAGGGCCGGGGCGGGGCTCAGCCTCGCTGCCCTCTGCGTTCCTCTTCCGCACACAGCGCGGCAGAAGTTGGCCCAGGTGGGTGGAGAGGCGCTGCCCGAGCACCACGTGGGATCAGCTCCGAGGTCTGCAGGGGGCGCCCCAGGGGGAGTGAGAGGTGGGTCTTCCCTGGAAGGGAAAAGGTGAGTCCCAGGGTTGCAGCAAAAGGAAAGAGTGTCCTTGGCTTCACACAGGAGAGAATTCAAATGTGAGCCCATGAGGAATTGAAAGTAAACGTTTATTTATCAGAGAGTAGGTGAGATAACAAAGGCCACCCCACAGACAGAGCGGTGGTCTCTAATCGCTGGTGGAAGAGAGATCCCCGCCAGCCCCGGGGCTGGGGATTAGGTGTTTTCCGCTTCCCTCAAAAATTCAGCGGTATGGGGGGAAGGAGGATAGAAGAGCAAGGGTAAGTTTATCTTTCACCTCAGTGAGATGCAAGAAGAATAGGGGCAGGTTGGTTTTTAAGACTTGTAAAGCACAACCTGCGTTGAACTTGCCGTGGGCTGAACTACAGGGATGGTCCTGGTGGAACCTCAAGGCTTTGGGACAGACTGCTCTGTGCCTCTGACAACGTCTGCCTTGGTGTGTGCCTTGGAGCGCTAGGCAGCCGGCTTGAGATCCAACCTCTTAGTTTCTTTTGCCGTAAAAATAGTCCTCATGCCCCTTCTCAATATTACCAGGACCAGAGAAAGTCGCAGTCACCACGCTCTAAGATCCGGCTTCTGGAAAACCCAGACAGGGGTGGAGGCGTGGAGGGGTGGAGCTAGGGGGTGACCTTTCTTCCTCATGCAAAGGAGTGTGCTTTAGGAGTCCAGGATTCAGCTCTTCCAGGCCTGAGTACCTTCCCAGAGTCGTGATCTCGCTGGGCGAATGAACAAGCTCCACTTCATCTGGACTTTACCCTCTTGCTTATCCTGGAGGGGTGAGAGGGCCGTGGCTGAGCTTCTGGGGGGGGGGGGGGCTGGGGGGGAGCAGCCACAAGGAACTGACCTCTAGGGGATACCAAACAGAGGCCCACTTTGCCCCTTATATGTCCTGTCCAGCACCAACACCAGTGCATATATGTTTACACTAATCTGTTAAGTGTGCAATAGCATTATGTCTATAAAAAGAAAACGTGCAGATTTTAATTAAAAAAACACTTAACTGACAAAAAATGATAACCATCATCTGAGCAGTCAGCTGGTCATAACCTTTTTGCTGATGGAGGGTCTTGCCTCAATGTTGATGGTTGCTGATTGCTCAGGGTGATGGTTGCTGAAGGTTGGGGTGGCTGTGGCAATTTCTTAAAGTAAGAGAACAACCATGTTTCCCCGAAAATAAGACCTAGATGGACAAAGAGCTCTAATGCGTCTTTTGGAGCAAAAATTAATATAAGACCGGGTATCATATTATATTATACCCCGTTTTATAATAAAATAAGACTAAGTATTATATTATACTCAGTCTTATAGTAAAAGAAGGCAAGGTCTTATATTAATTTTTCCTCCAAAAGATGCATTAGAGCTGATTGTCTCGCTAGGGCTTATTTGCGGGAAACACAGAATAAAGTTTCCCGCATTGATTGACTCTTCTTTTCATGAATGATTTCTCTGTAGCATGCGAGACTATTTAATAGCATTTTACCCAGAGCAGAACTTCTTTCAAAATAGGGGTCAGTTCTCTCAAAACCTGCTGTTGCTTTTTCAACTAAGTTTATGTTATAATCTAAACCCTTTGTTGTCATTTCAACAATCTTTATACCATCTTCCCCAGGAGTAGGTTCCATCTCAAGAAATCACACTCTTTAGTCATCCATAAGAAGCAACCTCATCCATGAGTTTTATCATGAGAGTGTATCCATTCAATCACATCTTCAGGCCCCACTTCTAACTCTAGTTCTCTTGCTATTTGCCCGACATCTTCAGTGACTTCCTCCACTGAAGTCTTTGAACCCTCAAAGTCATCCATGAGGGCTGGAATCAACTTCTTCCAAATTCTTGTTAATGTTGATCTTTTGACCTCTCTCCATGAATCACAAATGTCCTCAATGGCATCTAAAATGATGAATCCTTTCTAAAAGGTTTTCGATTCACTTTGCCCAGGCGCATCAGGGGAATTACTATCTATGGCAGCTACAACCTCATGAAAAGTATTTCCTAAATAATAAGACTTGAAAGTCAAAATTACTTGTTGATCGATGAACTGCAGAATGGATGTTCTGCTAGCAGGCATGAAAACAACTTTAATCTCATTGTACTTCTCTATTAGGATTGGATGGCAAATTTCTGAATATATTTCATAATTTCTAGAAGTATATGCTTCCCCATAGTATAACTTTTCAATGCACAAACTATGTTTACTAACAGACCCAAATATCTTTAGTTCCTCTGTAATTGGAAGCCCAAATGGGTAAACTTACATTCAGTAATTGTTGTTTCTGTATTTTGTTATTTAGAAATGATCTAGATATTCAATGAATTTCCATAATTTAATTTAACTTAGCAAAACTCTAAGGGTGTGAGTGACCAACGTGATTTGAGGAAGTATTTAAGTGTACATTTTATTGTTGAAAAGTTTGTTTATAAAAGTTGTTTGTCTGCATGATATTTTACGCGGATAACTGTGAAGAACTGCCCATTTTAATTAAACCAACAAATGTAAGCTACCTCTTATTTACCACAGATGATGCCAGATCACATGAACTTGAAAACCAACGGGGTTAATTTCTATATTTCTGAGAGTTTTAGGAACATTTACTTTATATAAGTGCTTATTTTTCTTCAAGCCACTTAGCTGGAGCTCTTTTACAGGTTAATTTTGGCAATATTATCCAGAGTCTTAATATCACATGTGGACCCGCTCGGTGGTGCAGGTGGTTGGAGCACCGCGCTCCTAACGCTGAGGTTGCTGGTTCAATTCCCACATGGGCCAGTGAGCTGCGCCCTCTACAGCTAAGATTGTGAACAACAGCTCTCCCTGAGCTGGACAGCCACGAGGAGCCCGAGGTGGGCTGCTGAGGGCTGCGGTGGGCTACCATGTGCCTCCATGAGCAGCCTGCGGCCAGTGTGAGTGGCCGATGGCCGACTGGCGACCGACTGCCTCAGCTGGGCGGAGCGCAAGCCTCATAATACCAGCATAGGCCAGGGAGCTGTGTCCTACACAACTAGACTGAGAAATGACAGCTTAAACCGGAGTAGGGGGGGAGGCGGAAACAGGGGGGGAGAAATAAATTAATAAACATAAATAAATAAATAATGCTTTAATGAACGTAAGAAAAGTGCGTGTATCTTAAAAAAAAAATCACATGTCCATACCCTACATCCATAGACATATAAACAGAGAGACAGAGGCAAAGACCTCATAGCTTTCATGCCCAAATTTCAGCCATGAGTCGAACACAAAGATACAAAATTCACTAGTTTAAAAATAACATGCATCCAAATTGTGTTTCAGACAAAGTGAAATTTACCTGCTCAGACGGCTGAAGCTTTTTCACTACTGTATATGGAGAAGACGTTTAAGGTTGTCATTCATCCTTCCCGAATAATCTTTTTTTTTTAATTCATTCACTATAGATTTTTTAAAATTAGATTCGTGGGAGTGACAATGATTGGTAATATTACATAGGTGTCAAGTGTACAATTCTATAATACTTCACCTATGTATCACATTGTGTGCTCACCACCCAAGTAATCTTATGGAGGCTATGGACAAAAGTTTGGGTGAGGGAGCTTTTATAGCAGTTTATATTTTTAAAAACCTCTTTTCTCTTTTCTGTTTTTCTTCATCCTTAGGAGGTTGAGGCAGTGTTTTGGCTATCTCCTGGGGTGCTTATATTTCAAAAGCTTGGTATCTTCAAGGGACAGGAAAAGAATGTTTTCCCCTAAGGACTTTGATATAGATTTGTCTATTATCAGAAGTCTAGGATAATTACTATTTAAATTTTTCTTTTACTTAAGTATAGGACAATTCTGTTTCCTGATTCTTTATAATATTTACAACATTATGAGATAAATAGGGGACGTTTGGGGTTTGGTAAAGTTAAGTGGACTTTGAATTGCTTCTAGAGCCACATTTCTGGTTTTGTAAAGTCTCGATTTGTAAGATAAGGACAGTTACTTTAATTCCTCAAAGAACTGGGTTTTAGCCTGAATGATATCAAGGGTGAGACCTGCCCATCCAAAAACATTTTCTTCAATCTGCTTCTTTATATCAGGGAGAAGATTTCCAACTAGGATGGAAATTAAAAGATTCCTGTGCTCCAAATTTAAATCCATGTGTCTTTGGAACATTTTAACCAAACCTTCCACAAAGTCTTCAGCATGTTTTCCTCTCCTATGGGTACATATTTTGTTTTAGCTTAGGGAAGGAGGCCTTTAAAAAATGTTCCTATCATGCTCTGAATATCAGCCTTCAATTTGGCCAAATTCTGACCCTGACCATAGAGCTCCTTTAAAAAAATCCTTTCCAATATCTTAAGTTCAAACAAGACAAATAGTAAATAATCCTGGCAGTATTGAACTCCTCCTCCCCACCCCACTTTCTCCTTTAAACCTGTGGTGTACCTCAAGTGACTCAACCAAAACCAACAAGCCTTTTGTGACTTAACCGCTGATGCAAGAGGCATCCCCAAAGAGGGTGCAAAGATACAGTCACCCCAAGATCCTGAGCCATTCCCAAAGACAACCAAAAGAAAGAAAGACTTATTCCCCTAAGACCTGGCAACAGTTGCTAGGACTTTAGCTGCAAATAGCAAGCAAGCCACATTTCTATCCGGCCTTATTTTCAGGGCCCCCAACCAGACAGTTGAGATGCATGCACACACAGAACTGACAACCTGCAATTCTGGGCAGGCAGAAAGCCAAGGCAAGTTTTCAGAACATACACTAAGACAAACAGAAAAATAATAGCTGTCACTGGGAGGGAAAGAATCAGTGATCAGTGAGTACACCAAGCCAAATTTTAAACAGTCACCATCCAAAGAACGAATTCTTACAAATGCTTTTCTCCTCCTAATCTGAATTTGTAAAGAAAGGGACAACTAGATTTTTACCTTCCTCTTTCTACTAGACACTACAGACAGAGATCTAGGAGAGCAGACTTTAATAAGAACTTTTACCCTTCGCCAGCTTCTGCCAGTCTTCCAGAAACCCATTTGCAGGCTCCAGAGCCAGTAGGGTGTCTCAGCAAGTCCGTTCACTGTGGCCAAACTGCATGGAAGGAAAGATCATTTTTCCTCTACTCTTCTAGGTTCTTGACTGAGACCCTTCTGTGATAAAAAAGCAGTAAAATAAAAAATGAAAGTGTTTTTAAAAAGCTAATAGGAGGAATAAAAAAATAATTTTAACTACGTATATACAGGAACACCGCAAAGATACGAGACTCAAAATGCAGCCAGGGAATTGAGACTTATATACCATACTGAACTAGGGAAAGGATAGGGACCTGGAGTTTCAAACGGGGGCAGGAGTCAATTCACAGGAAGATGACACAGGAAATATATGGTAAACAAAGTGTGCCCTGCCATGCAGATAAGTCTCTACACTGTTTTCAGAGGCTCTTCTGTATCTGCAATTTCTCAAAATACTTAGTCAAAATAATGTTTATGCCAAAGAGGCATATTTTGAGGTATCATGTTCTGCTACCTTTCAATAACAAAGGTATGTGTAATGGGCAATAGGAGCACAGAGGAATAAATTACTAATTAAAACTTTTGAGGAAGTATCAATTGGTACTCAAGCTCAAATTCAAACAATGAATAGAAATTTTCCAAGTTTATCAGTGAGCATCGTGGAAATGGGTGGGCCCCGTGTCAACGTGCAGGGAGGGAAGCAGTGATTTGAGTTTCAGGCAAAGATTCAGGAGCATGGAAGAGTGTTTATTCAGAGACCAACAAGAACTTGGTATTTCTATCTAATCTTCATAAATGTTTATTTATTTTGTCGATTCTCTATCTCTAGTATATTTTATGGTATCTTACACTTTTTCAGTAAGTACTCGATATTTTTTAAATAAATGAAGAGAATAAACTTGAAGATCTACAAGAAAGAGGTTGAGAGTCTGAGATTTGCAAATGCAACTGTAACCATACTTTCTAAAGATTGCTGAAACTTATCTATACCCTATGCTTTCTAGGTAAGAAAAAAGAATCAGACCATGTATCGTTACTAACATGCTACAGAATTCACTTAAAAGTGAGAAGACCTGGATCAATCTCTGCAGTGGTGGTAGGGGGAGTCAGAGTAACCCCCTGAATCTGATTTTTTGCCCTGTTAAACATGCTATGTGTATATTGTAAGAAAATACAAAATTTCAGTGGATAGAAGTTGAAGTTGGTCTGAAAATCAGGATTTGGTTTTAAAATTATTCATTCAACTATGCATCAGACACTGTGCTAGGCACGGGACCTACAACGCTGAGGTTGACATTGCTCCACTTCTTTAGTAATTGACAGTCTTTTGGCGATCAGAAAGTAAAGAAACTATTGCAATCAAGTGTGTGACACAGATTAGAGCTGCCACCGTGTCCTTTCTCCTGCATTCATTTTGCCCCCACAACAATCTGGACCCAGAACTCAATAACTCTACAAGTTCCTTCACACCATGTTTCAGTAACAGGGAGAAGTCAGAGTTCCGGCCCAAGGCAGTGATTTCATGAGTTGTGGTTTGTACTGGATCTTGTTTGAAACAATTTCATCGCGGACTCCCCAAACGTTAACCAGCTTCTGTTTTTCGTGTGCAGTCCATGTTTTTGCTCTGTACCACCAGATTCAAACATAGAACCTCTCTGGATTCCATCAAATGACTCCAATCACACACAAATATATCACACAATCCAGACTTCACTGAGAATTGGTAAGGGACAGAGAGGAGGGGTTTACATCTTGCACCCCAAAATAAGCTTTTCTAAAAAATTATTTATTTTTGTTACTTTTAAGAAAACGGTTTATTAACCTGCAAGGGGCATTAAGTCTGTTGAATCATACTGTCATTAAAAGCATTTTCTACCTGCAAAACCATTTCCGTGATGGGTTCTGAGTGGGTTCTAGTTTCCCACTAGGTTTCCCAGGCCCACCAAGTCAGTTTCAAGCAATCACAAAATATAATTACTGAAAACAAAACCCAGAAGAGGAAAGGGAGATGAAGAACGATTTATCATTTATATGGCCTTGGGCTTTCAAAGCCCTTGTCTCCTTTCTTCCAGTTCATTCTGGCGGGCTGGAAGCCAGCGGTCGTCCCGCGGAGCCTGGTTTCCTGGCGCAGGCCTTCCCGGCCTCTGCACCTCACGCCCCACACTCCCGCTCTCTCAAGGTCACGTCCCGCCGCCGGGGGCACCCTTGTCGCCCACGCCCAGCCCTGCCTGATCCGCTGCCTGAAACGCGCTCTCCCAACTGGGCCCCCTCCAACCGCCTCAGCGCAGCTCCTGTCACGAAGATGCTCCTCTCAACCACCTCTCAAGGCGACCGTCACCCGACATCTTACCTGTCACCTACCAAAATAAGCTATTTAAAATGTATGTGATCTGATATGGAAAGGAACTTCTCTCTCTCCCTCACCCCTTCTCCCCTTTACCACGTCCTTCCGTCTCCTCTTTCCCTTTCTTCATGCAGTACCTAGGCTTGTGGGCTGGTATCTTCTTTATTAAGCAGAGTAATTCAGTCCTGAAGAAGTTTCTACTTCTGAATTTCATACATGCTGCTCAGCCAAACAAAAGCCACCAGTTCCATCTTCCTGCCCACTTAACAAGACCATTCTTCTTCCAGACCATTTTACAGGTTATGTTAAGTAACATGAGCATATTCTTATACACCCATCAGCTATCCTAAGTCTTCCCCCAAAAGACAGGTTGATGCCTTAATTTTTCTGCTTCTCACTGTAATTGTGATAAGTGCTATAGCAGAAGATAGAGTGCATGAGAGAACGTATAAGGGACATCCGACTTCCATTTCATGGAGGGAAGAAGCACTAATCCTCACTAAAACTTAGATGAGTAACCAACAGGTAGGTGAAAGTGTTGGGTGTATGAGTTGTTGTTTATGAGAAAAACAAGGAAGTGGTTCACAGAACAGGAACAAAGTCTTAGAGGCAAATTACAGGTAAAAATGAAACTGGGAGAATACAGAGATTCACTTCTTACATGATTCCTCTCTTGTGTCATCTCTCCTAGGGCGCGCATCACATTCTCAAATATGATGGTTCGAAAAATGCTGCTGATGTTGATGTCTTTTTTCGTAGTTGTGTGGATTAATTATTTACTATCTCAAAACTCCACAAAGGTAGGAAGAGTTTTCTCTAATTTGACTTGAAGCTCCCTGCATGAGCTGTCTCAGGTCCGTCCCAGTTGATTTTTTCGCACTCAGTCTCTGCTCTTTCCTTTTCCCTTCTCTACCAAATTTGTCAGAGGGATTGTGGACACTATCTCCATTTCCTCACTTCCCATTCATCCTCAATCCATCCTAAAGAGGATTCCACCTCCAGTATGCCCCCAGAATGAACCCTATGGCAACTAATGACTTTCTTCTCACTAAATCCAGGGGAATGTATTACATGACCATGTAAATCTAGTTTTTCATTTTGGGGGTGGGGGGTCGGGGTGGGGAGATATCTATGGGTTTTTTTTCATGCAAAAGTTATTTTTAAAGTAATCCAATTTCCCTTGTTTCTGTATATTACATCATAGAAAAGTTTTCCCAATCAAAAGTTATATAAGAATTCACCCTTTTTATTTTTTTACTTGCAGTTTTTATATTTGAATATCTGATCCACTTGGAATTTATCCTGTTGCATGGTATGAGGTAATTGATCTCATTTCACATCTTCTATATGACTTTCCAGTTATTCTAATCCCCGACTAACAATTCCATTTTATGCCCCATGGTTTTGATTGCTGCCTCTATAGCATATGAAATTTGTATAATAATGAGGTCTATTTCTGATTTTCAATTCTGTTCCATTGTCTTTTTATTCATTCACCACTCCACCTTATTTTAATTATACAGATTTTACAAGTAAGTTTTAGTATCTAGGAGGACTAACCCTGTCGACACCCTACTCTACTTTTTTATCCTTCATATATATATATATATATATATATATATATATATATATATATATATATATATATTAATGTGTATCTTTTTTAAAAAATTTATTGGGGTGACAATTGTTAGTGAAATTACATAGATTTCAGGTGTACACTAGTGTATTACATCATCTATAAATCCCATTGTGTGTTCACCACTCAGTCAGTTCTCCTTCCATCACCATATATTTGATCCCCCTTACCCTCATCTCCCTCCCCCCACCCCTTACCCTCTGGTAACTACTAAACTATTGTCTGTGTCTATGAGTTTTTGTTTCTCATTTGTTTTCTTGTTCTTTTGTTGTTTTTGGTTTATATGGCTACACCTGATTTTCTCTGGATATCATTTGCTTGGAGTCTCAATTTCCACCCTTTCACTTTGAATCTATGTTTGTCCTTGTAGCTGAGATGAGTCTCTTGGAGGAAGCATGTGATTGGGTTTAGTTTTTTGATCCAATCTGCTACTCTGTGCCTTTTATTGGTGAGTTCAGTCCATTTACATTTAGGGTGATTATTGATATGTGAGGATTTCCTATCATTCTATCTTTAGTTTTCTGGTAAGGCTGTGTCTCCACTGTTTCTTTGCCTTTTTGTTGTTGTCTATTATTTCTGTGTGGAGGTATTCTATGATGTTTCCATTTGTTTCTTCTTTTATTACAGTATATATTTCAGTTCTGGATATTTTTTTTTTGAGTGGTTACCATTAAGTTTGTGTAAAAGAAAGTTTGATATTTAGAGTATTCCATTTTCTTCAGCATGCTTACTTTCTCCATTCCCCTATTACGGTTCAGGCCTTTTTTCTCACCCATTTTCTGTTTTGGTTGCCACAAATTATCCCTATTGATGCTGGTCAAATAGCCTCCTTCAGTTTCTGGTAGTGCAGGTCATGTGTTAGAAAATTCCTTCAACTTCTGTATGTGTGGAAAGGTCTTTATTCCTCCTTCATTTCTAAAGGATATCTTTGCTGGGTATATTATTCTTGGCTCATAATTTCTATCTTTCAATTGTTTGAATATTTGGTTCCACTTCCTCTTGGCTTATAGAGTTTCTGCTGAGAAATCTGATAATGATCTTATGGGCTTTCCTTTGTAGGTTACCGTCTTCTTTTCCCTAGCTGCCTTGAAGATTCTTACTTTGTCGTTGGTTTTTGACAGCTTCAATAAAATGTGCCTTAGAGAAGGCTTTTTGGGGTTGAAGTAATTAGGTGTTCTATTGGCTTCTTGGATTCAAAGATCCAGTTCTTTCCACAAGTTTGGGAAGTTCTCATCAACTATTTGTTTGAATATACTCTGTTCCCTTCTCTTTTTCTTCCCCTCTGGTATGCCCATTATTTTTGTCTTGCTCTTTCTGATGGAGTCAGAAAATTCTTGTAGAGTTCTTTCACTCTTTTAAGTCTCAAGTCTCTTTCTTCTTCCATCTGTGTAATTTCCAGGTTTCTATCTTCAATGTCACTGATTCTTTCCTCTATGTGGTCAACTCTACTACCTAAACTGGCTATTTCATTCTTCATTTTTTTCTATTGAATTCTTAATCTCCAGAAATTCTATTTGGTTCTTTTTTAAAATTTCAATCTCTTTGGTAAAAATGTTCATGTTATTCTTTGGTTGTGTTTCTGAGTTCATTAAACTGCCTTTGTGTGTTTTCTTGCATCTCGTTGAGTTTTTTCAGACCTGCAATCTTGAATTCTCTGTCATTTAAGTTACATATTTTCATATCTTTAAGTTCATTTTCTGGAGACTTTCATTTTCTTTCTGAGCTGTCTTGTTGCCTTGGTTATTCATGGCAATTAATGATTTATTATTTCTCTTCTTGGACATCTACAGGAGTGGGTTGTGCAACAGGTTGATAGAAAGAGGTCTTTCTTTTGTTTTCCAGTACGTGTTGGTAGAATGTTTTATTTTCTCTCTGACTTCAACCTTTTATTCTCTCTCACACTGTAGTGTTATGTTTTCTCTGCACTATTCCAGCTGCTCACGCAATGAGGTGATTCCTTAGAAGGTGGGCTTCTCCTCTGTGAAGAGTTTGCCTGGATCATAGGGTACCGCCTCCGTGTGGGGATGCAGAGAGCTTCTGAAGTTCCAAAGCTCTTCCTGCACCAGATTCAGAGCCCATGTGTTTCATCAGCTCTGTTTACTCCTGCAGGGATCTTCCCAGACAGGTGGGAACAGGATAGGGGTGGGTTGTGAGAAGTGGCCCAGAGCAATGGCGGCAACCACCACCACAGCCAGTTCTACTTCCACAGCTCTCTCTCCTTTGCCGAAACTAGTTGGGTTTCGAGTCCGTGTCTCTGGACCACAGTTCTCAGAGCTGCAAATATTCTGTTGTTTTGATCAGACTCTGCTACTGTTCTGCTTCTAGCACTGGGCAGGGTGAGCTCTGGAAGGGTAGGGAGGGGGCGGCTAGTCTCAGTGCATAAGGCTTCTGTTCTCCTCTCAGCAGTGAGGGCTTAAACAACTGTTTTCAGCCTTCTTCCATCAGTCTTTGCTCTGAGGTCTCTGCCGTGAGCGTTGGGTTCAGCCATGTTATATTCTATCCCCTCAGCCCTGTGTGCCACAAATGGAGCCCTAGCAGTCTGAGTTATTTCCTCTTCTACAACTGCGGTAGTTCCAGGATGCAGCATGCTTGAAGCACCGAGCTAGGAGCACCGAGCTAGGTCTGCATCCTGCGCCTGCTCGGCCCCCTCACCACACTTCTCCTTCCCGCCTCCCCTGCTCATGCCTTTTGCACACCTTTAGGTGATTTCAGTAGTGTGCCTCTTAGTCTTGCCTATCGTCTGCACAGGGAGTCCTTTGTGGAGTTATAGTTGTTCAATTTGTTGTAAATTTAGGGGAGATTTCAAAAGGCTTACCTCATGCTGCCATTTTTACGCCGTCCTGTTTTTTCAATACATACCTCACCCTTCTTGTGATGTTATGATAAAAAGCCTTATTGAGAACTTTCGTATTTTCACTTAAAGGAAGCACTTCATGGCTTCTATTTGGCATATCTAATTGCCAGCATCACTAATCCCGCATTTTGGGGCCATTATTAAATAAAATAAGGATGACTTGAGCAGAAGCACTGCAATACCTCAAAAGTCAGTCTGATAACTGAGGCAGCTACTAAGTGATTAATGAGAAGGTGGTGTGTATGGCATGGATACACTGGAGAATGGGATGATTCACAGCCTGTGTAGGATGGTGGGATGTGAAATTTTATCACTCTACTCAGAATGGTGCACAAATTAAAACTTATGAACTGTTTATTTCTGGAATTTTCCATTTAATATTTTATTAATATTTTATTTCTGGAATTTTCCATTTAATTTTCCATTTAATATTTTCAGTTGACCACAGGTAACTGAAATTGCAGAAAGCAAAACTGTGGATTAAGGGGGGGAACTACTGTAATAAAATGGAAGATACATCTGAAGAAATTACCCAGAACACAGTGAAGAAAGTGATGGAGATAGGAAGTCTTTTGTGATTCCGTATACATTTTAGGATTATTTGTTCTAGTCTGTGAAAAATGTCATTTGTATTTTAATAGGGATTGCACTGAATCTGCAGATTCCTTTGGGTAGTATAGACATTTTAATGATATTGATTCTTCCATTCCATGAGCAAAGTGTATCCTTCCATTTATTTGTGTCTTCTTCAATTTCTTTCAATGTCATAGTTTTCAGAGTAAAGATCTTTTACTTCCTTGGTTAAATTTATTCCTAGGTATTGTATTCTTTTTTGATGCAGTTGTAAATGGAATTGTTTTAATTTCTCTTTCTGCTAGTTTGTTATGTTGTATTATATGTTGTATAGAAATGAAACATATTTCTGAATATTAATTTTGTATCCTTCTACTTTACTGCATTCATTTATTAGGTCTAATAGTCTTTTGGTGGAGTCATTAGGCTTTTCTATATATAGATGTCATCTGCAAATAGTGACAGTTTTAGTTCTTCTCCAACTTGGATGCCTTTTATTTCTTTATCTTGTCTGACTGCTGTGGATAGAACTTCCAATACTATGTTGAATAGAAGTGGTGATAGTGGGTATCTTTACCTTGTTCCTGACCTTAGAGGAAAAGCTTTCAGCTTTTCACTGTTGAATATGATATTAACTGTCAGTTAGTCATATATAGCTTTTATTATCTTATGTTTTTTCTATACTCACTTTTTTGAGAATTTTTATCATAAATTGATGTTGAATTTTGTAAAATACTTTTTCTGCATTTATTGACATGATCATATGATTTTTATTCTTCATTTTATTTATGTGGTGTATCACATAATTGATTTGTGGATATTGAACCAATGTTGCATCCTGGAAATAAATCCCACTTGATCATGGTGTATGGTCTTTTTAATGTATTTCTGAATTTGGTTTCCTAATATTTTGTTGAGGATTTTTGCATCTATGTTCATCAGGGATATTGGCCTGTAATTTTCTTTCTTTCTTCCTTCCTTTCTTTCTTCCTTTCTTTCTTTCTTTCTGTCTTTCTTTCTTTCTTTCTTTCTTTCTCTCTTTTTTTTTTTTTTGTAATATATTTGTCTGGTTTTGGTATCAGGGTAATGCCAACCTCATAGAATGAATTTGGGAGATTTCTCTCCTTTTCAAGTTTTTGGAATATTTTGAGAAGGATAGGTATTAATTCTTCTTTGAATGCTTGGTAGAATTCACCTGTGAAGACATATGGTCCTGGTTTTTTGTTTATTTGAAGTTTTTTGACTATTGATTCAATTTCATTTCTAGTAATTGGTCTGTTCAGATTTTCTGTTTCTTTCTGATTCAGTCTTGGAAGATTTTGTTTCTAGAAATTTGTCTATTTCTTCTAAGTTGTCCAATTTGTTGGTGTGTAATTATTCATAGTATTCTCTTACAATCCTTTGTATTTTTGTGGTACTGGTTTTCACTCATCTTTCATTTTTGATTTTATTTATTTGGGTTCTCTCTCTCTCTCTCTCTCTCTCTCTCTCTCTCTCTCTCTCTCTCTGTCTCTCTCTCTCTCTGTCTCTCTCTCTCTCTCTGTCTCTCTCTCTCTCTTTTCTTGATGAGTCTGGCTAAAGATTTCTCTTTTGTTTATCTTTTCAAAGAACAATTCTTAGTTTCTTTAATTGGATTGCATAACTTTTTTTTGTGGAGAGCTGCCTGTGTATTGCAGAGTGTTTAGCAGCATTCTTGGTCTCTACTCACTAGATGCAAGTAGTGCCCCTCCCAGTTGTAACAATAAAAACTGCCTCTGTATAATATCAAGTGTTCCCTAGAATACAAAATCATCCCCAATTGAAAATCATTCATATAAGAGAAGATGGTAGTTTTAAAATATAGTTATGTAATGAGAAACTAATTTTTAAAAATATTCTCACCAATACATTGAGATCATTAGTCCCTGCAAAAGTCATTATCTTCCACATCCTTTCCTCTGGTCCTGAACTGCAGTGCACTTATTTGACAGACCTCTTGGCTTTCTTAGAGCTTTCCTGATCTATTAAACCTGGAATAAATAAGGCACTTGCCTCCATGGACCCAAAGATTCTTCCCTGAAACTTCAAGTAACCGTATGTGAACAGCAAAACAGTCATCCAGAATCCAGTAGTTGCATAACATACAAAATATCTTAAATATACCTCAACAATAATAAACATTTTTATCCTCCCAAATTAAATAAAAGGTCATTCAAAGATGACCTGAGGTCATGTTCATTTCAATGCCTGAAGAAATAACAGACTAATTTTCTGTTCTCCTTTTTTGAACGTCTAGTCTGTACAAAGAAATAATGAAACACAGTGAACCCATTGAGATCTCAAAGTGGAACTAGTAAGTCTGTTCTTTGCTGTAAGAGGTGATGCTTTGGGCAATGGTTTTCAAATTGACTGGATGTCTCAGAATCACCTGGAGAGCTTTTTAAAAACAGGTGATTTTCACACTGAAACTGGGGTGGGATCCCAAAATCTGTTGTTTTTTCCCTATATACTTCTAGGTTTGAGAACTACTGCTTTAGAGTATGGATGTTCTTGTTCATGGTTTTAACCATTCAACATCATTCTTGATATGGCCCTAACATAATGGTTTCCTGGGTCATAAGTTAGAGTTGTTGTTAAAGATGACAGTACATTCCTAAGTAATTCATAGATCAAAGAGAATATCAAAACTGCAATTACAGAAGCAGATAAAAGTCCAGAAATAGACCTACAAAATACAATCAACTGATTTCCAACAAAGGCACATATATAGTTAAATAGGAAGTGGATACCCTTTTCTACAAATGGTACTGGAACAGCTGGATATCCAATGGGGAAAAAAATGAACCGTTACTTCTACTTCAGCCCAAAAGGTAATTTGGGACAATGATAGGATCAAACAAAAAGCTAAAACTGTAAAGCTTTTAGAAGAAAACATACAATATATTTGCAATGTCCAGATAAGTAAAGATTTCTTAAATAAAAAACAAAAAGCAATAACTATAAAAAAAAGTTATTATAATGGACTTCATTAAAATTAAAATCTTCTAGTCTTCAAAAAACACTGTAAAAAAAGGTAGATCACAGACTAGAAGAAAATATTTACAATACATGAATCTAACAAAGAACTTACAGAGTACATAAAAAACTCCTACAAGTAAATAACAAAAAAGACAACCCAATTGAAAAGTAGGTTAAAGGCTTAAACAGATACTTCACAAAAATGTTATGTGAATGGCCAATAAGCACACAATGATGCTCAATATCACTAGCCATCAGAGAAGTACAAATTAAAATCACAATGACATCCTACTTTATACTCAATAAAATAGAAAGACTGACAATAACAATTGTTGATGTGGAACAACTGGAGCCTCATGCATTTTCGGATGGAGTATATAATGGCACTATGACTAGAAAAACAGTTTGGGAATTTCTTATAAAAACTAAGCATACATCTGCCCCTTTCCCCAGCAATTCCTCTAAGTATTTACCCAAAAGAAATGAAAACATGTCTACAAAAAGACTCTTATGGGATTGTCAAAGCAGCTTTATTCATATTCCAGAGTGGGGGAACTCAGTAGAAAAGGGCCAAAGGAGTGAGAAGTTATGTATCTTGCTTGGTGTGTTGCTTACACAGATTTGTCAAAACTCATCAAATTGTACAATTAAGATATATGCATTCTACTGTACATAAATTTTACTTCAATAAAAAAACATCAAATAGTACACTTCAGATATGTGCATTTTGTAAATAATAAAATTTTTACAAAAGTTTAAAAATGCAGTTACAGAACATTAAAACTATAAAAACCACAAAACCTACAAATCAATATTGATATGATGAGGAAAACTATATTCAGAAATCTTATAGCCTTGAGTATTTTAATTTTAAAAAATAGAAAATGAAAAAGAAATTTGAAAAGTGTCAAAAAAAAGAAAAGCGTGAGAGATGAGGAGAAATAAATTAATATAAACATAGAAATTATTAGAAAATAAAAACAGGTGGAGCATTTGGGATCTTGTTCCCCCCTGTGTCATCCATTTGGCTCAAATAAACTCTTCTAAAAATAAATAAATAAGCAAACAAATAAATGAAACAATAGATTTGAAAAAATCCTAGAGCTAATTTCTTTGAAAGTATAGATAAAATGGATAAACATCTTACAGATTTAAGCAGAAAACATTCAAATCATTAAAAGTGAGAAGTAGGTTTTATTCACAGATATAGGAGCACTTTATAATGGTATAAGAAATTTAAATGCACCACGCTAAGCTAAAACTTCTGAAAATAAGGATGAAACACATGATTTTCTAAAAACACACAAACTTCTAGAAACTACTTGAGAAAGTAGTTGTGGGGACAGAGTCCCAGAGAGCAGTTTCCAGGCTCTCAGCCTCACATAGACAGGTGCTGGCTCAGGTAGTAAATGGCCATCAACTGTGATTGGATGGCCATCAGCTATGGCTAGTTGGCCGTCAGCTGTAACCAGTGAGCCATTGGCCACTAATATAACTGCGTGGCTACGCTAGCAGAGAATGGGTTCTAACAAGAAGATGGTGGCTGAGCCTGCAAGCGGTGCAGTGAGGGTTGCGAACAGTGTGGCTCCTGCTTCCTGTTTCTCCAACCCAGCTGCCAGCGAGAATATAGTAGTATGACTCCCCTTCCTATGGCTCCTTGGGTGTTCCTTTTTGGCCTCATCAGGTCCTGCATTCTTATGTGGGGAGCGGGACCAGAGATCCTGCCTGACACCCCCCGCATGATAGTAGTCCATCTGGATACCTATAACAATGGAAGAAATGAACATTTTTGCCTAGAGAATAAGTACACAAACACTGTACCATGTCTAGACGATTTTACTAGTAAGTTCTAGCAGAGCTTTAAGGAAAGATAATTCACATACAGTTTAAACTGTTCCAAAGCATAGAAAAAGATGGCACACTTCCCAATTCATTTTCCCAAACCAGCAATACTCTAATTCCAAAGTCTAACAAATAAAGTCTAACAAAAAAGAATATCACAAACTAATCTCCCTATTAATATAAATAACACGTTAATCTAATGACATGCTATAATATACCAGTCAATTAATTAGTCACTTCAATACCTCAGAAGATTAAAAACAAATTATTTTAATAAATGTAAAGATTAAAAAATAATTAAAATACAAAAACTTGCTGATACTAGAAGCCTCTTTAATCTATTAGAAAATAGTTATTGCTTATAAATAGCCAATATTATAGTTAATGATGAAACACTAGAGCCTATTCCCATTAAATTCAGGAACAAGAGCAGTGTGCTCATTATTTTGCACTTTTCTGGAAGTTCTAGCAAGTGCAATAAAGGACAGAAAAAAATTTTTTAATTGATAAATTTTAGAAATATAGGGATGAATTAATCTCTGTTTTCAAATGATACATCTCTAAGTGGAAAACCTAAGTAATTCGAATGAAAATTCACTGGTAGAAGTCAGTAAGGTAGCTAGTTTCAAAATATACAAAAGTCAGCAATTTTTTTTTCTATAGACCAACAGTAATAGTTCAGAAATTTAACAGAGAAAATGCCTCATTTTATATAGCCATCAGAAACATAAAATGCCTAGGAAACATCTTAGTAAGAAATGTGGAACGCCTTATATGATGAAAATTATCAAACTTTGCTGAACTTCAGAAAATAAATCTGTTTATTAGAATGTTTAAAATCATAAACATTAAAGCAACCTTAATGAAACTACCAATGAAATGTTTAAGAAGTTAACACAATAATTCCAACGTTTATTTGAAAAACAAATTATACTTGGCAGAAATTACTTTAAAAGATGTGTAATAAGATAATAAAAGATGTATAATATGTTTTACCAACTATTAAAATGTACTATAAAGATATATAAATTAGAATAGAGTATTGCAACAGGAATAGATAGAATCAGAGCTAATTATATATAATCATTTCCTCTATGATAAAAATGCCATCTTGAATTAAAACAATCTTCTGTGAAAAGAGGAGGAGGAGTTATTCCCATTTAACAGAAGAAGAAACTGAGGATCAGATAGTAAGGTATCTTGCTCTAAATCCCTGAAATAGCACGCAGCTTAGAAAACATTATTAACAATGATTATTTCTTGAAGATGGAATTATAAGTAATGATTTTTCTACTTTGTGATAATCCCTTTCTATAACAAATAGAAATAATAAGAATGATATTTTTGAAATATTAAACTGATATAAATTTCATTTCCCATATGTTGTGTTACCCTCCCTAATCAACAGTATTCATCATTTTGGTGAGAAAAACAAATATTGCTCAGTTTTGATCTTCAAACCAGGATTATAGCACAAAATAACAGACAAGACTTGAAAGCTACGTTTGTTTGTTTGTTTGTTTGTCTGTCTGCTTAGGGGACAATATTCTCAAAAAGGTTATTTAATACCCTTCACATGTCAAGAGAGTCAAATATGGCCAGCTTTATCAGAGTCTTACAAAATCCACAGAGTAGGCAAGAAAGAAGTTATGGCATTCCCATCACCTAGAGAGGAAAAGTAGAAAATCCTTTGGGCACTGGAAAAAGAAAAAGACAGGGTAGAGAGAGGTCATTAAGGGAAGTCCTCAATTCAGCCTCCAAGCCTCCCACAGTGAAACCTTGGGTAAAGTGCAATAAAATTACCCAAGATAGTTTGAGGTCATGGGAAAAGCAAAAAGAGTGCTCGGATCTCACTTTCCATTTGGAATTTTGATAAAAGAATGGCTTTCAGGTCCACTGTGCCAAGGTATAATAGAGTAAAAACAATGACACAGGTAAACAACACCAAGGGATGGGGGAGTGGAGAGGGATACGATGCTGCTAGATCACATAAGGTCATCAGCATCAGGAAACGTCAAGCGGGAGCTCAGTCATCAGTTGGGACATGATAGAGAACTTTGCCAAGAGCAACAACCATCTTGCATTTTCCTTGACTGGAAAACAGATCACAAGCTATACCAGCCGCGAAGCCATCAACAGCAGATGCAGGAAGGACAGAAGCAGACACTCAAAGAAGAGGTGGCATGAGTTATACATCAGGGGTCAGTGGAAACCAGCAGAGAAAGATCTCTCTCAGGAAAGAAATCTCTCCTGCTACCAGGAGGTCATGTACACTGATCTCTGTGCCCAGACAGCAACCAGAAACAGGTAGGGAGAAAGGAGAGTGATCAAGGGGGATGGGACAGGGAGAGGAATCCTCCAAGACTATCCATTTACCAAAAAAATAAATGGGGAAATAATCTGAACAATACCGTTTGAAACTGGAGGAGACATTGACTTGTAATGGGAAATTTTACTTTTGCCTCCTCAACAGCAGGAACAATATTAACCCAGTCAGAAAAGCTACATTGTTTTACGTATCAGAGTTCTGTGTTTATTGATTTTGACCCTGTTGTGTGCTTTTTGAAAAATATCTAGCATGTGTTTAGCACTTGAGATGTGCCAGGCAGTGTGCTAAATGTTTCACATTCATATGATATTCCATACAACAATCTCAATAGGCAGGTGCTATGGTTATTGTTGGACTACAGAAGAGCAAATTGCAATTTAGAAAGGTTAAGTAAATTTGATGAAGATTAGAGAGCAAATAAGTGTCAGAGCAAAGATTTTAACCAAATGCCAGTGTTACTGTAGGCAGAAAGAACAGGGCACAGGGCCATAGGGGAGAAAGTGGGGAGAAGGGAAAGAGGAAGTGCAGAAAACAAAAGAAAGAGGAGATGACATCATTTTTAAGAGGTAGCTACAGCTAGTTGTAATAGATTATACCACTATTAGCATTGCTGGCAGAGAGAAATCTCCACCCCATGTCACCCCCAGCAAGGGCCAAGTAAAAAGAAGGGAATCTCACCTCCCCATGAGAAGCAGTGGTCTGCAAAGACTCGCCCTGGGTACGCATGTAATGCCACGCCTAAATATTTTGCACCCTCATTCGAATATGATCCTACATTTCTTTGTTTTTCAGTGCAGTTGCCTTTTTTTCCTGGCCTGCCCATGCCCATTATTTTGGGAATGATTTTCTTTCTTTCTTTTAATAAATCCTCTGTTTGCTCGGCTTGCTTGGCTTTGTTAGCATGGCTTAATTTTGGTATGTCCTGGAATTCCCTCCCGTGATGTTTACCAAGAACCCCCTTTTCTCTGGTAACACCAGAACCCTCATTCTAACCACTATGTAATACAACCATTCATTGATTTTTTTTTTTGATGTTTTTTTTTTATTGGAGAAGGGGAACAGGACTTTACTAGGGAACACTGTGTACTTCCAGGACTTTTTTTTCCAAGTCAAGTTGTTCTCCTTTCAGTCTTACTTGTGGAGGGCGCAGCTCAGCTCCAGGTCCAGTTGCCGTTGCTAGTTGCAGGGGGCGCAGCCACCATCACTTGCGGGAGTCGAACCGGCAACCTTGTGGTTGAGAGGACGCGCTCCAACCAACTGAGCCATCTGGGAGCTCAGCGGCAGCTCAACTCAAGGTGCTGTGTTCAATCTTAGTTGCAGGGGGCACAGCCCACCATCCCTTGCAGGACTCCAGGAGTTGAACCGGCAACTTTGAGGTTGAGAGCCCACTGGCCCGTGTGGGAATTGAACCGGCAGCCTTCGGAGTTAGAAGCACTGAGCTCCAACCGCCTGAGCCACCAGGCCGGCCCTATTCATTGAAATTTTAACTCTTGTTGTTGCTTTTATAACTATGGGAAACAGGAATATACAAACTAGATTAGGATAGTGAGAAATGAAAGAATAAAAAGAGAACAGAACATGAATAGAAACTTTGTGAAAGAATGACAAACTGTAGGAAGGAATAAAACTATTAGTAACTGGACACTAGGAGCAGTGAGGAACCTAACTGCTGTAATCTAGCCATGCAGGATTACAATTTACAACTGGCTGAGTGAATTGGTATGAAGCCCAAAAATGTATGCTGAGAAAATCTTTGTGGATTGTACATGCACAGATCTCATGAGACAATCACACCTCTTACTGGAAAAAGGCTTCTTAAGAAATGATACACATATAGTTATGTTAGACAACCAAAGTCTTGGTGTACTCAGACTTAAAAGACAATGGCGAAAGGCATGGGAATGACAAATTGGACAATGTGACAGTATTTGGTGTGCATTGTGGGGGGAAGGTGATTGTGGAAGACTTTAGTTGTAGACACCTAAGGCACCTTGCACCTGCTTTCATAACAGGAATTAATAACTAAAGGAACATAATTTGCTGTTATGTAGAGAAGGAGTGCGGCAGGGAAAAGGATTTGCACATATTCAAAACAGAGCTAAATACAGAGCTACAGAGAAAAAACTGATGGTTACTAGATGGGAGGGAGGTTGGGATGGGGGAAAAAGTGAAGGGATGAGGAAGCACAAGTTGATAGTCACAAAATAGTCACAGGCATGTGAAACACAGTATGGGGAATATAATCCATAATGTTGTGTAGGGTGCCTGATGAGTACTGGATTTATCAGGGGGATCACTTCATAGCTTGTGTAGATGCCTGACCACTGTGCTGTACACCTGAAGCTAATGTGGAATAATATTGAATGTCAACTATAAATATAAATATATATATATATATATATATATATATATATATATATATATATTCACAGAATATAAAGTACAGTATAGGGAATATAGTCAATAGTATTGTAAGAGCTATGTACGATGCCAGAGAGGTAGTTGACTTGGGGGTGTTATCACTTTGTGAGGGGTGTAAACGTCTAATCATTAGGTTGCTTTTGTATATCTGAAACTAATAAAAAAAGAAAAAATGAGCTAAAACTAATGGAAAATGCCCCCAAAATCCCAAATAAACAAGCATGTATGGATTCCTTTGCCTGTAAGATTTCCTGGGAGGTGTTTTCTGAAATCCTTTCATGCTTACTTAGGTAGTAACATCTAGACTTCATAGATAGCCTTAATTCTTAACTCTGTTAAATCACAATTTGGACTAGGCCAATGTCTTGAGTGCCCCAGGTCAGGTAACTACCTTGTTTCAGAGCTAAAGTCTGCATTCCTAATTTACTCAGAATCAGTGGTGATAAGCCTGTACACTATTGTCTTTCATATTTGGATGTACAGTAGGCTGTGGGCTACTAAAGAGCAGAAGACTTTGTTTTTCGTCTCTGTATCCCCTGAATCTTGCATAGCTACAGTGCAGGCACTTGATAAGTGGGTGAGGAAAAAGCAGGCATGCAACCACCACTTGGTAAGTAGCACAGATTGAGAGGTTCTTTAATTCGTCTTTCAACTGAATCCCTGCATGGATATCATTAACACAGTACAACATTCCTCTGCATGCTGAGGTAGGAAAAAAATAGGGCTGATTCTTCTGATACTTGCAAGTGTATCAGAAAGGTTGTAACAAAAACAGTGGTGTTGCATATTGCTTATGAGAGCTGTTTGTTTTACCAGAGAGTGAAAAAGTGCAAGAAAATTGCAAGATTGAGATGAGTCCTCAATTCACAGTAATTTGAAAGGGAGGTGGATTTCAGAAATTTGCAAATGCCATCCATGACCATTTGAAAGAAAAACTTATTTTCCTCCTGGGAAATTCTACACCAGTGGAATTACTACTCCCCATAAGTACTTTTCTCCTATATTAATTTTAAAATTCAAAATTAGTTTTCAAAATTCCTTTAAATGAGATTTTTCTATGCCCTTGGTCTTATTGGGGTTTATTTACCTTTTCGATTTTTATTTTTAAAATTTCACTTCTCCCGTCATAAGAAATATTGAAAATATCCGTCCTCTTCATGTGTTCCAGTAAAAAGTTCTGTCATTACAGTTTTAATTCATCTGAGCTAGTGCTCTGCCCATTTTAGGCAACAATGCTCTAAATTTGATTATTTTATCATGTGTTTTAAAAATCTTACCAAAATCTGGAGTGAGTTCCTTTGCTGTGCTGAGCTTACTTTGAAATTTGTTAAGCAATGAAATGGAAATTTCAGGACACCAATCAAAATTCTCTGCTCACTCTTTTCCAAGCCAACACTAAGAAATACTCAAATATTATATCAGTTTTCAGCCTTCTGCCACAATGATACCTTCAGCCCAGCCCCACACTCAGATAGGAACCCACTTGGTGCTGAGGGTTAAACACCCAAGTTCTGAGGACACCACAGGGTGAGAGCTCTGATTCCTTTTGTTCATCCCCTGGGATAGAAATAAATGGTCCTCAGTGAATCCAATCATAACTCTAGAATCTTGTTTGAGGCAAGTTCAGTGGGCAGAGTTCTCTAATTGAACATTACAATAGCAAGGAAGCATCATTTATTTCTACAGAGACATCTTAAAGAAATCTAGCAAATGCTGTATATTCTCTACCCTTGTAATAAATATCATTTACTTTCCTGAAAGGGAGGACACTGTTCTTAAGTGATTTAAAATTCAACAAGTCGCAAATTACTGATCTTTTTTTTTTTTTTTTTTTTTTGTCATGTTGAGAACATGGAGTTAGGGTGGTAGACTTCAGGCCCAGAAAGGATGTTTAACAAATGTCTCCTGACACAAAGTGTATACTTTAACCACTGGGTCACTGGATTAATTAGGACTCTTTCAGTGGCTAATGACAAAAGTCCAGTTCCAGTCAGCTTAAATGAGGATTTTTATCACATAACTGGTAAATAGGAGAATTCAAATGACAACTGGATCCACCACTTATGAAGTGTCACCAGAGCTCATCTCTCTCCATCTCTCAACTTTGCTTCTGGTTGTGAACCAGCTTCCTTCTTCAGAGAAGAGCCTCACCATGCAGCTGGAAGGGTGGCTGCCCTTGGACCCAAGCTTCACACCCTTCTAGCTCAGCAAACACAAAAACAAGAAAAATTTTCCTCCCCTAACTTCCATGAACCTATCCCAAAAAGGAATCTGTATGGGCCACGAGCTTACCTATAAACCAATCAGTTGGCACGGGGAATATGGTCATGTGTCCATAATCCATGTGGTGGGGAGGCGGGGCACCAGGCTTGACAGGTTGACAGCCTGACAGCTTACCGGTCAGCTTACCTGATGGATTGAGAGGCAAATGGTTCCCCAAGAGGAATAGATTTGGCAAATATACGCATATGGCTAGTATAGTCATACATTTGCCATCAGCAATAGCTTTGTGGTTGGTTGGTTTGTTGTCACAAACTGGATTACTTAAGAAACATGTACTTCTGATAAGGGGCTAATGTGCAAAATATATTTAAAAAAACTAATACAACTCAATAGCAAAAACAATCTGATTAAAATTGGGCAGCAGATCTGAATAGATGTTTTCACAAAGAAGACATGCAGATAGCCGACAGGTATATATACAAATCACAGAGATTTCACCTCACACCTGTTAGAATGTCTATTATCAAAAAAGACAATAAATAACAAATGTTGGTAAGGCTGTGAAGAAAAGGGACCACTTGTGCACTATTGGGAATATACATTGGTGCAACCACTATGGAGGGTCCTCAAAAAATTAAAACTGGAACGACAGTGTGACCCAGCAATTCCACTCGTGGGTGTTTATCTAAAGAAAACATAAACACTAATTTAAGGGCATATGTACACCCCAAAGTTCATTGCAACATTACTTGAAATAGCCAAGATATGGAAACAATCTGTGTCCATTGATGGATGAATGGATAAAGAAAATATGGTATGTATATACACACACACACACACACATACACACAATATGGAATATTACTCGGCCATAAAAAAGAATGAAATCTTGCCATTTGCAACAACATGGATAGACCTTGATGGCATTATGCTAAGTGAAATATGTCAGAGAAAGACAAATACTGTATGATCTCACTTATATGTGGAATCTAAACATAAGAGCTCACAGATACAGAGAACAAATTAGTATTTGCCAGGATAAAATGGGTAAAGGGGGTCAAGAGGTACAAACTTCCAGTTATAAAATAAATAAGCCATGGGGAACCTCCTGGCAATGGGATAAGAGACACCTGATTGGTGTTTCTCTTATATCAGTCAGGGGCAAAACAAAACGTAAAGTCCTTTGTTCATCCTAGCTTGATGTCTGCGTTGGTGGCCAGACTATTGCATGCCTGGGGCACATTAAAAGAAAAGTCATGGAGCTATAATGTACAGCATGGTTTGTGACTACAGTTAATAATACAATATTGTATATTTGAAAGTTGCTAAGAAAGTAGATTCTAAAAGCTCTCAGTTATTAGAAATTTTTATAACTATGTACGTGGACAGATGTTAAGTATACTTACTGTGGTGATTATTTCACCATGTATATAAATACCAAATCATTACATTGTACACCTGAAACTAATATAATGTTATGACATATAATGTTATATGTCAAATACACCTCAAAAATAAAATACATTTAAAAAAGAAGAAATGCCCCTTCTCTGGTCCCACGGCAGACATCAGGGATGGGCCCAGCAATCGGTATTGGAACAAGCCCTCCAAGTGATTCTGACCACGCTGACGTTTGAGAACCACTGGCCTAGCTGACTTTCCCATTTGAGTAAAAAGATTTCTTTTCAGTCTTAGGTAGTTAAGGAGCAATAGTCAAGAGTAAGGGTTGCGAAACTTTTCCACAAAGGGCTAAATAGTAAAAATCTTAGGTTTTGTGGGCCAAGAGGCAAAATCAAGATTATGTATGTATTTATGTAATCCCTTAAAATGCAAACATTTAAAAATGTGAAAACCACTCCTTGCTGGTGGGCTGTGCAAAAGCAAGTGTCAGACCACATTTGCTCACCTTCGATCAAGACTTTTGGGTCAGGCATACTTATAAAAACAAAAAAAGAAAAAAGAAACATGTACATTCTAAATGCAGGGGAAAAAAACCGAAAACATTCACATTCAGTGGAAAAGACATGGACTCCTTTTAGTGCTCCGGAGCATTTCCTAGTTAAAGATAAATATACCCCCCCAACCCCCCCGCCCCACCCCGAAACTGACCCACTAGCGGCAAACAATGCAGCCATTATCATCACCCTTGGTCAGCACTTCAGAACCTTTCCTATCAATGTTTCAATGTTATCATTCACAGGGTCAAAAAGCCATTGAATGTCTGCTCTTGAGAAATCCAGACATCAAATTGAGATGGAAAATATTAACAATGTGTATATGGAAGGTGAGACTCAGTGACTTCATGGATACATCAACTCACTTATCCTGAAGGATATGTTTTAAGATCTCAATGTGAGTGTGATTGATGCCTGGGATAAAACCATTGCATGTGGCACTAAGACTATCCATTCTGCAGATCATGTGATTAGAAGTGAGATTGAAATGTTTTTAACCTGCTTTAGCTAAATTACAAATTCAGAAAATCACCAGGGGTCACTCTCCATCGATATCCATATGGATACCACACTCTACTGGTCTGCCTCCCATCTCTCTAGCCATTCCTTTTCAATATTTACTGCTGGCTCCTTTTTCTATTCCTACAAAAGTATATCCTGATATTGCTCATGTTTTATTCTAGACCTTCTTCCCTTCTCATCTATAGCCTCTCTTGGGGTGACCTCATACATTTCCATTTAATCACCATCTATCAGATGACTCTCAAATCCACATCTCTAGTACAGACCAGTCCAGAGCTCTTGAACTTTAAGCTACTGTATCTAACCACCTTCTAAACATCTCCACACGGCTGTCTCTGTGCCAAACCTTAACTCATCCCTAGCCCTCCACTCCAACACTCTTGTTACTGAAATTTGAAACCTGGGAGTCAAGCTTGATACCTCCCTCTCCTCCAGAATCTCCTTTCACGTTTAAATGATCACAAGATCCTATTCTACCTTTTAAACATCTCAAAACTGTCCACTTCTCTGTGTGTCCAAGCTACCATCATTCTTTCCTTAACTACTGCAGTAGCCACCTAAGTACCCTACAACAATTCTTGTCCTCTCCCTGCACCAATCCACTCAAATCCAATTATATCAATCTCTGCCTTTAAAATTCTACAAAGCTACCTATAAAGCCCAGAGTGTCTCAAAGGGATGTATGGGGACTAACTGCACCTTACAGAGGATCTTGTTAAAATACTGGCTCTTGAGTTGCACCAAAACCAAAGAATCAAAAATCTCTAGGGATAGGCTCAAGACACTGCATCTTTAATCCCAAATCCTTTCTACCGTTCATAGGTCCTTCTATTCTGACCTCTTGCAGTCCTAGGCTAGGATAGTGCACTTTATTCACCACGCTGTCCCAGAACACTCTCTACTTCTCCAGGAGCAGCTCACACGACACTGGCTACTTTGTGTTAAATGGCTTATTCCGTGCCAGAGTGTAAACTCCAGGAGGAAGGCACCATGCCTGCCGTGTTTACTATTCATCCCTACTGCCCAGGACAGGAGGGCACAGCATCAGCATTGTTTAATATTCATCATCATTCAGGATCAATGAGAATTTAATGTAAAGGGCTTTCTCCACAGCATGGTTGGTTAAACACGCCTGAAAACATCTTCATTTGTTAACAGTGTACAGACCAAGAAAAAGGGCTCAGATAACAATGACTGGAGTAATTAATTAGTAGCCTGAAGGAGAAAGTTTAATCTTCAAAATCAACTTGATAACAAGCCCTTCTCCAGTCTCCAGTGAGATCAAATGAACAGAAATAAGCTTTGGCCTATATTCAGTTTCTGATCATAAGTAGTGTAAGGGTAAATACAAGTCCTAAAAACAAAAATTGAACTTTCTCTGGTGTAAAAAGGGAAAGAGACCCTCCTCCCACCTTTTCTTACAGAATTTTCTTTAGAAAACTTGCAAATTCTTTCTCTGTCTTTTTGAGATGTATGTAAATATGTTTAAATGCTAAACAAACCTGTTGTCAGTTCACAACCCAGAAATGTCTTTCTCACAGACCTAGGAGCCATCTCTTCAAAATGTAAACATCAAGGGAGACAGTGCTCCCTCCCTGTCTCTATGAGAGTTTAATTTGGGCATCGGGCTCCCATCCACCAGTCACAGAGATTTGAAAAGTTTTATTCTTCTGGATAATGGCAATTAGCAAACACAGGTCACCCGACCACCAAATGAATCTACAATGAACTATGTGTGACAAGTGGTGCCATCACGCCCTGTCACCTAAGGACTAGTTATTGTTTACCTTGAGAACATGGACATAATAGGTTTTATGTGCCTGGTTACAGGAAAGGCTGAGATTTCTTTCTGTCTTTACATTCTCGTTAGTTGATTGCCTGTGATGCACATCACATTCTGGTTAAATGCTTATTTAACAATAAAACTGTTTTGTCTTCTTGCTTTGTGGAGAGGTTTTCTGGGTTGGCAGATTTTGTTTTCAATTTTATTTCTCCAACAGTACCAATCACCAGCCAGACTGACACAATGAAAGGAGGTGAATTTGTATCTGAAATGTTATTTCCCAGTGGTGAAAGCAGAGTGAATGAAGCTGCTCAAGACTTTCATCAGGGCTCTTTCACTGGGAGAACCCTGCACAGCTGAGTTGGGGGTGAAAATACCTTGCCCTGGAAAAAAAGTATTTTCCACTTACAGGTAGGTTACTTCTGCCCACTGCACTTCTGTGTCCCCTGACTCCTCTTTCCTGGTCTCAGCATTTCTTTAAAAACTCTGGCATATTAGTAATGCAAAGCTCAGGCGGTACACTGTCAGCCCCACACCACACAGAAGGGCGTATATGCCCCCTGAGGAATTCAGTAAAGGTGATAAAACGGATGAGATGTCCCAGTGGGAGTGACACCAGCAAAAACCTCACATGAAGTGAATTCTCAGAGATATTTCACAACACTGAAAAAAGGGTAAAATGTTGGAATCTGATTCAAACAGAAAAGAGTACGAGAAACAGAAAAGATGTTTGCTCCACATCGTAAGTTTTATGATGAGAAGGCAAGCACAGTTCAAACCAACCTTTGTAAGTTTTTTATAATGGAATAAAAATACTTTAATTACCAATGTTTCTAATGTTTTAAATTACAATGTACTATAAATATCAGTTTTACTATTTTTTCAATTCCCAATACATTAATAACCAACAGTAAGAGCTAGTTAAAATATCGACTGTTTTGACAAAAAATTTTAAAGGTCACAGAACACTCATAATCTTTCCCAAGATTTTAAAGATTGCTTTGCATGGTTTTAGCTTGCATGGTCTTAACACTATCATGCAAATCCTATATTTCTCATTCCTCATTAAACATTTAATATGTCTAATATAAGCCTAAAACAATTTAATATAAGCCTAAAACAATGTCTGTCACACAGTAAGGGCTCAATAAATGACACCTATTATTTTATAGACATCAGGTACTGTTTTTTACCTGTAATGCAATTTTTTTAATGTCCATACTTGCTACCGTGTTTCCCCGAAAATAAGACCTAGCGAGACAATCAACTCTAATGCATCTTTTGGAGCAAAAATTAATGTAAGACCCGGTCTTATTTTACTATAAGACCGGGTCTTATATAATACAATATAATATAATACAAGACCGGGTTTTCATAATATAATATAATATAATATAATATAATATAATATAATATAATACAATATACTATAGTATAATATAATATAAAATATATATAATTAATATAATTAATATAATATAATAAATATAATATAATGTAATATAATATAATATATAATATAAAATACCTGGTCTTATATTAATTTTTGCTCCGAAAAACACATTAGAGCTGATTGTCCAGCTAGGTCTTATTTTCAGGGAAGCACGGTACTCCTATTTCTCTCCTTCCATTCCCTCTTGAAACCACTCCAATCAGGCTTTTGTCCACAACTCTTCACCAAAATTGCTCTCTACTAAGTCACTAGTCACTGCTGAATGGTTAAATCCAATGGTACCTGTAAATCTTAGTATATTTGGCAGTAGCATTTAACTCAATTAGTTACAAACAATCTTGGTTTCTAAATACCACGCTCTCCTGGTTTCCTCCTACCCTATAGGCTGATCTTTTTCAGTATCCTTTGCTAGTTAGTTATTCCTGCTCTCTCTGACATCCAAATGTTAGAGGGCCCAGGGCAAAGTCTTGGATCTCTTCTCAACTTCCCCTGTCCCTGCCTCCCTCCTCCCTCCCAAGTCATTGCTCTCTCACACACTTAAAACCCACATCAAAGCCATCAGCATATTATGTCAGCCTGGATCCTTCTACTCATTAGAATTATCCCCGTTTTAGAGAAGAGGAAACTGAGTCATAGAAAACTTATATACTTATGCAAGTCACATAATTCATTAGTGGCAGAACTGGGATTTGTACCCAGGTAGGCTAGTTTTAGAGTTTTAAAATGACAAGTTTCCTCAATTCTAGTCATCAAGCTTTCCAAAAAATTGAGGTATAATTTCAAGAATGCTTTTGATAACGACAAAAAAATTGGACACTTTTGTAACTGTTTCTTCTGACTAGACTGCTAAATAAGTAAATGTATACCTAAAACATATCTTCCTAAATCAGAACATATCTTTAACAGTCTGTAATGGAAATTTCCCATTCAGTCTTATAATGAGTTTACATATGTAATTTTCTTAAATTGGGATACTTTTTCTGTTTTTTCTCTTTTTTTCAATTCAAAATGTATAATTACATTTTATTTGTTATAATAGAGTGCCCTTGCTAAAATTAAACTTTAATTTTTTGGAAACATTCAGGACTAGAAAGAAGAAACTTTGCCACTTTACAACTGCAAGCAGTTTTTCTATTTCTCTAGACATAGAGGCTTGCATTCACTGTAGGAGAGGAAAAATCATTTTCTCTCTACCCTTCTAAGTTTTTGGCTGAGACCCCTGGAATAAAACACATATTAATAGGAGGAAAAAAACAGATTTAATTACATACGTGTGGAAGCGCCACAAACATGAGACTCAAGAAGCAATTACATACCATCCTGACCTAAGGAAAGGGATAGGGGTATAGCGCTTCAAAGTGGGGGGAGGGAATTCACAGAAAGGTGAAAGAAGGAAATATATGGAAAGATCCTGCCATGCAGATGTCTCTCAACTGAAAAAGTAATCTTTGGTAATAGCTCTCTTCCTGGTACAACCTCTAATAATGTAAATTTTCCTTACCAAAGGGTACCTTCTACTCTTTTCAGAGTTTCTCCTGTGTCTGCAGTTTCTCAGACAATTTTTATGCCAAAAAACCACAAAATATGTCACATTTGCTCTTTCAACACCTTTAACACACTGATTGTGCAAAAACACTCTGGTTTTGCAAAGAGGCAAAGATCCTATTTTGAAAATGGAAATATTGAGAACATGTCTGTTACGAGAATACAAAAGTCTACTTTCTCCACTTGACACAATGGCCTGACCTGTGAGATTTACTCCTAGCAAATTCCTCTGTACAGTAGCCCACCCCCATATCCATGGGGGATACGCTCGAAGACCCCCCAGTGGATGCCTGAATCTGCAAAGTACAGAATCCTATATATACACTTTTTTGCTCTATATACATACCTATGATAAAGTTCAATTTATAAATTCAGCACATAAAAGATTAAGAGCAATAACTTATAATAAAATAGAACCATTACTGATGTAGGTGATGTCGGATCTGTGGACAGTTTCTGGGTGAGGGCCGGGATCACGTCTCCTGAAGCCGAAGAATGGAAACACGGACTAGGGAGAGGCAAAAATTTTTAAAAAGAGGATAGTTTAAAAGAGGATAGTTTATTAGAGGTTGCAGCTCCCGAGAGGGAGGGGGTCCCTCCTGAATGGGAGTGCCCCATGACTGAGGCAAAAGCTCTTTTATACCTTCCCTTGCCTGCTTGGGGAAGGGGAGCTGTTTGAAGAAGGGAACTGGCGCCTTCTAATGAAAATCATCTACCAGGTTTGTTCTGCTTGCCCATCCTGAAGAAATTAGCAAAGTAACTCACTCTTATCTATCAGGTCTGCTCCGTTTGTCAGGCCAAAATGAATTTTATGATTAATCTCAAGGCCTTGTTACATTATGTCCTGGAGCGAAGGAGTGATTTCAAAACCTGAAGTTTTAGGATATGACTGTCTTTGTTTATTCCACCAGGGACCTCCCTGTCTACCGAGGGACATGCTAACTCTCCTGTATCATTACAACAATATACTAGAATAAGTTAGGTAAATGTGGTTTATCTCTCAAGATATCTTGTACTGTAATCACCCTTCTTCTTGTGATAATGTGAGATGCTAAAATGCCAAACCTAGCCCTAAATCTGTGTCACCATCCCTCACTTGCAGTAAATGGCTGATGTCACTCGTTTCAGGGGATCCCTTGCTGGGTTGCTCAGTGCTTTGTGGCAAAACACATTGCCATCAGTCAGAACACGTTTTCTGCTCAAGTCTTTTACTCACAAATTTAATGCCTTTTCCATCTTAGCACACACTGTGGCCATAACATTTGTAGTTGGAGGTGTGACAGCAAAACTGGCACAATTTCTTTTTCCTTCTTCATGATTTCATGGATAGAAGATTCGTTCTTACCAGAGACCTTAGCAACCTCAGCTTATTTTTCTTTCCTTTGTAAGTTGAGAACTTTCACCTTTTCACTTAAAGGAAGCGCTTTATGGCTTCTCTTTTGCATGTCCAAACTGCTAGCATCACTATTACACTTCGGGGCCAGTATTAAGTAAAATAAGGGTGACCTGAACCCTATAAGCACTGTAATACCTACCGACAGTGATGTTGATGTAGGTGATGTCGGATCTGCCCACAGTTTCTGAGTGTGGGCCGGGATCGTGTCTCGTGAAGCCAAAGAATGGAAACACGGACCAGGGAGAGGCAAAAAGTTTTAAAAAGAGGATAGTTTATTAGAGGCAGGAGAAGAGGTTGCAGCTCCCGAGCGGGAGGGGGTTCCGAATGGGGGTGCCCCGTGACTGAGGCAAAAGCTCTTACTTTTATACCTTCCCTTGCCTGCTTGGGGAAGAAGGGAACTTGTTTGAAGAAGGGAACTGGCGCCTTCTTCTAATGAAATTCGTCTACCAGGTTTGTTCTGCTTGCCCACCCTGAAGGAATTAGCAAAGTAACTCACTCTTATCTATCAGGTCTGCTCCATTTGTCAGGCCAAAATGAATGTTATGATTAATCTCAAGGCCTTGTTACATTATGTCCTGGAGCGAAGGAGTGATTTCAAAACCTGAAGTTTTAGGATATGACTGTCTTTGTTTATTCCACCAGGAACCTCCCTGTCTACTTAGGGACATGTTAACTATCCTGTATCAATCTGACAACCAAGATGGCAACTAGTAAGTGACTAACAGGCTGGGAACGTCTATAACATGGAGACACTGGACAAAAGGATGATTCACATCTTGGATGGGATGGAGTGGGCCTTGAGAGATTTCATCACACTCCTCAGAACGGCAGCAATTTCAAACTTATGAATTACTTATGTATGGAATTTTCCATTTATTATTTTCTGACCACAGTTGAACTGCAGAAAGTGAAACCACAGATAAAGGGCCCAACTGTATCTAGCCCCACCATTTGGAAGGACCAGGACAATTAAGAGTAGAATCCCTTCTTAAGGAGAAGGCTAGATAGGACCACCACATACAACTCTGCAGTTTGTGCAATGCCAATCGTTGCTCTGCAGCCCACCCTCACTTCCAGCTACCTCTCTAAATTAAGGGCTGTCAGTGGGGTTCTCCCGTAAGTTCCTTTACTGATTTCCTGTGATTCTGATGATTTTTTAAAAAACAATATTGCAGGCCAGGTCTAATGTCTTCTTTCAATATAGCTCCCTCCAGCATTACAGTTAGTAGCTTTTCTCTAGTATTGAGGCACATAGTTGACTTTCTTCCCTATTTCTAGGGCCCATTTACAATTTGTCCTATTTTGGGGTAATCTAAAATGGGGAATGTGGGGAAGCCTATGCTGAGGGTTACATATTTCCTATTCATAGATCTCTATCCTCCATAAATCTCTTTTTCTTCCACAAAGGAAACTTTAGCTTTTTATCAGTCAAAACTGTGGAATGAATTGGATTTTAGTAGAAAAACAATGTGCTTAGAAACTCTTGGTAGGAACTAAAATGTTTAAAAAATAAACAACAAAAACTTGGATTTTTTTACCACAATATAAATATACTAGCAGTTCATAGATTAGCTGAAGCCCTGAACTTTGACTAATTAATGTCAATACTGTTTTTTCACTATAGATGGAAGAGATATTTCCCTTGGACTGCATGATGAAGTGTGCTCAGTGTATTTATAAAGTCACTTGAGATAAAATTTTGTCAAGGTGTCACAAGGTTATATTTTCTTGACATGTTTAAATTTGAGGTCACTATTATATACTAAGGAAGATTATATTTCAGAGTTATCTATTATCTGAAAGCTGTCTGAATAGATGTGATATTCATTGATTTATGAAACAAGTGAGGATTGGAGCTCACATACTTCAACCTCCAACTCACTTCCACACCATGGGCAACATTACTTCTGCCCAGTGATCATCTTCCCTGCAATAAACGAAGACTGAACTGCTCTTGATGAAATAAGAGGGAAAAGCTGGGGATATTTGTTCCCGAAGAAGAGGAGGAAAAGAAAGGTAAAAAGAGTAAACTGAAATTAAAACTCAAATACCAAATTGGGGTGTGGGGCGTATGGGGAATTGTAGCAAGGGATGATATCATCCTAAATATATAAATAAGTTTTAAAAATTAATTTGGAAAAAAAATTGCTTTCATAACACAAAATTAAGTAAAGGACATGAACAATTCACATAGAATGGCAATTGGACAATATATACATTAAAAAGTTCAAACTTACTTAAAGGTAAACACACAAAATCATAGTCTATTCATTCGGTAATATCATTATGGATATAGTGCTAAAAAAATCTCAGGTTATCAAAAACAGATTAAAATCAATGTTGTGATTTTAACACACATTGTTAAAGTGGAAGGGGAAGTGAAGTAGAGTTTCAGAATTGCAATACCAAAATTATTTTCACTGCAGGAATTTCAAATAAAGGCATTTTATTCATCTAAGTAAATTTTGTTATTTCAGGCTACAAATAGCAAATTAATTCAATAAATGTCAAAAAAAAAACCCTACCTTCTCAGAAACTACATTTGTTGAGTATTATACAGCACTATTATACAAAACAGAGACAGAGATTAAACAATCTTATGCGCCTGAAAACTAAAATACAGTCAACTCAATTGTGTATGTTTTAAGGAGAAAATTATGAGGGACTTTTAAATTGACTTCAAGGGGGAAAAAAGCACTACATATAAAATTTGTGATACAGATGACTATTTAGAAGGAAATCTTTTGATATTAATAATTAATCATAAAGCAAAAATAAATAATAAAATATAGAGTACTTTCTATATGCCATATGCATTTTTTAAATTTTTCATACATTATCACATTTAAACTTTTCAATTGTATTTTCATTGTAAAATACATACTGGTGAAAATAAAACATATATATTTTTCAAAGAATAATCATTTTCCAAAAGCAAACACCTAGGTATACACATTTTGTACAAAGAAAATATTGTCACAAAACCTTAGAAGCTTCCCATCTCCCCCCACCCCAATCACAGCCTCTCTCTCCCTCCCTTGCAGGAGTAACCTATTGTCCTGATTCCCTGACTCCATAGTTGTTCCACCTATGTGTACATTCCTAAAAATACACTTCTTAATTTTGGCTGTTCATTCAACTTAGTTTTCTTTTAATTTTTATTAAATTTATTGGGGTGCATTAGTAAAATCATATAGGTTTCAAGTGTACAATTCTATAATACATCATCTATCTATCACACTGTGTGTTCACCACTTAGAATCATAGTGCTTGTATTCTTTTGTAGCCTGATTATTTTGCCATTTACAAAGCATAGAAAAATATGAAACACATAGGAATAAATTTAACAAAATCTTTACAAGACTAATGGAGAAAATGATAAAACTATAGTGAAAGAAATTAAGGGATACTCAACTCAAACAAAAGGAGAGAGGTACAAGAAAGATTCAGTATAATATGAATGCCAATTTTCCAAAATTTTATTTATAGCATCAGTGTAATTTTAATAAAAATTCCAACTTACTATTTTGTGGACCTTTGATAAAATGATCCTCAAATTTATATTGAGGTTCAAAAGCTTAAGTATTGGACCAGTGTTAAAGAAGAATTTTGGAGAAAATAGCACTCTTAGATATAATGATTTATAAAGCTACAGAATTTAGGTGAGCATAATGTTGCAGGGATAGACAACTAGACCAATGGAGCAGAACAAAAATCCAGAAACAGAACCACACATTAAAACACCCTTGATATACGATGTCAGACAATTAAGTTTGTGAACTTGTTGCACTGATGTTGCTAACCTTTTTTGATATCAGAGAGATTATTCATTATGAATCTGTACTACGAACTGGACAAACAGTTAACCAAATTTACTATTTAGAAGCACTCAAAAGGCTACGTGAAAAACTTAGAACACCTGAACTTTTCGCCAACAATTCATGACTCTTTCATCATGACAATGCACCAGCTCACAGGGCACTGTCTGTGAGGGAGTTTTTAGCCAGTAAACAAATAACTGTATTGAAACACCCTCCCTACTCACCTAATCTGGCCCCCAGTGACTTCTTTCTTTACCTAAAGATAAAGGAAATATTGAAAGGAAGACATTTTGATGACAAGCAGGACATCCAGGGTAATACGATGACAGCTCTGATGGCCATTCCAGAAAAAGAGTTCCAAATTGCTTTGAAGGGTGGACTAGGTGCTGGTGTCAGTGCATAGCTTCCCAAGGGAAGGACTTAGAAGGTGACTGTAGTGATTCTCAGCAATGAGGTATGCAGCAATTTTTCTAGGATGACTTCACAAACTTAATTGTCCAACCTCAACAAAATGTTTTTCTAATAATTGGAGAAAGGATTTCTTTTTCAGTAAATACTAATAAATTCTAGGAAAATATCTTTGAATTTTCAGGTAGGAAAGAATTTCCTAAACAGATGCATGCCAAAAGCAAAATAAAGTGCATGCATGCATGTGCACATTTGTAAACACACACATGCATTCTTCAAGAGTGGTCCAATATTTTAGAAAATCGACATTCACATTTTATTGAATCTTTTCTGCATCTTTCCATTTGTTTAAGTATCCCTTAATTTCTTTTAAAATTCTTAAAAATTTCTTTATCATTTTTTCTATTAGTCTTGTGAAGATTTTGTTAAATTTATTCCTATGTGTTTCATATTTTTCTATGCTCTTGTAAATGGCATGTTTTAAAATTTTTGTTTTCTAGCTGATGTTTGCTGGTATATAAAAACTTTTTTGTGTATTGGTTTTTGTATCCAGCCAACACACTAAATTCTCTTATTTCTAAAAATGTTTTATATATTCTTTTGGGTCTTCCATATAGACATTCAAGTCATCTATGCATAGTAGCTTTATTACTTGCCTCCCAAGCCTAACATGTTCTGTTTTTTGACTGACTTAGCATGTTGGCTAGCTCCAGTATGATCAATAGACTTGGTAGTGGGCATCCTTACACGCTCCCATTCTCAATGGGAATTCTTTAAACTTTCAGCCAACATTAAGAATGACGTTTTTGGGGGTAACCAACACATCCTTTAGTAGGTAAATGGATAAACGACTGTGGTACATCCAGACAATGAAATATTATTCAGTGACAAAAAGAAATGAGTGTTAAACCATGAGAAGACATGGAGAAAACTTAAATATTATTAAGTGAAAGAAGCTAATCTGAAAAGGCTACATATTGTACGATTCTAACTACTGACATTCTGGAAAAGGCCAATTATGGAGATAGTAAAAAGATCAATGGTTGCCAGGGGCTCAGGAGGAGGGAGGGAGGAAAGGCTGACAGGTGGAGCACAGATTTTTAGGGCAGTGAAACTACTCTGTACGATACTGTAACAATGAGTGTATGTCACTATACATTTGCCAAAACCACAGAATGTACAATACTAAGAGTGAACCCTAATGTAAACTGCACACTTTAGTTAGTAATAATGTACCAATAATGTCTCACGGTTATAACAAGTGCACTGCATTAATGCAAGATGTGAATAAGGGGTGGGTAGGAGGGGAAACCAGATGATGTTTGATGTTTGTGGTAGTGTTTTCTATAGACACCCTTTGCCAGATTATGTAAGTTCTCTTGTAGTCCTAGTTTAAATGCTTTTTTTTTTCTTTACTCACAAACTGGTATTGACTTTTAATGAATGATTTTCTCCACTGATTAAAATTATCAAATTGATTTTTCTCCCTTACTATATTAATATGCTAAATTATTTGATATTTTAATGTTTGTGGAACTCATAACCCTTTCTCTATAACATTCTGGCCATTGGTTCATTCCATACAAACTATCTTTTATTATTTTAATAATAAAATAAATGCCTATGAACCCAGCATAGAAACTAGAAAACCGAATAAATTGTTATACACCTATGTGACCTTCCTCCATTCCATCCCCCATCTCCTCCCCTGACTCAGAGTATTTCCTGAACTTTGTAACTGAGAGAGAGAGAGATGTGTGTACATATGCACATCTATACATATACATATTACATATATATGTTATATGTAATACATATACATATTATACATATACACATATTTTAAGACAGAGCAGCTTTTACTATATTTACATCCAACAAAACTTCGCAAGAAATAATCTTTATTGTACAGGCCAGGGCCCTGGTTGGTTGAGGCATTCCACAAGGTGTGGAATACACACACACACACACACACACACACACACACACACACACACACATTCCTGGAGAGCATACTTTTTATTTAGTTTACATTGGCCTAACTTTGAGCATCATGGTACACTGAATCTCTCTGGAACGTATTTATTCACACAATTTTATGTAGCAGCAGAAATTTTACATATAGATTTAGTTCATTTTGATAGCAACATAATGATCATTTGAGAATATATTTTAGTCATCATTGCCCTGTCTGTGGGCATCTAGATTGTTTCCAGGTTTTTGCTTTAACAAATAATACTACTTTGAACTATTTGTATGTGTCTCCTGGTACATATATTTGCAAGTTTCTTCTTCACCCAGGAGTGGAAGTGCTGGTAGACGAGTATATAAATGTTCCACTGTTAAGATAATGCCAAACTGTTTTATAAAATGGATATGCCACCGTTCCCACCAGAAATAAGTGACACTGATGATGCGGATTCTCTCCAACATTAGGTACTGCCAGACTTTGGATTCTTTACCACCTGAATGGGTATAAAATTATTATCATACTGTAGCCTTTACACATTGTTCACATCATTTTCTCATCTTTTCACTATTTGCAGCATTTTAGTTATATCATCTTTCTTTCCTTGACTTTGGTTACACATGCCTTTTATTTCTTGAGTGATCTTAACAAATGTGTCTCCATTTTATTATTCCTTTCAGCTTACTTGATATTACCCACTCAATATTCATTTCTATTTCATTAATTTTTGCTAACTTTATTACTCCTTTCACCTATCATCCTTCCTAAAATACGGATTTACAGCTATAGTTTTCCTTCAAAGTATTGTTTCGCTAAAAGTTTCTATCTGTATGTAGTGCTTCCATGAACCTTCAGTTCCAAATATTTTGTAATTTCTATTTAAAATGTTCTGTGATCTGAGTGTTTGGAACTATATTAATTTTTTCTAGTTACCCTTTAGTTATTGATAGATAGCTCAATTGAATTGCTATCAGATAACATTCTTTGAATTTCAATCTTCTAATATTTGTCTAAACTATTGGGTGCTTGAAAATGTTTATCCTACAATAAGTAGATTAGGAAAATACATTACTGACAAAATTAGCACTATGTAACTAAAAAACTTGAATAGGCCAATAACATAAAAGAAATTGAAATGTGAGTAGTAATCAAAAATCTCTTGAAAAAAAGCTTTCCAGATGGTCTTACAGGGGAGTTCCATTGAATTGGAATAATCTCTATGCTATATAAATTTATCCAAAATTAGAAAAATTATGAAAGATGCTAAATTCATTTTTCAGGATAGTACAACCTTTAAAAAGAAAAAAGAACTGATCAGGACAATATAGAAAAGGAAATTAGAAGTCAATTTCATTCACAAACGTAGAAGCAAACTCCCTAGATAAAATATTAGCTAACAGAATCCAACTGGGAGTTTGAAAAACAGCCCCAATAATACTTTTGTAAGTATTTTATTAAGAGTTTGTTCTGGAAATTCAAAGATCTAATATTGAAAAATCTATAAATGTATTTCACCATAGCAATGGAGTAAAGAAGAAAACACATCTCAAAAGACATAGGAAAAACATTTGATAAAATTCAACATTCAATTATCTTTTTCTAAAAAAAAAAAGGATAGAACATAACTTCATTAACTTCTTGAAGGCTATGTATTAATGTCCTATAGCAAACATAATTAGTGGAAAACTTCTGATGCATTTCTTTTAAGGTTAATAACAAAATTATTTTAAAAAGCCACACCACAGGTACTGTGCAACTTAGTATAAGACATTCTCAACAATGTAGTAAGAAGTAATAGGCAAAACCAATTAAAAGGGAAGAGATTATTATTTGAAGCTGACTTTATAATCCACATTAAAAAAAATACAAGAAAAACAAACAAAAAAACAGAGGCACAGGATAAGACAAAGACCAACGAAACAGAATTAAAAGCTCAGAAACAAACATATCTTTATATGAAAACTTGGTATGTGACAGAGGTTGTATCACAAGTTGGTAGGACAGAATGGATTATTTAGCAAATAGAGATGGAAAATTGCACACTTCTTGGAAAAAATAAGGTTGGATCATTATCTCAAATAGTCTCCAAATGTGGACTCCAGATGTATTAAAAATCAAAACATAAAAAGTCAAATTAAAATATAAAGCTAATAAAATGTTATGTAGAATATCTTCATGATCTTGAGGTAGAGAACAATTTTTTATACTACAATATTCTCAAAGAACAAACCTTAAGGAGGAAAAGTGACAGATGTTACAATAACAAAATTAAAAGTCACCGCACACAAAGTCAGCAGATAAAGGTAACCGATTGGGAGTAAATAACCGAAATGAAAATCATTAAGGAAAAGACAGAAAATCCAATAAAAAAAAGTTCCTCTGAGTTACTCATAGCTATTTTCTTACTGGGCTCTATGTTGTATCCAAAACACTATCACTTTATAACAAATGGAGGTCCATGTATTAAGAATTTCACACTCTAATTCCTGATTGATTTGTCATGTTATATCCATTTGCTTTATGAAAACATATATGTATCATGAGTAACCTCAGAACTCCAGCCTTCTGGGGTTATCTTTTTTCTTAAGATCTAATGAAAAGAAAAACCTCTTCTTTTACTATAGGAAATTCAAGTCCCTTCTAAATATGTGAGGATTCCTACGAGGGGCATATATGTCTTGGCTGTCCCTTGTCACCTTTCATTGATGACTGCTGTTCTACAGCTGCTATGGGAACTATTGGTCAGTTTATTACTGCAGCTCTACATACTCCATTTCTCTCAATTTTGCTTTGCCAACTAATGCTGATGCTAAATAGTAGGCATTTAATAAATATCATTAAAGTTATAACACATAAAAATAAAACCTAAAATTTTAGTCATGATAGCTCCTACAGTTCAGCAGCCAAGGGAGCTCCCTTTGACCATTTCCCCCCTTACATCTTCCTGGAGTATTTTCAGCTGAGTCCTTTCTTCCATCTTCCACTCTTTACCAGCCCCGAGGAGACAACCAAGAAAAAAATTATTTGATATCAAAATAACATTCTGGATTCCCTCCCTTTCTCCAGGGCGTAGAGCTTAATGCACCCCTTCCTCAAATGTGGGTTGCACTTAGTGACTTGACTAGCTTCAAAGAACTCTGAAATATGGCAAGGGAAATAGTAAAAATCAAATTAACTCTCATCAATTTACCAGATACATCTGCATATTACGTATGGGAATTACAGAAGAGGGAAATGTCTACACTTAATGTATGATACTAAAAAATGATTGTTAATGTTTTAGGTATAATAATCATATCATGTCTATTGTTTTAGAGTTCTTATCTTATAGAGCTATACACTGAAATATAGTATTACAGAATAAATTATATGCTGTTTGGGGACTGCTACAAAATGATCTGTGAGTTAAGAGACTGGGTAGGGGTATAAATGACACAAAAGTAGAGATAACTGTTCAAGCTGGGTGAAGGTCTATGGGGTTCATTATACTAGCCTCAATTTTCACGTCTTATACACTCTATTAAAATTTTTAAAATAAATTTCTGTTGCGATGTGCCTTAGTAATGTAAATGAGAACCATTTACATTATTAAATAGATTTCTTAATATCTCTGTTTGACTAATTTGCATTCTAACTGCTTTATCTACATTATTAAAAAACACAAGGATATTTGTATTATAATCATATACCAAAGAGGCATTTTGATGACCTTACTAAAGCAAAAGTCTGTTCAAAGATGTTTTGCCGTCACCTCTGACACAATCTGCATTAAATAGTTATGGCAAGAGAACTATATTTTAAAGTCTGCCTCATCGAGCAGCCTGCTACATATATAGACACATTAAAAAAAAAAGAATAGTTATCATCAATATATTAACAGTGGTCTTCTCTATACAGTGTGGTTATTTTCTACACTACCCACCTGTTATTTTACAATCAGGAAAAATGTACACATAAATCCAGTCCTATCCTAAAAAGGTAGTAAATCCAGAGAGTATTTGGGACGTGAAAGTTTTCTTCACTGTGGAGCAAAGATATTTCTTCAAGCCTCAAGTTGACCCATACAAAATATTCCTCAAGACTTTCTTGATCCTATTCTAAATTCACTTAGTGGGATTCTGATTACAAACTCATTTTCACAGTGCCCACATACTAGAAAAGGGGATGCCCCATAGAGCACCCCTTAACACAATATTTTGGTCATTAGAAAAGGAGCCTCCAATGTAAACTGATCAACATGCATAATTACACATCAACCCTTGTGTGTTTGGGTGGAATAAGCTCCTCCTTAAGGGATTGTTCTACTGTAGGTGTATTGATGAAATCAAATTTCTGAGCCTGTAATGAGGGACCTAAAACTTTGATGCCCAAACTGCGATACTGCTCTCAAGTCTCTGAGTTGATCAGCTGACCAGCACCCCCAGTGATATCCACCTTTCACTCATTATCATCTTCTTTTAGGCTGCAATACGTACTGTTAATATGCAATAAGAATTTGCCTGAATTAAGGCTGTAAATATCTTAAACTCATTCATTAAGCAAATACTTAGTAGGGCCCAATTAAAAAGAATCTAGTTCTCTGTATCTCTGGTGGGCTGGGTTAAAAAGGTGAAGGGATTAAGTAGTACAAATTGGTAGTTATGAAATAATCACGAGGATGTAAAGTAAAGCATAGGGAACATAGTCAATTGTATGGTAATAACTATGTGTGGTGCCAGGTGGGTACCAGACTTATCGGAGGGATCACTTCATAAATGATACAAATGTCTAGTCACTATACTGTACACCTGAAACTAATATCAAATAATATTGAATGTCAACTGTAATTGAAAAAAAAATAAAATAGAAGTTTTTTTTTTGTTTGTTTGTTTTTTTATAAAAAAGCCTAGTGTCTCCCTCTCTTAGCTCACTAAGCTCCATCCAAGTTGACTTTCTGACAGTTCCAAGTATACACTGAGTTCTTTGCTAACTCAAGGCCATAGTTCTCTGGGCCTCCTACAGCCTCCTTCTCATCTTTCTGAACTAAAATGTTACCTAATCAAGGCAACCTGCACTAGTCATCCTCTTTAAAGTAGCCCTTCCTCCACCACTTTTTGTCTTTACCAAAGCACCTTTTAATTATTTTTTTACCTATGTATTGTCGGTCTTGTTCAATAGAATATAAACTCTATGAGGGTAGGGGTATGTCTAAGTCCTGGCTGAATCTCCAATTTTTAAAACAATACTCAGTACAAATGAGAATCTTCAATAAATATGTATTGAAATAATAAGTGAAAAAATGAATTCTTAATCATAAAATTGTTATTTTCTCCCTATCTACTAAATAATATCTAATTTAATTCTCCAGAAATACGGATGTATGCTATCACATTTAAATAGTTTAAGCTATACATTTTCACAGGAGAAATTCCCAAAGTATGGGCCATTCTCCCATATAATTTTAGAACTGTTTTTATCAATGGCCCATGACACTCCATTCCCAAGGGTCTTTCAGTAACTCAGTGTGTAAATGTGTCATGCTTTTCTTAAAAACCAGTATTAACCAAGGAAACACTTATCTATATTCTTCAAACTTAAACTAGATTTATGTTTTAGTTCAAATGAAATTACTATAAAAATTTTCAGGTTCTATCTGAAATTCCAAAAGAAGTTTAAAACTTATACTTATCCCCCCTACCCATGTATTCTCAGAAAGTCAATGTTTGAACATTGATGACTTTAACAGCTAAAGGTCACATAAAGCCAATCTGTAAAAGCCAAAACTGTTAAAACCAAGGCATTCGCAGCATTCCTAGAATCACCGGGAAAGACTGCACAAAGTCAATAGTCTACAACACATGGACAAAGTGTCTTCCTCTGAGGCTCTGACCATTAACACACCACACAATTTCATCACAACTAGACCACAGCAAGGTTCTGTGGATATCTTCCAAGTCTTTTAATTTAATAACTTGCAAAAAACCGAATAATTTGGGTAGTACTGGCTGCAACTTCTCTCTCTTCTGCTTCTCCAGGAGCGTTTTGGATGGAAATCCCAGGCATAATACACCAGCAATTCCCAAACTCCAGTCCAGGGACTAATATCAGCCCAGAATGAAACTGGTGTGTTTTTTAATCTAAAACGCAATGCAAAAAATAAGGACACAATTGGATTTTTCACAAAGCTAAAATGTATTCAATTTAAAGTACCTGTCCTTATCCTGAAATTATGTGCTTTTTTTAATTTACTTTATTGGGGAACATTGGGGAACAGTGTGTTTCTCCAGGGCCCATCACCTCCAAATTGTTGTCCTTCAATCTAGTTGTGGAGCTCAGCCTCAAGTCCAGTAGCCATTTTCAATCTTTAGTTGCAGGGGGTACAGCCCACCATCCCATGTGGGAATTGAACTGGCAACCTTGTTGTTGAGAGCTCACACTCTAACCAACTGAGCCATCCGGCCGCCCCATATTATGTCCCTTTTTATGTTTTAAAATACCTTTTCTTTTATGAAATGGTGGTGATAGGAGATGGTATATTTAACATCCTTATTTGGCAAAATAGAAGTTGGGAATCTCTAGAGAGTATTCAAATAATGTAAACATTTTACTATTTATAAAACTCAAAGCTGTTTAAAACAAATATTGATAGTCGGAGGAGGGGACAGGTTTTCTGAATTGTCCCTGGAGCATATAATACCAATCCCCACATTTCTGGAAGCTTATATTTAACATAAATAATTCGAATAGGAGCAACCTGTGCTCCTATTGCACTCTAGCGGGGGCTAGGACTTTTCTTCCTGTGTCCCTAACATGTCCTACTTTTTAGTTCTGAAATTGTTTTCTGCTTATTGTTAAATATAAATATAAAATGACTGGGCTATTATGTCAACCTATTTCACAAAAGACATTAAAAACAAAATGAGAAGGTGTTTTAGAACCCCTCTTCTGGTAAAGATGAGAGCGTGTATGAGAAAAATAAATGATTTAAAGAGAGTACAGCCAAGACGAAAGTATAAAACTGTATACTCTCCAGTTCAACAATGAATTCTATTGCTCAATATAAACTGTGAGCTGGTGAGATGGAATGCAAAACGGAAAAGTTTTTTCACAGAAACAAAACAGGACTGGTTTCCAAGGCAGCCTCCACGAGCCTATTAACCTAGATTATCCACCAAGTACATCTAACTCAGAATTCAGGAACATCTCCACAGCAACTCATGTGGCTCAATTTGGAAGGAGGTGGGATGCTCCTGGAAGACATAAATGTGTTAAATTTCCTTTGTCAGTAAGCAAAATCAGCAACTTCTTACACCACTTTGAGGGAGGCTGACGTAACAGAAAGCACTGCCCTAAATTGTCCATTCCTGCTCTTGCAATGGGAAGTCACTCCTCTCAAGGGCACAAGTGAGGGCCCCAGAATTCAGCTCCTCCAAGCTGAGTCCCATTACTTATTGGTCCTAAGACAGGATCACTCTGAAAACGGGTAGCCGCAGATTATTTATTTTGTGCTAAAATATACGTAACACATAATGTACCATTTTTGCCATTTTTAAGTGTACAACTCAGTGACATTAAGTACATTCACACTGTTGTGCAACCCAAATTATGCAACTTACCCTGGATCCCCAAGGATTCTCAGGCTGCTCATGGTATGTTTTCATTTGCACAAGAGGATATTTTTGCTCCACACTCCCCAACCTTCCCATTTGCTAGGGCTTATTCCTAATGAGACTCTCTTGTTTTTTTGTATCATGGACTACCAGTATTATAACCCCGATGCAAAACTAAACTGATTACATCACTCTGAAGCCCAAGTTAAGGCTCAGGTCCTGTACATTCAACTTGATGAGTCAATTATGAAAGCAACTATTATATCTGCCTGCATTCTACTGAAGTCAAGACTTCTAATCCCTTCTTTTTAGCAGTTTTTTAAATATATATATACATATATATACACATATATAAACACAAATATACATATAACATATATGTATAATAATAAACATATATGTATATATAAATATATACATATATATGAACAACTCTACTGAGATATCTTTGACATACAGGAACATATTTAAGGTGTACAACTTAGTGATTTTATATAAATGTATACATTGTGAAAAAAATTACCATCAAGCTAAATAACTTATCCATCACCTTTACATAGTTACCTTTTGTGTGTTGAGAAGATTTAAGATCTATCCTCTCAGAAAATTTCAAGCATTCCTCTACTCAACAGAAAATATTCAACAAGGGAAGAACCCTTCATTTACATTACCAGCATGGGTATGGCTTTATCAGGAACCATATTGCCAGGGGGGAGGGGAGGGTTGTCAAAGAGTAAAAAGAAAAAGACCAACATAAAATTGAAAGCTTTGCTCAAATAATTAAAATCAATTTCCACAACAGAAATACAGCATATATCAAGAGATGGCTTTTGCCTCATCTACAGATAAGAGAATATAATAAATACTATAATGACTTTTGCCCTCATCAATCTGCTACAGATCGCTTATCCTAGCAACAACTCATTTTCTACTGCCCTTGCTGCTTGGTAATTTTTCAAGATCTTAGGACTCTGGAGTGTACGTAGGATTTTCATGTACTATCACAAGGCAATCAATGTGTCAAATTTTATTTAATGAGAAAATTGAACTTAAACATTATGACTAGCTATTCTTTAGTTTTTAAGAATACACTAGTTCTGTCCAAGGAAACTTACCAATTTCCCTATGAATTTGTCAGCTGGCTTATTAATAAAGGGAAGACACAGGTATCTTACCTCCTATGGCTTAGCTACTGCAAAAGGCGGGGGGGCTTTCTTACCCACACAGTCAGTACGAGGACTGGATTATCATGAATGAGCACTCAAGGAATACTAACTGGAGACTGTCATCATGGTTCTGATTCATTCACCTGATGCATTAATGCAGGGGGAAATACAGCTGGATGATCCTTGCGGGTAATTACAGCCCAGACAGAACCACCAAATGAAAAGCCCCAGGAGCAATGGAATGGCAAGCTCTGCTAAACAAACATACTGATCATTTTTAAGGCTGGATTTATATTTAAACCAATTTGCATTGCAGTTCATTTCACAGAAATTACTTCATAGGTTCAGGAATCCCCTGCGAAATCATAGTTACCAGCACTAAAAGTATATTTATTTGTAAGCAGACTAATAAATAAGGGACTAATCACTGAACCATCGTGTCTTCATACAAACTTGCATCAGACAAGATTTGCTTATCACAGGCTGCTAATTATTTCATTAAAAATGAATACATGCTACACTGGGTGTCACAGAGAACTGTGCTAACAGAACGAAGATACAGAACAAAATTAAATCAGTAGGCTGGCCATTCACATGAGAAGATTTTAAATGAACACCAGGAGTTAAAAGTCTTAAAACTAAATGGTAGGGCTCAAACCGTTAACCTGCTGAAAAACAGGCCAGCTATGTGGGAGAAATCCTACAGCATTAATAGTAGTATCTGCCCAGTGTTTTCATATCTATTCTTATACTAGAATTTTTCTGAGAGCCGAGTAAGGACAAAGCCCATCATGCCCAATTTTAGTGAGAAGCACTAAGCCAATCAAGGTCACACTGTTAGTGAAGTGTGTAACAGTCCTCAGCATCATACAATTAGCCACAGGCATTAAATGAACACTGATTTAAGATAACGCCACCAGCCATTGCAGCTAATTGTTCATAGTACCCTTTCCCAGCGATCCTGGACTGAGGCAATCCATTATCATTATGCATTTGCTATCACTGTACCAAGCACTGAGCTCAGAACTGTGTGAGTCGTATTTAATTTACTTCTAACAATTCTTTGAGTTAGGAACCATCTTATAGATAAGGAAACTGAGGCTCAAAAAAGTGAGCTTGCCAAAGTCACTCACTATGTCCTGAAGCTCAGATGTGAACCCAGTTTGACTCAAGTACCCTATACTACACAATGCTGTCTTCCAAAACACTGACGTTGGGACAAGTGCTAAAACCCATGCCATTCTGAACAGTAGAAAGAATACTGGTCAGAAAAGAGCAGACCTCTTTCATCAATGCACACTCACTACACTTGTGAATTTGAGCCTTAATTTATACATTTGGAAAAAGTCACACTAAAGTCTCTCTCCACTCATAAAGCTGTCAGTAAAACAACTTAATAAATGAAATTGTGAGATAATTCTGATCGATAGTCTAGTGATTTCTGTAACTCTCACATTAGAATCACACTGCTATATTCACATACTGGCTATAATCGAGTTAGGAATGTAATCTGAGATCACCAGCCAAGTCTTTCCATGGTTCTCAAACAAAGGCAGGTCACCTGTGGGCCTTTCCCAACTCTGATTTCGTAAGGAGACATCTGTCAGAATGAGATGTGTTCTACAGACAGATAATTCTCATGTACCCTCTGACTGAGGACTCACCTTAGTAATAATGTCTCTAAAGTACGTAAACTTAGTTAAGATATTCAAACTGAAATCCTTTCTCAAATACTTACTGACCAGGAAACCAAGGGCAGCCACCTATTTACGTTCTATAAACCTAGCACAGTGATGGCCTTGTACATATCTATCCAATAATTTTTTTTTTAATTTTATTTTAAGTGTGTTTTTCCAGGACCCATCAGCTCCAAGTCAAGTAGTTGTTTCAATCTAGTTGTGGAGGGCGCAGCTCACAGTGGCCCATGTGGGGATCGAACCGGCAACCTTGGTGTTATGAGCACCGCGCTCTAACCAACTGAGCTAACCGGCCGCCCCTAACCAATAAATCTTAGGGATTACCGATAGAATTCCTGTCTGATGGCTTACCTGAATTTCTTGAATGAGTGAAGAGTAGTTATTCCAGAGCTCTGTTAATTTGATAACTGTAACAGTGAGCCCTAATTTGCTTCTCTGAATCTATCTACAGTTATTCTATTCTTGACTTATGAAGCAAAACAGAACAAGTTCAATTCCTGTTTAACATCAGAAATTTAATCCATTCCTAATGGCATTATGAGAATTTAAACATTAGTCATACCAGTTGAAAAAGAAAAAGCCATCATTTTGCAATAATTAAACTACTAAAGAATAGATCGTACAAAAAGGTTTGCATTTCAATAGAACTAGCTTTATTATTTTTAAAAAAACAAAAGAAATGGTCTAAAAGCAAATGCAGATATGTACCAAGGAATGGACATGACCTGGTACTTATAAATGAGCTGCTGTGTCATAAATGAAAACAGTATGTCAGGAGAAAAATAATATTTCAGGTGCTATCTGCTTCAATAACCTGGCGGTGCAAATTAACTGAAAGAAGGTGCTCTGCCAAGCAATCAGTGTGAACAGAAAACCGTGAGAAGCTGCTCCCAGAGAACTATGTGGTGGCAGCACAAGAACTGGCATCAACTCACAGTCTTCTCATTTTCCCCATTTTCTATAATTTTCCTCTTCTTTTCATCTGTTTTTTTCTTGAAGATGTTATTTCGGTAAAACTGAAGTTCTTTGATGCTTTCGCTAATGTCATCAAGTGCCCTACAAGTAAACATACTATACTGAATTGTAATGCCCCAAAATAAAAGACAATCATCATTTTACAAAGCACAACTTTTTACAAATTACTGTAAATGGCACTATCTGACATCAAGAACTGGAACATTTCAGTAAAGCACGTTTAAGTGCTTTGTTTGTTAAAAAATGTTTGATAAAAAAAAATATTCTACTACATAACAGGTTAAATTTCCCCAAACTGTTCCATAAGATGGTGAGGTGTTCCACGGAAAAAAAAAAGAATTCCAGGATCAAATAAGTTTAGGAAAAACTAGATTATACATGTAGTTTTGAAGTTCTTTTGAAGTTTTAAAGCATTGAATGTACTAATGTCTGTTGTGCATTCCCAAGAGGAGGATGTACTATATAAAAGTATTTCTAAAACTTAATCGACCACATCTGTGGAAAACTTATTAACAGCTCATGGAACACAGTTTGGGAAACTGCAATATTTAATGACATCCCTGCACACAATATATTGACATACTCGAACGTAACTCATGATTCAGTCATCATAATAAACATCAATTATCAGACCGTACCTAACCATAAAAGAGGATCTACCTCCTAGCTCGTGATGATTTGTGCTATAATCAGTGGCAGCCTGCCTCCATCTAACAGCCTTTCTTCTCTTCCAACATGCTGTTTCTCATCTGTTGTAGTCTGAGAAATCAGGTAACCAAGATTATTAGAACAATGTGCAAGTAAAGCAATAAGCTCTGAATGATGGGCTAAGGGCCTCTTCTAGAGAATAAACTGCACAAACTTTAGTGTAAGAGTTTTATGAGTTATTTCTGTGGTAAGGCAACAATTGTCCTTCCTTCCCAGATCTTGGATATATGACAGAGAGCTGAAATTGTCAAAAATACAGCCTGTGGCTAAATTAAGATACACAACATCCAATCTACAATACTGAAATCGAAAAAAGATTTGAAAACCCAAAGTACTTTTACTAAGCCATTATGTGTCAAAACCTGACCAATTTTTGATGTGGGGCTATTTATAGTCATTAGGAATGCCATTCTGTGTGAATATCTGTACATTTCACTGGGAAAATATCAATCTGTTTGATTACAGGGTGCTTCCTCAGACCTCATTAGAGGTATTACATAATGATATGTTTCCACAGATGAGCTATTACCTTCTAAACCCTGAAAAATTCTGAAATCCAAAACACACCAAGCCCCAATTGTTTCAGATAAGATATCCTAGCTGTTCATCACTGTGCTGTAGTCCATGTAGGTCCAATTAAAAACAAAACAAACAAACAAAAAAACAACAACATAAGAATGCCAGCCTCTTTAAAGCAGAGTCTTTTTCTTTCTGTGTTTGCCTAGAACTGTGCCTGGCACACAGTAGGAGCCAAATGGATGAACCAAATGCTGCCCTTAGAAGCCAGCTGCTAAATCTCCCATCAGGTTTTATGGTCCTCCTGAAAGACGAGACTATCAAAAAGAAAAAGAGGACACTAAATGTGTAAGATCTTTAAATTCCTTGTACTTGTACCTAAAGTTGTAAACATAAATGAAACAATCTGAAAAGCTAAAATGTTGTAAAGTTCGGCTAACTGTATATACAACTACATACAAAGTGTTCTAATTTTAAAAGTCCATATTCTTGCTGGTTAAAAAATTAATACTGCTCATTACCAGAAAAATTAGACAGTTTCACATACCTACAAACTGAGTTATCTAAAAGTTTTAAAACTGCAGCAAAGGCATGAGACCCTACATATCTCAGAATGGAATGCTAGAATCTTGACTGAAATTTCTGATAATCTTAGCAAAACAAAGTTACCTTTACACTAGTTCTCCTTTATTTTTCCCCCAAGGAAAAAGAGTGAAGAGACATTATTTCAAGCAGTGAGATGTAAGACTGGCAAGCACTTGAAAGGACCCAGACTTACCTGTGAGAAGCAGCCTTCTTTGGTGCAAATTCATATTCTTCTGGATACCAGCGTCTATACACAGCAAAAATGGAACTCTCAAAGGAAAGTGTATCAAATACACTGAATAACTACTTCCTTCCAGTAATTTATGAATACTGAAAAAGGCATCTGGGTTGTGACTATCACGTTGCCTCCTTGCCTAGGCCTCTACCTTCCACCCTTTTCTTCTCTTCATTCTACATATTCTCTTTGGGCAAGCTCATCAATGTGTAAGATTTCTGAATCTGTTAAGTCCAGCCCAGCTGTCTCTCGAGTTTCTGTCACGGGTATTCAACTGCCTGCTGGAGACATCTCCACCTAAAAATCCACCAGACACTTTTACTTTTAATTCAGCTATATAAAACCAGTCTTATCATCTTCAACACTTCCCTTCCTTCCCCCACCTATCATCTACTTTCTCTTATTTTCCCCTTTATCTTCGAACAGTTCCATCATCTAACCTAACTGCCCAAACTGAAAATACTAGAATCTCTTTATGCCTGTTCCTTTTCCTCACTTCCCAGATTCAAGCATTCAATGCCAGTCAACTGACTTTCTCAAATACTTTAACTCCATACCCTTCCCACCACCCAACTGCCCTTTTCCCTAGCTCATTCTTCTCTCTCCATGATACAAAAGTCTCTTTCTTATCTCCCTACCTCTTTTCTTGCCACCTTCTAATCAGAATGATCTAATCATATCACTCATCCCTCTATTTAAACTTTTCAAAGAACACCATGCTTTACAAGATAAACTTCAATCTCCTTAGCATGGCATACAAGTCCTTCATAATTGGGCCTCATCTCCTACTTTTCTGAACCTCATGCTCTGCACTCCAGCATTAATAAACTGTTTGTAATTCCCTGAACATGTTTTGCTCTTATCTTCTTGCTCCCTCAGATCTCTGCACCTCTGCCCATGCTCTGAAATGCTCTCTCCTCATCTGGAAAACTTCTACTCTTCTTTAAACCTCAACTTAAAAGCTATTTTCTACGTAGTTTCCCATTGCCTTCACTTCTTCCCTTGTGCCCTTAATATTCTGGATGCACATTCCCACTACAGAAGTCATCACACAGTATGTTTTTAGTGTGTGTTTTTTACACATCTGTCAACCCACTAAATTCTAAGCTACGTAAGGGCTTTTCATCTATATGTTCCTAGCACATAAACCAACACGTGGCACAGAATGGATGTTCAATAAATTTTCTGGATTAATGAAATTTATGTGGAAGATTTTGACATTGTTTCCCCCAATTCTTACTAGTCCAGAATAAATTAAGGTCCTGTCCAAGCAAGTAAGGGATGAGGAAGTTATACACCCACTTGGCAGTCTCCGATCTGCAGCTCTATTCAACTACTTTCCACAAATTCTCAACTAAAACATGCTAAATGAGACAATTTCATGGTTCCTAAATATAGCCCTTACCTGCACAGCTCTTTAACAGTGCTCACGTCAATTATTCTATAATGAAGATGTTTCATGAACTGGGGCATGTATTTGTCAAGAAACTTCTTATCTGCATGAACTGAATTTCCTAGAAAGACACGAAGTATACCGCATCTGTGCATTTCTAGTAGTATACAACAGGATATAAAAATTCATAAACTGTATTTGAAATGGAGATGATTTTTTTTTAATTCAAACATGTCCTAAAAGCATGTCAGGTTTCAGTGCATCTGATTAGGTTATAAGTGCAAATTCTGAGTATTTCGTTGGTCTAGCTCATAATAAATTTGTACACAATGTCTCTCTGGACAAAAAAGATAAAGCCATCATTCCAAATACTTAAAATAATACACAAATCTATTGGTTACTTTTTCATATCGTGCCAGATGTGCAAATTTTCTCCCAGTGTCACAAAATCCACGCCACTAGCACTAAAAATTTAACTAAATCACATAAGTTGATAAACCTTTATTTACATTCCAGTTTTAACAAATTATATCCATATTCATCTTTCCATACAATATTATAAACACTAAAATTTAAATGTGAACTTTAAAATAGACATCTACAGGCTACAAGGCTAGAGGGTAAATTTATACAATATATGTTCTAGTACTTAATGTCAAATCTTTTAAATCAATGTTTAAAGAGTCAGTTACTACATCAATTTTCATATACAAATACAAATACACCTCCACAGAACATTAACTTCCCTCTGACATATGGCAGTGTTTTCAAAATTCTAGTAGAACTGGCTTGGTTGCTTTAAAAAGTCAGTGTCACAAGGTAAAAAAATACAGGTGGACCTTTTATTTTACTAGATTAGACTTAAAGAGACAAAATAACCAAATGAAATGCATAAGCCTTGATTGAGTCCTGGTTCAAAAACAATTAGACATTTTTGGATGTGGACTGGGTATCAGCTGATGTTACTGAATTATGTTTAATTATCTTCAATATGATAATGATATTGTGGTTACATAAGAAAATGTCCTTATTCTTAGAAAATGCTTGATGAAGTATTCAGGAATGAAGTGTCATAATGCCTGCAATTTACTTTCAAATATCCAACAGAAAATAGGTAAAACAAACATGGCACAAGGTTAACAATTACTAAACCCGACTTCTCTGTACATCTGAAAAATCTCCATAACAAAAATATGAGGAAAAATTTTATTGAGTTAGTCTGAGTACCCCAGATCTCATGTTGGGTTTCGGGGCATTTTCCCAACATTCATATGTAAGTTATACAAGGTCACCTGAACTCAAAAGTAAGATGAATAATCCAAATCAGGGTTAAGTGGAAGATATGATGGTCCTGGCTGATCTTTCCGGAACAGCAGTCTCTTGAACCACTACAATGGAAGATTATCTACAAGGTATACGTAGGATTGGATTTTACCTGCCAGTGGACAGAGCCCCGGAGGAGTCTGCTGTCGTACAAAGGACAGAAATTCATACTCTGCCTGCTGCAGTGTCATTGTACTCTCCTTCACTGCTTTGGTTAGACCAGACTGCAAGAGAGAATTCCCAGCCCCCACCAGAAACACATGAAGTCAGTTTTCAAAGGCATCCAGAAATGAAACTTCACTTCTAAAAATGGGCAGATATAACCACAAATGAACCATTTATAAAGCCCAAGTTCTAATTGAAACTGCCATCTTTGCACCAATTTTTTCTTAAAAGAATCCAAGTCAAATAATCTAGGTTCCTGAACGCATTTCCACACAGTCAAAAAAGATGGTGCTCATAGTCCAAGGATATAATCTCTGGGAGGAAACAACTATTAACAGGAGAGCAGCATTCCCCCTTTTCTGAAAGTTGATGTCTAATCTTATCCAAAAGACTGACTTGAGCAATACTTGACAATCCTCAATGCATTCGTGACAGACTGAATGTAGGAGAGGAAAAAAGAGGACATTCAGGAGAAGATGATCTCAAGAGGTCCCAAAGATGAAAAGTAACAAGCAAGCAGTTTCCCAGGTTTGCCAAGCAATCTTCCTCTAACCCTTTTTAAAATACCTCCAACAATGGTATAGGATTCAGGTGTTGTTACTGATCCCCAAAGCAGCAATCCTGTTATTTGGTAATGTTACCTTCCCATGATGCTCCTTACACCAATCTGACATGCTGTCCAGTAACTCATCTGGCTGTTTGATAATCAAGTTAGGACCCTGTGGATGGGAAAAGCCGTTAGTCAAGCAGAATAACAGGGATAACCTGGGTTTCTGAGGTAAAGTTTAAGCTGCTTTAAGGATTAAATATCTATACCAGAGAAAGTAAGAGATGAGGGCATTTTGTTAACTCTACAAGTGGTCTTCGTTCATCTAGCACATTTATGATGGCAAAAAAGAACAAATGAACACACACATCTGAAAACTGAAATGCTTATTAATAGAGGAAATAGGTATCTATCAAGGGTCACCAAACTACAGCCCAACTGTGGCTTTTTCTGTTTTATTGCCAGCAAGCTAAGAATGATTTTCACATTACTAAAGGGCTGTAAAACAAACATACATGTAACAGACAGGTATATGGCACTCAGTCTGATATTTAATACTTGCTGTTTTTAGAAAAAGCTTGCCAACCCCTGGTGATGAGTTCATTTTGAAGTATCTATGTTGCCAAGTGAAAAAAGTAGGTTGCAGAACAGTGTATGAGGTCTGCCAATTAAGTTCATGAACTCATCCTAGAAACAGTGCTATATACCACGCTGCTGAATATCACTACGGTCACCTTCAAAGTACTCCACTTTGGAAACTATGCACAGACGTCAGACCTAGTCCACTCTTCAAAGCAATTTTAGAACTCTTTGTCTGGAATGGCCATCTGACCTGTTGTATTACCTTTGCTATCCTGAATGTCATCAAAATGTCTTTCTTTCAATATTTCATTTACCTTCAGGTAAATAAAGAAGTCACTGGGGGCCAGATCAGGTGAGTAGGGAGGGTGTTCCAATACAGTTATTTGTTTACTGGCTAAAAACTCCTTCACAGACAGTGCTGTGTGAGCTGGTGCATTGTCGTGATGCAAGAGCTCCTTTGGGACCGTTTTTGCACACACCTTTCTCATGCCAAGATTTTCAGTTAAGACTTTCCTGTTTCTCTATCGATGTTTTCTTGGTCTGCTATGCTTCTCACAGTCAGCCAATGATTTTGACACACAATTCAATGACTTTTTGCAATGTTTTCGTCAGTTCTGCTCGTTACTTGCCACTGTGACCTCTCCATCAGTGATGCCTTCTCTCCCCTCAAAAAAAAAGTTTAATCCACTTGTACACTGCTGTTTCCTTCATGGTTTTATCTCCATAAACTTGGACTAACATGTCCCTGATTTCACTTCAATTTTTGCCAAGCTTATCAAGAAATTAAATGTTTGTTTGTTGCTTTAATTCAAATTCAGACATTCTCATGACGGCACACAAAAACATTCTCGCGATGGCAACAATAAACAAACACTACTCAGCAAGACACCGCAACATGTAGAAAAGAACACAGCTGTGAGACACATATACACCAAGGTTATGAAACCTTACTGAGCTGTTTATACAGTGCTGCCAATGTAAGCGCACCGTGGCAAGTTCGCAAACTTAATTGCCAAACCTCATATACACACGATTTCCCTTAACCTTGTTTTAAAAAAATACATTTATCTATGCATACAAATTACCAAGAAAATACATAAACCTTGGGGAGTAGGATGGAGCAGGAGAACAGGTCAAAAACCAAGAGCTTACTATACACATATTTTGGATAAAGTTATACTGTTTAATTTTAACAATATTTTTATACTAAAGAATTAAAAAGGTAATTGGTGACATCTGAAAAAAAGTTCTCAAGTTCTCAGCTCCATTTAGTAGAACACCCAACTGTGCATCTCTTGGATGGAGTCCTAGCAGTAACAGAAGCCCGACTTGTGACATTAAAGCAAGTCACCTTGGACTTAATTTCTCCATCTGTACAATGGAGAAAAGAAACTGCCCCCTTCCCTCAAAGGGATGTTAACAGGATAAAAGAAATTATAGATGTGAAAGCTCTTTGAACTCTCTACAAGTACTATAAATCCAAGGTATTATTACTACTAAGGTAGTAAAAATAGTTTGCAATCACTGAGAGGAATGGCTACAATTTGACTAAACTCTGCCTGATGTCCTACAACTAACAAGGAGTTTTAACCAAACAAGAAAAACGGGTAATGGCAACCTCCCGGAAGCAAAAAATTTGCTCTGATAACATGTTTTAAACAACCATAACCTCATGAAAAAGTTCTAACTAGAGTGGAAAAAGCGAACTACTATCAATCTAAGGCTATGTAACTTATTCCAGATCTCAGTTTGGCACACTAAGCTACCCACAGAAAAATTTTCAGGATAGGATGTTTGTTGTTCTACCAGCATAAAACATTTTCCCTCAAACTCATACACAAGAATAAACCTTGTTTTCCACTGACACTTAAGTGCCAACAGCCCAAGCACTTTTTTTTTTTTTAACATCCTTATCCTCATCTGACTGAGTCTATTTACAAATGTCGCACTCACCTACAGCTGCTGAATACAGACCCAAATTTCCTCAGGGTACGTATCAACTAACTGGTCCATTAAACTGTCAGTATTTCTTTCACATTATATCAACAGTCTAAGGGAAAAAGTCTTCTTCAGCCAAGGGTAAGCAGGGCCGGTAAAATAAAGACACTTCTCTTCACTATTCATCTTTAGTAAATTCCAAGTGACAGGAAAAAAAACAACCAAACCTAAAACTCAGGGCTTTATTTATGTAAAGTTTTTTAAGAAGCTATTTGTTATAACGAGAAACACAGTCTCATGATTGTCCTCCGGCTGATGTATCAGGAGGATCTAAGACATATGCCTGGTACTCCAATAAAGTATTAATAACAATTCATCTATAAGTGCCTTTTCCCATCTCTTACCTACCCAGGAAAATAAGTGAAGTCTTAACTATAGGTATATGAAATTTATTCAGTGCCAGTAACACATCAGGCCTACCCTCTGGGAACTTATTTTAACAAGACTCTCTTTCCCACAGACACCCCTGCTTGTGTTCCTATTTTTCACTGCCTCTGAATACTGCTGAAAATAATGACAGTTATTCAAGGCCAGATTTCACCCTCAACCAATCGGATGCTATCACACACTTATTAAATATTTTGTGAGTGGCCAAAAGGCAACAGGTGTGTTTTATTTTATGTTATTTTATGTGCTTAATATTTCAGTTAAAAAGCAGCATGTTAAAACTTTAATCATGCCCAATATGTCAACGAGAGAATATTTTATGATTCTGTATCAACAGAATTTCTAATATCTTAATACAGATCTACAAGAATCACATGTCCTAGTTGAAAAAATAAAAGCTGGATATATGGAGTTGAGTTAAAATTAAGGTTACGATAGAAAGATGTCAACGTTAGCATGAGTCCTGATGGGACCATATAGTTAGTTGCCTTATTGGTAGGGGCACTTTACTCAGACTGCCTGGGTTAAACTCCTGGCTCCCCTAATAACTAGTCAGGTGGCCTTGGGCAAATTACCCAACATCTTTGTTCCAAAATGTCCTCCTCTACATAATGAGTATAACCGTACATGTCTTACAGTCATTGTGAGGAGTAAGAGTGAACACATGTAAAGCACTCAGAGCTGTGCCTGGCACACAGTAAGCACTCAGTAAATGATAGCATTTATATTTCTGTAATTTTGGATATGGCTTATTGAAAAACAACTAGACTGTGAGCTTGATTACTTGATTCTTGTACAAACCCTACCACAACCTGACACATTACTTTGTACTTTAATCAACACGGACCTCAGTTTTCTTATTTTTTAAATAAAGAGATGAGGAAAAATGATCTTTATATTTCCAGCACAGTCTAAACAATATGATTGTATTACAGGGCACCACCTACTTCAGCCAAAATGTTGAGATCAGAATCAGTTATCAGACAAGCCATCTCAATAATCTGGTCCTTCTCAATGTCCAATCCTGTCATCTGCAATAAAAAACAAATGTAAAACACACACAAAACCATCTTTCTGGCCTATTTTACCAAAGTCTATTTAACAGAAATTCCCTCAAGCGTATTCAGTTTATATCCCACAGGCACAATAGAAAAGCCCTCAAGGTCCTAAACATTAGTCATTTATTCAATAAGCACTCACCAAACACCTGCTAAACATCAGGCACCCTGGTGCAACTCTAGAGCGATGCAAAGTAAAACTGAGTGGTAAAAGCATTCAATTTTGGAAGAGTTAGACAACTAACGTCACTACATCTCTTCAGAGTTTACAGATTTTCATACGAATTAACCACTTGAGCTTCATCACAATCAAAGGTAGAAAAGTACTGGCATTATCTCCATGTCCTATATGATAATACTGAGGCTCAAGAAAGCGGGCGTCCTTGACATGAGTGTGGAAAACCCGAAGGGTCCAGAACTGGGTTCTCGTCCCAACTCAGATGCTCCCTAACAGCATGACCTTGAATGAGCTGAATTCTCTTTCTTGGCCTCAAGTTTTCTGGTCTATGGAACTAGGAGTAAGGCTGAGTCATCTCCGAAGCCCCGTCTAGTGCCACAACCTAGCTGGGTCCTGTAAGGCCGGGGACGTGGGGTCTAGCAGCGCCTTCGTCCCCACACCCACCCTGTAAGCCTAAGCCCCAGGAGACGAGGGAATAATTAGGGAGGTCCACATATGGGCAGAGTTGGAGGATGGGAGGACCTCACATGGATGACCCCTCCCTTTCGAAAAGAAACCCTGTAGGACAGCACGGTCCCAACACCGCAGCACTCCGCACCGGGCGGCTCTCACCTGGCACACCTGAGACCCAGGCACCGCCGCTCTTCCCGGAGACCTCACTCCCCGCCCCTCACCCCAACGCCGACCTCACTCACCTCCAGGTCCACCCACACCATCCGCTGAGCCATGCTCTCCCCAGCTGCCATGGCTGCGCCACCTTCGCGGATACCCCGCGCCGCGAACTGCTCGCGACACCCACCCACACCTCGCAACAGCCTGGCGCGCAGGGAGCCGCCTAACATCACCCGGTACGCGCCGCCACGGCCCCAGCCCTCAGCCGGCGTGGGCGCAGGCGCGATGGTCGCTAAACGTCGCAAACCTGCGGGGAAGCGCAGGAGCCAAAACCACAAGTCCCAGCATCCAGTGCGCCGATTTGCCCTGCACAGCCCCGCTTAACTACCGAAGAGCATGATGGGACTTGGAGTCTCGCCGGGTATTGCCACCCATTTCCCCACCCCCGCCACGTGTTTTCGGATGTTGTTGGACGCGCAGGTTTTTCAGAACTAAGTTTATTCGTTTTAAAAAGTTATTTCCGGAGTTTGCATTAGTTGCAAACTGCCTAGCTGTGAAAGAACTCTTTTACTTTGGTAGGAAAAAAAACACTAGTTTTCGATTTTGGGTTTTATTCAACTATATCTTTCCTTTTTTTCTTCCCTCGCCCCTCCTCTTTTTACTAACCTGCTCCTCCACTCCACACACTTGGTATTTTTCTAATTTACATGAGACAGCAGCGCGGCGTGCTTTTTTAGGCCTGAAAGCCAATTCTACTATCATCGAATCCTTTAGAAATCCTTAAATGAGATCTTGTCTGAGAGATCACTTGGGACGCATTAAGTGTTGAAGTGACTTTCCTTCATTGGCAAACGGTTGGTTATTTCTTATTTCTTAGGGTGGGATGTTGTCTGCGTTTCAGTTCAGCTGTTGGATGTCAACGGTAATGACTTCCTGTTCCACCCTACAGGTTCTCCCAGGCAGCAAATTAAATCAAAATGAACTGAAAACAGTTCTGTCCATTCTGTAATCTGTTTTGGCTTTGATCAAACTACGTTTAATCCATAATTTTCAAGAGTAATGATGGCCACCAACAGGACCTTTCAAGTCTCTTAAATCCTGGCTATTCAGTAGCAAGTTTGTGTGCAGAGTGAGACTCTGTATCAAACATTGGTTTCAGCCTGGAATTTTCTGTATATTTTTCTGAAAGTCATATTGCCACTAATTACAGAGCGCGTGGTCCATCGCATAGTAGTAATTCATACCTGGTGAACGGGTTTTGTGAAAGAAAGTTTGTTGCCCAGCCAGAGCTGTAGGAATACTGAGGTGCACTGGATTTCACCTGTGTTGCACTCAACCCACCACCAGCCCAGGAGCAGAGAAACTCTCTTTGAAGGGTCATCAAATTGTGTGCACAGATTATATATACAGTACAAACACTTCCATTATGCAGAATGTGTGTATATTGTAACTGCATTGCCTGATGAGTCACATTGTTTTACTATAGCTTTTTATTCATTTGTAGCCTTCCTTTATAAGAAATAGTCCACATTTCTTCTTTAGTTTTTTCTTAGTTTTAAACTTCATGCATAGAAAGTAAATTCAGTTGAAGTATATAAATTTATTAATCGGGCTTTTTATTCTCCTCCTAAAGTATTACTACTTCTTTAAATTTTCAAAGAACTTTTGTTTTCAAAGTTCCTACTGGAACATTGATTGGATTACAAATTACAACTTACAAAATGGTATTTACATTTACATTTAAGAATTTACATCCTGAAAATTTACTATCACAATTTTAAAATATTGGGTAGTTAAAATTATGCGTGTACATTTTTAAAACTTCAGTTTTCATAGTAATGTAATTTCATGATACATATGAAGATATTTTAAGTCAATGGTGTTATAGTGTAAGGAGATTTACAGTTTATTGGATTTTGTGTGTAATATCATTAGATTGCTAATCTTCGATATTAATGTCCCAAAGCAAAGCAATGTATGCACCAGATTAACAAATCTAAACTGTGTAAATAAGAGTGAGGACAGACACAAGAAAATGGGCCCTAGAATCTGAATGCAGCCTTGTGCCACAGTGGACTCAATCGTTTCTTTCCCTTTTCCTTTCTTAACAGAATTTATCTTGAAGCTACACCACTCTGCTGAGAGACTGCTTTTTTTTTTTTCTTTGTTGTTATGAACCTATAAAAACTGCTTTTGTTAATTAACATCAAGGGTATAGGACCAAGAAATCTTGTTCTTTAAAAATCATAGACTATGAGAAACGTTGCTGTTTGGTGTTATTTCAGTGAGCATGGACCATCTCTTATTTACAGAATCTAAGCCACGTAGGTCAGTTGGACAGAGAGAAGCTGTCTCTATTTCCAACCCAGGGACCGAGATTCAGATCAAAGGTTTTTAGACTCAGCATTCCACATTTATCTTAACTTTGTAGTTTCTGAGGAAACAGGACACTGAGTCAGCTTCTCAATACTGCTGGTAATCAGATTATGTTTCTAACGGAATCTAGGACAATGTTTGTAACAAGAACCCTTATAAGGGTGGGTTTCTAACCCACCCCTATTGAGAGATCACTACTTTTTTTTACATTCATTTTTTTAATACATTTTAAAATAGACATTATTTATCGAGCAGTTTTAGTTTCACATACTTTCATTTTTTAAATTGTGGTAAAATATACATAACATAAAATGTCCCATTTTAACCATTTTTTTAAGTAATTACACACACAATGTTGTACAACGATCACCATTCTCCATCTCTAGAACTTTTTCATTTTCCCAAACTGAAACTCCATGTCCATTAAACACTAACTTCCCATTTCTACCCACCCATCTCCCAGCCCTGGGTCTCCATCATTCTGCTTTCTGTCCCTATTAATCTGACTATGCTAAGTACTTCATACAAGTGAAATCATACAGTATTTGTCCTTTTGTGTCTGGCTTATTTCACTTATCATAATGTCCTCAAAATTCATCCATGTTGTAGGAATTGTCAGAATTTCCTCTTTTCAAGGCTGAATATTTGTGGTGTGTGTGTGTGTGTGTGTGTGTGTGTGTGTGTGTGTGTGTACCACATCTTGTTTATCTATTCTTCAGTTGATGGACAATTGCGTTGTTTCCACCCTTTGGCTGTCATGAATGTTTACATGGACTTTAAGTTTATTTTTGTATTGCTGCTCTCTTACCAGGACTTTCCCCAGCCCCGCTTTGCTCCTCTTACCTCTTGAACAAAGGTAAGTATGATAATCAGCCCAGAGGTAACCCTCACTCCCCCTAGTTACCCTTTAGAATCATCCCAAACCCTATTTTTAAAAAATCCTTCTCTGCTTCCATTTAGGAGAGGCCCTGGTTCCTCCTATTACTGGTTACAGAGTTCATACACCTAACAATATTACAATTATGTTCCTAGTGAGCTTTCACTGATATGCTTTACCCCCAGCCTATTAAACTACACTTTAATTTCCAGAATATAGTGATTTTTATACTTTTATAGCACTAGCACAGAGCCATGTAATAACTGTAGTAGTACTAGTTAGTAGTCACCAAAGTAATGAGACTATCTCACAACTGTAAACTGTCCTACAGTTTATAAGCATTTTTAAATAGATAGTAGCCACCTCATGAAGACTTACTGGTTGATGATAATACCTCTTCTTTTCCTCCTTTGTGGAACTTTGTCTTGAGAAATGTTGGCGTCAGGTTTACTGCCGATACCTGATAAATGCTGTTTACCTTTGTCTAGTGGTCTAGGGAGAAATAAAGGATGATAAATCTTTTGCCTTTACTATCTATCACTGTAAAAAAATACAAGGTGAAAATACAAGCCAAACATGATCTTCAAAATGAACCTTGTACAAAGTGGATACCCTAAAGGTTTTCATGAAATTTGAATGCATTTTATCTCAATTCATTTCAACAAACATTACGGAACACTTAGTGTATATTAATCACTGTGCTAGAACACCAAAATAAAAATACATTTATTAAGCTGATATTTATTATACCAGACACTATAGACATTTAAAATATTAAAGGTTCATATTGGGTTTAGAGTCGTTTCTTTCGCAGATAAGAAATTGCCTTAATTTTTCCATCTATAAAATGGGTTCTAGGATGATTAAGTAAAAACAGAACATCTAATACTTTATATAATAGATGCTCATTTATTTCTGTAAGCAAACAAGGAGATACAAAATTTAATACAAAGGAGATTGTGCCAATGCTTTAAAGAATTATAGAGTGCTATGAGAATATAGGAAAAGGCGATTCATTTTGACTAAAGAGATACAGGAGGATGGGGGAAATTGGATTAGATCCTGAAAGAAGAGAACTTTGGCAACAGATATTATGGCGAAGACTATCCCAGGTAGATAGAATATATTGGACCTTAGCAGTTAGAATGATTAGCCTTTAAAACAAAAGAGAAACCCAATGGAGTGAACAAATTGTAGGAAGAGCAGTAAGAGCTGATGAGTTCAGTTTTGAAAATGTTGAAGTTGTGCTTCAAGAGGGGCAATTACATAAAAATATCCAGCAGGCAGCTAGGAAGAGAGCAGGGATAGATTCATTAACTTGGAAGTTATCTATAGTGAAAAAAAAAAAATAGCTGAAGCTATGGGAGAGAAGGAGACCGCAAGTTGTCTTTAAAATGCAGCTATACATCTACCCCAACCTTGAAAATTTTATTTTGCAAAATTTTAAACCGAGTGAGCACAGAAAGAAGATTTCAACTCGATTTGTATCTGTTGGCATATATTGAGCAAACTGGTGAAGCAAGCCTACCAGAAGTCTATTTCCTGGAAGAGTAGACTGAGTATCCTGGGAGAGAACTCAGCTAAAGAAGCAGCATGAAGCAAAGACCACAGTTTAACACAAAAGTTGACTGAATCAGAGGGAGAAAAAGAGTAATTGTGACACACAGCAACTGTCACATAGATTTCTCCTGTCTTAGTCCCTACTAGACTCGTGTCTAAGTACTAGGGAGAACAGAGGCTGCAGAACTTTTTCAGTATAAAGCACATGTGATAATGATATCACACAACACTGCTTAAGTTCTCCACTAGAACAACAAAATTTTAAAAAGAAAACTGAAGCAAGGCAGGAACCTGTATGGGCAGTGGAGAGGAATGTTTCTTCTCACTCTTGATAATCCTTCCATGTGGAGGAAGTCCTGGCCTCTTATTTCACCATAAAGAAGGAAAATTTCAAGATTTGGGACAGAAATTAGACATGGGCAACCCAGCGCAAAGGCTGTGTCCTGGGGGTGGGATTTACTTAAAATCTTGCTAATACTTGGGCAAGAAGCTTTGCAAAGAGCTCAAGTGCCATGTTATTTAGGTGGAGAGCACTAGAATTGTTTGCGTTCGTCAGTGTGACCTCATTGGCACCCACACCCTGTGCTGCCAATTGGCTTGGTGATCTCTAGGAGTCTTGATAACAAGCTTGAATCAATTAGTAATTGTCATTGCATCCAAATTTAGATAGTCTATAATTATGAATAGTTTACTGTAAATGCCGCTGGTAACTATGACATCAAGCTAGAGCAGTCTAAATAAAGAATGTGGGCAGGAATATTCGGTATGGCCCATGTATAATGAAAAAAACAATAGAGTTTGGAGACAAACTAGCTGAACTCAAACCTTCCTCAGTTATTTTACATTTCTTTAAACAAGTTGATTATAGTCTCTCGGACAAATAAACATTGTTATTATTATTTCACTGGCCCACTCCACTCACCATTTATAAACACTGGTCATTTTTGAGCATTTGAGAAAACAGATTGTGGCAGAGATTGACCTACCAAATACACTTCTTTCTTTCTTCATTAATAACATATTTCTGGGTTTCAGCAGGACACTGGGCCATCTTTGTGGCTGGATGTGGACAGTGACTAAGCTCTGCCCAATGATATTATGGGATTTCCAAAAGATTTCTTAAAAGTAATTGATTTAACGGGGAAGTGCTCTTTTATTCTTCCTGATATCGGAAATTTTGGTGTGGTGGTGAAGCTCCAGCGTCTGCCCTGGAACGTGATGTGATCTTGAGCGTGGAACTAGTGCTGAGAATAGTGAAGCAGAAAGACAGGGACAGTCCTGGTCTCGCCATGCATGGTGGCTTAAGGGAATTTCTCATACTAGCCAGAAACTTGGTTTAGGTGAAAGGAACATCTCTACTTTGTAAAAATAGTTTGAGCCTTTGTTTTTTACAACCTAACAAAATTCTTAACCCCTACAGAACTTACCTTGGACATTGCCTATATGTAAATGGTGAGCAAAGAAAGGAATTCAGAAAGATAATTGTTGGTCAAAATGGTAGAAAGAGGTTCAAGAAAATGCAGCATTACAAAAAATAAAGCAAGAAAAAGTCTGCATGCTGGTGTGAAGTCACTGGTATCAAACTCAGGATGAAGTCTGAAAGATGTCATTCTATTTGGTCATCAGAGCACAAACTTCTGCTGCAGCTAAGAAACAAATAAGAGAATTGCAAGTTGGCAAAGCAGATAATAAAGGGTCTTCCTTGATATATTAGAGAGAATGGAAGAGAAGTCGTTAAGGAGCAAACAAGTTTGTTAAGAGTGAAGACTACACTGCAGCTGATAGGAAAAAGTTTGAGAAATTAAAGGGAAAAAGTTGGGACAGGACTTAGAATTATTTTAACAAAATCTCCTTTGAATGAACACTGTTTTTTTAAAATAATGAAATTGTCTTGACAAAATTTTTCAAACATAAATGCTCACAACAGTAATTTTATTTCTACATGGTAAGTACCATCTTCACCAAAAACTTGCATTAAATTTTAAATAAGTATAACACTGTAATTTTGAAAGGGAAAAAATCTTACAACAACAAAATTTAGTGTGGAAACAGTTGTTGGGAAAATCACATAATTAGCTTAAATCAAATGGGCCTTCCATATTTTTAAATGGTCATTAACAAATAAACTAAGAGTTAAATTAATATACCAGAAGTATGTTCATGAAATCAGGCTCTCTTCAGAGCTTATAATTTGCCTTTGAATTTTAATCAACTCGTGCCAAAACTTAAAATACTAATGACTAATTTCTGTTTCATCTAATTGCACAAATCTCATTTTATTTCACAAAAATTATCAAGTGATACTTCTAAATTTAATTATTGCTTTAAATGCAAACTAAAACTCCTCAGTACTACTTAATTCTTGAAATTTCTTGTATCTTTTGCTCCTATAAAATCAGTAAGAAGTATGTACTCCACATTAGAGAACACTTTTATTACTAAATATTCTAAATAGGACGACGTCTAGAACCGTTTCATTACTAAATATTCTAAATATTTTAAACAGGACAACGTCTTCTATTTGCTACCTTCTAATTCTGCACTGGCCTCAAAGCAGTCGTTGAACTCTATTCTAAAAGGAAAAGATATAGACAAAAAAATTAGACATAAAAAATTAATAAATTTTCACATTTGTTTAAATTTATTGGGGTGACATTTGTTAGTAAAATTACATAGATTTCAGGTGTACAATTCTGTATTATATCATCTATAAATCGCATTGTGTGTTCACCACCCAGAATCAGTTCTCCTTCCATCACCATATATTTGATCCCCCTTACCCTCATCTTCCACCCCCCACCCCCTATTTTCACATTTTTGCCACATCTAAACAGTTGTTTCTAAAGCAAAATACTTCATGGGGGGAGGAGGGTGTAACATATGGCACTACATTATTTAAGAATATGGGTAGGAAAGACCCGCATTCAAATTCTGACTCTACCACTGACTACCTGTGTGACCTTGACCTGGTAATGAAACCTGTCTAAATCTCTTTTTCTTTATTCATAAAATAAAAATAACAACTACTCCCTAGTTTCTAGAGTTACTACAAAGATTAAGTCAGCTCATGTACCCACATGATAAACCCTCAGTAAATGACACTAATTATTAGTAACTATTTATTATATTAACTATAAATATTTGTTAATATTTACTTGCTGCTCCCTAAGGAAAGACATTTTGGTAGATATTTGAGAATGTTTTATTTGTTTTGATAGAAACTATATTTTCAGGCTCTTCTTAAAATTCCCCAAGGGCATATCAAACAGAGAACTGGATTTTTGCAATTCAAAAATCTGCTGTCCTCATTCCATGTTCATGGATAGGAAGAATTAATATAGTTAAAATGTCCATACTGCCTAAGGCAATATACATATTCAACGCAATTCCTATCAAACTACCAACGACGTTTTTCACAGAAATAGAACATATAATCCTAAAATTTATATGGGACCATAAAAGACCCCAGATAGCCTCAGCAATCTTGAGAAATAAGAACAAAGTGGGAGGTATAACGATACCTGATTTCAAACTATACTACAAGGCTACAGTAATCAAAACAGCATGGTACTGGCATAAAAATAGACACATAGATCAATGGAACAGAATAGAGAGTCCAGACGTAAATCCATGCCTATATGCCCATCTAATCTACGACAATGGAAGCAAGAATGCACGATGGGGTAAAGACAGTCTGTTCAATAAGTGGTGTTGGGAAACCTGGACAGACACATGCAAGAAAATGAAGCTGGACCACCTCCTTACACCATATACAAAAACAAATTCAAAATGGCTTAAAGACTTAAATGTAAGATCTGAAACCATAAAATATCTAGAAGAAAATATAGGAAGAAACTTCATGGACATTACCCGGAGTAAGATTTTCACTGATATATCCCCTCGCACGAGGGAAGTAAGAGAAAAAATAAACATGTGGGATTACATCAAACTAAAAAGTTTTTTCACAGCAAAGGAAACCATCAATAAAACAAAAAGGGATCCTACTGTATGGGAAAAGATATTTGCCAATGATATATCTGATAAGGGATTAATATCACAAATCTATAAAAAACTTACTCAACTCAACTCCAAAAAAACAAACAACCCAATTAAAAAATGGGCAGAGGACTTGAGGAGACATTTTTCTAAAAAGGACATACAGATGGCAAACAGACATATGAAGAAATGCTCAACCTCACTAACCATCAGAGAAATGCAAATAAAAACCACAATGAGATACCACCTCACTCCAGTCAAAATGGCTATCATCAATAAATCAACAAACAACAAATGCTGGCGCGGATGTGGAGAAAAGGGAACGCTAGTGCACTGTTGGTGGGATTGCAGATTAGTGCAGCCACTATGGAAAACAGTATGGAGGTATCTCAGGAATTTGAAAATGGAACTACCCTATGATCCAGTAATTCCACTCCTAGGCATCTACCCGGAGAAATCCAAAACTCCAATTCAAAAATCTGTATGCATTCCTATGTTTATTACAGCACTTTACACAATAGCCAAGATATGGAAACAACCAAAATGCCCATTGGTAGATGACTGGATTAAGAAGCTGTGGTACATTTATACAATGGAGTATTACGCAGCCATAAAGAAGAAAGAAATCTTATCATTTGCAGCAACATGGATGGATCTAGAGAGCATTATGTTAAGTGAAATAAGTCAGAAAGAGAAAGACAAGTACCATATGATCTCACTTATATATGGAATCTAAAGAAAAGACTATGTGAATGAACTAATCAGAAACAGTTTTGGGGACACAAAGAAAAAACCGAGAGTTGTTAGATGGGTGTGGGGGGGGGGTTGGGGATAAGGGGAAAGGTGAAGGGATTTGGAAGCAGCCAGTAACCACAAGATGGCCTCAGGGTTTTTTTGAAAATTAATTTGGGGAAGGTATTCAATAATGCTGTAAAGATTTTGTTGGGTATCCGATGGACATGCGTCCTATTTGGGAGACCACCTCAGGGATACTGTGGATACCTGATCATGGCATTGTACACCAGAAGCTAAACATTAATGAATGCCAACTATAATTTTATATATATAATGTGATGGTTCGGTGTGGGGTCGGAGGGGTGGTGGATGGGGGGAGGGGGGTTCACGGTGTGAGGGATATAGATGGTGAACGTCTAAGTGTTGCCTTGTTTTGTACACCTGAAACTAATAAATAAATAAATAAATAAATAAATAAATAAATAAATAAAATCTGCTGTCCTTCCTATTCCTTCTTTTGTATTATGTTTCCAGAAAAGTCAGTTCAGTGAGACAGGAAACAGAACTATACATAGATTCAATGAACTTCTTGGCACTGGGTGTAGTGTGGGATGGCCTGCGGGGTCTCAGCTCCCGCTCCCCACATAAGAACGCAGGACATGGTGAGGCCAGAAAGGAACACCCACGGAGCCATAGGTAGGGGAGTCATACCACTATGGTCTCACTGGAGGCTGGATTCACACGACATGCAACCTGCTGTCTGCTTTGCTGCCAAGCGACCGACTCCCACTCTCCAGCGCAGCCAAGGCAGTAATATCAAGGGCTAATTGGTTAACAGGCTATAGCTGACGGCCAACCAGCCACAGCCGATGGCCATCTACTAAGCGAGCCAGCACCTTTCCACATGAGGCCGAGAGCCTGGAAACTGCTCTCTGGGGCTCTGTCACCACACTGGGCTTCTCCCACTAACCTGTTTAATTTTTAAGTTGACTGTTTTTAAGAGTATGCATTTAGTATATTACTTGGTTTTATGGGCTTCTCAAAAACTAATACCTACTTCTTTTTTTAAAATTAGTTTCAGGTGTACTAAACAACACAGTGATTAGACATTTACACACCTCACCAAGTGATAACCCCACTAAGTGTACTACCCATCTGACAATGTACATAGCTATTACAATACCATTGACTGTATTCCCTATACTTTACATCCCATGACTACATAATTTTTAAAATTATAGTTGACATTCAATATTATTTATATTAGTTTCAGGTGTACAGCACAGTGGTTAGGCATTTATATAACTTATGAAGGGAACCCCCAATGAGTCTACTACCCATCTGACACTATATATAGTTTTTACAATGTTACTGACTATATTTCCGATACTGTATTTCACATCCCTGTGACTATTTTGTACTTACCAATTTTTTTTCATGGCAATCCACACTTATTGAACTACCGATGCTAAGTTATACAAAATTGCACCACTTTAATTAAAGCTTTTAGTTTACATTTGGCCACCTCAAAGGGAGACAGGTTAGTTAGCATGTTGTTAGGTAGACAGAAAGGTCCCTGGTAAAATAAACAAAAGACAGCCATATCCTGAAACTCTAGGTTCTAAAGTAGCTCATTCACCCCAGGACAAGTAACAGGCACCTTGAGGTTAATAAGTTATCTCGTAAATCCCTTTTGACTGGACAAACAGAGCTTATCTGATAGATAGGAATGGGTTATTTTGTGAATCCCTTCAGGATGGGTAAACAGAACAAAACTAATAGACAAATTCCATTAGAAGGCGCTAGCGCCCTTCCCCAAGCAAGCAAGGGAAGATATAAAAATAAGAGCTTTTGCCTCAGTCACGGGGCACCCCAGTTGGGGACCCCCTCTCGTTCCAAGAGCTGCGACTCTTTTAATAAACTATCCTCTTTTGCAAGTCCTTGCCTCTCCCTGGTCTGTGCTTCCATTCTCCAGTTTCACAAGACACGATCCCGGCACTCACAGAAATTTCCTTCATCAAAAGTAGTTGTAACACTAGGTTGGTCAATTTAAATACTGTGGCTCCTTGTTGGACAGACACACAATCTTCACAACCAAATGTCAATGCATACAAAGCAGCAAAGCATTGTTAAATAAAACAGTGATAGTTACTGCAACTTAGGCCTTGTGACCAATTACACATGATTAAAATTACGTCCCACATTCACATCCCAGTACTTGTCCACCATTAAACATCTCAACCAAAATGTTACACATGTGAAACAATCACTAACAGGCAAAAATGCTACTACATCTGTATATTTATTGCAGATATGCATGAGCAAGCAAGAGATTCACAGTGAGAATCTACAGCTGCAGAAGCCTGAAAACGATTTACAAAAGTTGTTAAATCATTAAAAATTTGTTTGAAAATATACACTTCCTGTTGTAGACCCGACTGTACACACAACTATAAACATTGTTCCCTATGTAAAGAAAAAAGGAAACATATAAGAGATTTGAAAAGTATGGACATTTCCTTCCCAACAGCTATTAAAGGCAACGTCTTTAGTCTAAGACATTATACTGAAAGGATTATCATATTTTAAAGATCACTGTCTCCACAAGATTTTTAAAAATAAAAAAAAATAAGCTGTGTTAATCAAAGCACTTGCTTGTACAATACAATGATAATGACCTTCAATTTCTTTAAAAAAAAGTACAATAAGCTACAAATATGAAAGAAGCGAAGTTATCTGGAGTAGTCTATATAGGAGCACTTTGGAGTTTCTTTTATTATGCTAAAATAATGGTGCTTTTAGAATTTATATATATTTCTTAATTATTATTATTTTTTTATTGGAGAATACTGGGGTGTGTTTTTCCAGGACCCATCAGCTCCATGTCAAGTTGTTTTTCAATCTAGTTGTGGAGGGCTCAGCTCACTGGCCCATGTGGGAATCAAACTGGCGACTTTGGTGTTATGAGCACAGTGCTCTAACCACTGAGCAAACAGCCGCCCACCAGAGGCAGCTCAGCTCCAAGCTCAAGTCACTGTTGTTATTTTTTCAATCTAGTTGTGGAGGGTGCAACTCACTGGCCCATGTGGGAATCTAACCGGCAACCCTGTTGTTAAGAGCTCGCGCTCTAACCAACTGGGCCATCTGGCCGCCCAGGATTTACATTATTGTACTCTCCAATATAAAGTATGGGGCATATTAAAGGTGTCATGCAGGGCAGCCTGCGGGGCTCCTGCTCCCCACATTAGAACGCAGGATATGGTGAGGCCAAAAAGGAACACCCACGGAGCCATAGGTAGGGGAGTCACAGCACTATATTCTCGCTGGCAGCTGGGTTGGAGACACAGGAAGCAGGAGCCACAGAATCTGCAATCCACACTCCACCACACTCCACTGCTTGCTAGCTCAGCCACCATCTTCTTGCTAGCCCCCATTTTCTGCTAGTGTAGCCTCAGCAGTTCTAGTAGGGGCCAATGGCTCACTGGTTACAGCTGATGGCCAACTAGCCACAGCTGATGGCCATCCACTCACAGTTGATGGCCATTTACTACCTGAGCCAGCACCTTTCCACGTGAGGCCAAGAGCATGGAAACTGCACTCCTGGCTCTGTCCCCACAAAGGATAGAGTACAACATTTTCATACATGTGCAACATTGGGGGATGAAAAATGTCTCTTAGCAGTACGACTGGATTATAGCCTCTGGTTTTACCAGATGCAAACTGAAGGACTATTCCTATATAAGTAAACATCTCTGTTGTGATACTGGAAAGTGATTAGAATGTACAAACTGATGTATTAGCTTTCATTCGCCTCTCAAATGGTACCACCACAGAAAGTCCATTTAAGATTTTGGTAGATTTAACAAAGTTGGAAAGCTGGCACTGTTGAATTGGGCAACAGTTCTTCAGACGTGGCTTAGAGCTACAATGCATTTAATATATTAAAGCCACTGGCAGGATGACTTTTTGCAGGCCTTCCCAGGCACTGGAGCTTTTCTGTTAATTTGCCACATTAGATCATAAAAGATCTCATTAACATTTATTTTTGATTTTGCAGAGGATTCTAAGAATGCACAGTTGTTCCACTGCCTTCCTAGATTTTGACCTTGTACCTTTCCTACAACTCTTTCATCTTCCAAGGCACACTTATTACCAACGAGAATCACTAGAACATCATTAGTGTCTTTAACTTGAAGAATCTGTTCTCCCAAATCTCGTAACTCATTAAATGTGGGCTGTGCTGTGATGGAATAAACTAATGCGAAGCCTTGTCCATTTTTCATGTACAAATCCTTCATTGCTGTAAATTGTTCCATTCCTGCAGTATCCAAGATTTCCAGCATGCACTGTTGTGCATCTGCTTCAACTTGCTTTCTGTAAGAATCTTCTACCGTAAGATCACAGTATTTTTCAACAAAAATTCCTTCAACAAACTGTATAGTCAGAGCAGATTTTCCAGCGCCTCCTGAGCCAAGAATGACTGGCTTATCCTGATGCATGGTGCAAACTTGTCTAAAGTTAGTACTTCTCATGCTGTCACGGAGTCCCCGCAGCCATCGTTGCCCCGCACCTCACACTTTTTCCAGGTCGCTGGTCCGGGTTCCACAGCAGTCCTGCCGCTGCCGCCACCACTCTGGCTCTGTACAAACCAATTTGTACTTCCTAATCCCTTCACCTTTCTCACCCATCCCCCACCCCTCTCCTTTCTAGCAATAATCAGTTTGTTCTCTATCTATGAGTCTATTTCTATTTTGCTTCAGTTTATTCTGTTCTTTTGATTCCACATATACGTGATATCATGGTATTTGTCTTTCTCAGTCTGACTTATTTCACTTAGCATAATTTTCTCTAGGTCTATCCATGTTGTCGCAAATGGTAAGATTTTATTCATTTTTAGAGCAGAGTAATACTCCATTGTATAAAATGTACCACAATTTCTTTATCCAATGTTCTATTGATGGGCATTTCTGTAGCCATTTCTGTTGCTTCCATATCTTGGTTATTGTGAATAGCGCTGTAGTGAACATAGGGGTGCATATATCTTTTCAAATTAGTGTTTTGGATTTCTTTGGATAAATAACCAAGAGTAGAATTATTGGGTCATAGGGTAGTTCTATTTTTCTGTTTTTGAGGAACTTCCAAACTGTTTTCCATACTGGCTGCACCAATTTGCAATGCCCCCAACAGTGTACAAGTGTTCCCTTTTCTCCACATCTTCGCCAACACTTGTTTGTTGATTTATTGATGATAGCCATCCTGACAGGAGTGAGGTGGTATCTCCTTGTGGTTTTCATTTGCATTTCTCTAATGATCAAAGACGTTGAGCATCTTTTCATATGTCTATTTGCCATTTGTATGTCCTCTTTGGAGAAATGTCTCTTCAGGTCCTCTGCCCATTTTTTAATTGGATTGTTTGGTTTTTTGGAGTTGAGTCGTAGGAGTTTATATATATAATATATATCATATATATGATATTAACTCCTTATCAGACATATCATTGACAAATATCTTCTCTCATTCAGTAGGATGTCTTTTCGTTTTGCTGATGGTTTCCTTTGTTGTGAAAAAATCTTTTTAGTTTGATGCAGTCCCATTTGTTCATTTGTTCTTTTGGTTTCCTTGCTGGAGGAGCTATATTAGTAAAAATATTACTAAGGGTAATGTCTGAGAGTTTACTTCCTATATTTTCTTCTAGGAGTTTTATGGTTTTGGATCTTACATTTAAGTCTTCAATCCATTTTGAGTTTATTCTTGTAGATGGCATAAGAAATGGGTCCAGTTTCATTTTATTGCCTGTATCTGTCCAGTTTTCCCAACACCACTTATTGAATAGACATCTACTTATTTCTTTAGAAAAGAAAATGTGGGAGCTTTGGGGATAGACAGTCAAGTAATTGAGTAAAACAGAATTATTTCTATTCACAATAGCCAGAAGGTGAAAACATCCTAAGTGTCCATCAACAGATAGATGAATGGATGAACAAAGTGTAGCATATATATATACACATATATATATATATGTGTATATATATATATGTGTATATATATGCATATATATGTATATATGAGAATATTATTCAGCCATAAAAGAAATAAAGCTCTTATATATGTTACAATATAGATGACTCTTGAAAACATTATGCTAAGTGAAATAAGCCATATATAAAAAGACAAATATTACATGATATCATGTATATGAAATATCTAGAATAGGCAAATTTATAGAGACAGAAAGCAGACAGAGGTTACCAGGGACAGGGAAAGGGGCAAAGGAAAGGGAAATGGGATACTATTGCTTAATGGGTACAGTTTATTTGGGGGGTAATGAGAAAATTTTGGAAATATATAGGATGATGGTTGCACACCATTATGAATGTAATAAATGTCACTGAACTACATCCTTTAAAATGGCATTTTTTATATGTTTTACCACAATAGAATTATTTCCTTATTAATAGGAATTATAAATTTTAATTTAAAACTCACAGATCTTCAAATTTGGGGAAAGCCCACCTTCTTAAAATATAAACTAGAGGACATTAAATCTGTGACTTGATGTACTTATACTCCAGCACAAAGTCATTTCACGCTCAGACCATAGAATGCCAGTTCTTCCTGTATTAATTTACAGGCTTCACACAATCATAGTCAAAATCACAACTGGATTTTTTTTTCAAACTTGAAAAATTGTGTTTCCTGATTAAATTTTGAATTCTGAAAAAATAGTTAAATGAAGGCATTTTTAAAATAGTGTCAGAGAAATTGACTACAAAAGGACTGGTTCAATCAGAACTTCATACTATAATAAAATAAATTTTGAATGGGTTAAACAGTTAAATATTAAAATAGCCATTTTAAAATACTGAAAAAATATAACTGTTTCATTTACTTTGGGATACAGGAAGAATGTACAAATCTCAAAATTGGGTAAGAAACCACACAAGAAAAGATGGTTAGCTTTCACTCCCCCTACCTATGCGGGTGCATGAACAGACACACACACACACACACACACACACACACACAAACACACACGCACACACGCGCACACACACACACACACACACACACACACACACACTCTTTATTTCAAGACTTAAAAAGACATCAGAAACAAAATTAACTAATTGGACAAAACATTTACAAGAAATGTTTCAGACAAAGCTTTGGTATTCTTCAATACAAAAAGTTTTCATATATCAGTAAGGAGAATCAAAACCCTAATAGGAAAATGGGCAAGGATATGAACAGACAATTTATGAAGAAATATAATTGGCTGATACAAAGAAGAAAAAATACCTCATCTCATGACAATAAAAGTCACTTAAATACCAATAATTACTATTTTGATGGAAATACCAATAGGCTGGTTTAAAACTAGACAAGCTGATTGTAAAGTTCACAGAAAAATAAGCAAGAAAGAATTAGCAAGCAAAATCTGAAAAAGAAGAGTGATGGGTGGGTATGGGAGAAATTAGTCCTGTGATAATTAGGTTCTGAGGCATGAATAGCCAGACATTTAAAGTCCAGAGATAGACCTAATACAATGGGGGAATTTAAAATATGGTAATGCTACCATTTCATATAAGTGGGGGAAAGATGGATTAAGAATAAATATTGTTAGCTACTAGGTGGCTCTCTGGAAAAAAATTAAACTGGATCCTGATTTTACAGTTTACACCAAAATAAAATCTAAATGGATTAAGCATTTAAATGGGAAAAATTAAAATTGTTAGAAGAAAACAACAGTAGTTGTTTTCAGTGTTATTGCTTGCAGAATTTAGGTCCTGAAACAATGACGTGGCAGACTGAATTTTAAAAAGATGGTAGGAAAACTAGCTCCTCTTCTCTTATGATATGACCTTGAAACTTTTCTCAATGATCAGTGGGCTCTATGTACCCTCTCTTTGAATGTGAGTGGACCAGTGACTACTATTACCTATATAGCATAGCAGAACTGATTTCTCAATTTAGATTATAAATTGTCATGTATTTTCACCTTGCTCTCTGGTATGCTCACTCTTGGAATCCACCAGGCTGAAAGGAAGACCAAGCAGCCCCCACACAAAGGAACCAAAGCACCCAGCTCACAGCCCTGGCTGAGCTCCCAGCCAATAGCCAACTCCAACTTGACAGCTGTATGAGTAAGCCATCTTTAAAGGGAATGTTCCCGCCCCTGTTTGAGTCACCTCAAATGCTAAGTGAAGCAAAGAAGAACTATCTCTGTTGAGTGCTAGCCAAATGATTGTTTTTTTTAGCCACTGACTTTTGGGGTGCTTTGTTAAACAGCAATAGATAACTGGAACAAATGGGATACTTTCATTTTTACCTTCAACAACAGGAACTGAACCAGCCTCTTGTTTCTTAGACAAATAAATATTAATGTATTGAGAAACGTCATACTTATTATTTGTTTTAAAAAGTAGTTGGAATATACACTGATGATGAAATAAAGAAAGGTAATAAGGTACATAAAATGATAATTCTGCAACTTACTAAAGGATGTTCTTCACCAGATACATACAAATTGTATGCAAATAATCACAGATCAAGATCTCCAGGTTATATTTAAGTGCAAAAAGTAACATATGAAAGAAGAGAGAGAAAATGAAAATATACTTGCATTAAAAAATGACTGAAGGACCCTTAAACTAATAAAATGTTTACTTATTGGGCTTTGGTAGTGAAAGAAGTGAAAGGAACAGGAGTGGGTGCAAGAATTCTCAACATATACCTTCTAATACAGTCATGTGCCACTTAATGACTTAAATACATTCTGAGCAATGCATTGTTTAGGGATTGTGTTGTTATGCAAACATCATAGGATGTACTTACACAAACCTAGATAGTATGGCCTACTCCATACTTAGGCTATATGGTACAGCCCATTGCTCCAAGACAACAAACCTGTACATCACGATACTATACTGAATACGGTAGGCAATTGTAACACAATGGTGGGTATTTATGTATTTAAACATATCTAAACATAAACAAGGTAGAGTGAAAATACAGTGTAAAAGATAAGAAATGGTATACCTGTATGGGGCACCTACCAGGTAAAGAGTTTGCGGGACTGGGAGTTGCTCTGGGTGAATCAGTGAGTCGGTGGTGAGTGAATGTGAAGGCCTAGGACATTACAGTAATACAGCTTGTTTTATAGCAAACTTCTTTATAACTAGAAAGAGTACTCTCCAAAATAACCATAAAAAGTATACAAAAGCCAGTAAAATAGTTGTGTATTATCATTATCAAGTATTCTGTATTGCACATAATTGTATGTGTTATATTTTTATATGATGGGCCATGCAGTAGGTTTGTTTACACGAGCGTCACCACAAATACTTGAGTAATGCTTTGGGCTTTGAAGGTAGTAGGACCACAGTCCCATTAGGTGACAGGAACTGTTCAGCTCCATTATAATCTCATGGGACCACCATCAAATATTTATTTGGTCCATCATTGACCAAAACATCATTATGCAGAAAATAATTATATAGTTTTAGTTTTGAACCATGCAAATCTATTACCTAAGAAATAAAAAAATTTAAAAGCAACACGAATAAACACATTTTTCAATGGTGAACCAGTAGATCTTTGTATTTCAAAAAACAATGTTAAGATAAATATAATAAAAATTCTATCCAATTTAGTCTATCATTTATTGGGAATAAAAGCTATCTATAACTGCAATTGTGGCAGGAGCAGCTATAACGCTGGCGTCTTTTGTATTATCATTTACAGAGGGGAAAAAATACTATAATTATAAAAATAACTTCTTATTTTTAACACAAAGATTCCAAACATCAGGCCATTAAAGCAACTTGGTCTAGCTTTGGTGCTATCACACATAATTATTAAGTTGGTGCAAAAGTAATTGCAGTTTTTGCAATTATTTTTAACCTTTTAAAGCACAATTACTTTTGCACCAACCTAATAAAATGAGCATAATAGTTAAGAGCTTGATCTCTGGAATCAGATTGACTGGGTATGAATCAAGTTTCTAGCATTATATAATCTTGGGGAAGTTAACTACATTCTGTAAGTTTCATCTTTATCTTTTGTAAAACAGTCATAAGTACCTTAACACAATCCTTAACACATAGTAAACACTCAATAAATGCTAGCTATTGGAAAAAAGTTATTTTCATCTACATTTTATTTTATTTTTACTTTTATTTTTTTTATTAGTTTCAGGTGTACAAAACAATGTAATAGTTAGACATTGATCATTTATACCCCTCACAAAGTGGTAACCCTCCTCCCTCAATCTACTGCATTGCATATAGCCATTACATTTCCACTGTCTCTATTCCTCATGCTGTATTCCACTTCTTGTGACTATATATGTGTATTAAATTATAGTTGACATTCATTATTATTCAGCTTCAGCTTCAGGTATACAGTGCAGTTATCAGGCATCTACACCATCCCTGAAGTGGTCTCTCTAATAAGACAGGTGTCCATCAGATACCCTACAAAATCTTTACAACATTATTGATTATATTCCCCAAACTGATTTTCGTATCACCGAGGCAATCTTGTGGTTACCGATTGTGCTTTCTAATCCTCCTACATTTTAATATATCAAGACCCAAAATAAATATTATATGTATTATTTTAAATTTCTCAATTTCACTTTTTCCTTAGAACTGAGAAATTTAAAAACTAATTAATTATAAAATATAATGTAATAATTTTATTTATGAAAAGTTATGATATAGTATAATAAATAAATACGGAATTAAGAAATATTTCCTTAGAAAGAGAAGGGATAATATTTTAATATATTAATGGCAATGTGAAACTAAAATCCAAGTGATTGTGATAAAGCACTGGACGTGATCTGTATGCTTGTGGTGGGAGAGGAGCAGCAAGGAAAGTAAAAGTATGCTAAAGGTATTTTCCTGGTAGAGTGCAGGGAAGTCAGGTATTATACTGTGGTTGTTTGTACTATGTCACCTTAGCTAAGGGGAAACTGTGGTTCCCAGAATTCTCTTCCACGTCTAGTACCAATTTATTTATTTATTTTCAAGGAGGGCACAGCTCACAGTGTCCCATGAGGGGATCAAACTGGCAACCTTGGTGTTATTAGCACCATGCTCTAACCCACTGAGCTAACCAGCCATGCTAGTTCCCATTTAGAGTGATTGTTGTATAGGAGAGAATTTGACTGGCCCTTGTTCCTCGTTCCTGAGAAGGAACCTCTAAGTTCTTGTAACTTCTCATGTGATAGGGGTGTCTGTGTTATTCATGATTGGCTCCTACTTTCAGGATGGGGGCTGCCATATTAAAAAGATCAACCATGTGACTAGAGTATCAGGGTTTTGGGCTACATGATAGCAGCCCAACCTCATGGAAGGAGAAGGAGCTAGAGACTGAGTTCAGTCACATGGCCAAGGATTCAAGCAATCATGTCTGTGTAATGAAACTCCAACAAAAACTCTGGACATGGAGCTTGGATAAGACTCCTGGCTAGTAACACACATTGGTGTACCAGGAGGATGATGTAGCCTGACTCCACAGGGAGAGGGCATAGAAGCATCCCATTTGAGATGATCCAGATCCTTCCCTACTTGTCTCCTCTTTTGTCTGGTTTTGTTTTGTATCGCTTTGCCATAATAACCATAAACATAACTGTTTCCTGAGTTCTGTGAGTCATTTTAGTAAATTATTAAAACTGAGGGGTGGTTGGAACCCCAAAATTTCTAGCCAATTGGTCAAAAGTGTATGTGACCTGGCAATCCACGAGTTTGCTGCTGGTGCCTGAAGTGAGGGCAGTTTTATGGAGCACTAAGCCCTTAACCTGTGAAGTCTGGCCTAACTCCAGGTAGTTAATGTCAGAATTGCAGTGCACTTGACCACAAGAGAAATTTGCCTGAGATTTGGAAAGCATAAAGGAAGCAGCAGCCATATTTTTTACATTCTGGAAGATTGGTGGAGGACGCCAAGCACTGTGGTATCTGATGCACATTATTGCTGATCTCCTGGCTCACCTTGTTGGTGTGGGGCAGCACCCAAACTACAGCTCCTCCAGCTCCTGCCACATTTCCTCCAACTTCTCTGCGTCCTGGGCTAAAGACATTGGCAGTTCCATAACCAAGAGTGCCAGGTACACTTGCAGGTTTCAGACAATTGAAGTCATCTAAGGTGGAGTAATGAGAGACAGACGCAGGCTAATTTTTTTTCTAGCAGTTTCCAGCTTGTTCCTGACCCTGTTCTTGTTCGGCTTTCCTCCCCAGCTGCTGGTCTGGCAAACTTACAATGACTTCAAGCCCAACACTAGGTTCAGGGCAACAGATTGTTCCACTAGCAATCACAATTGCATAAGGCTGAATCCCTATAAGTCCCTTATTCTCTATCACTCTTAGTTCTGCCTCTCTGATTTTACCTTAACGACTACAACTGTTGCAATCTATCCCTTCGTCAAAAATGATAAATTTAAATATAATTGTTGAGTATGTAAGGGAAAGCACTACAGGAATAGAAATATTATGACACGAGGGTTTCCAATCCAGGATTCATATTAGAATCCTTTAAAAAATACTGATACTGATTTCCAGTCAAGATGGTAAAGTAGGTAAATGCTGTGCTTAACTCCTCTCAGAACCACATCAAAATTACAAGTAAACTACAGAAAAACCATCACTGAGAACCACCTGAAGACTAGTTAAACAAAAGTCCTATACCTAAGGATATGCGGAAGAAGCCACATCAAGACTGGTAGGAGGATAGAGATTTAAAATGGGTTGGTCCCACACCTGCATGTGACCATTAAAAATCGGGAGGGATATCGGCTGCAGAGGTTCTCCTGGAAGAGCAAGGGATCCGAGCCTCACACCAAGCTCCCCAGCCCAGGCTCTCAATGCCAGGGAGAGAAGTCCCCATAACTTCTGGTTGTGAAAACCAGTGGAGATTGTGGCTGAATGAGATGGAGGGTGGCTGGAGTCCCAGGTACTCCTCTGTAGGTCCACAAGTGGACTTACTCACTGACAAACTCATTCGCTCTGAGCTCCAGCAGTGGGGCAGAAGCTCCAAAGGCCATAGGGACATATGGTGGGGGAACTGAGTTGTCTGGCCTCAGGGTGAGAGCTGAAAGGGCAGCTTTCTCCCAGACAGAAGTGCTGACAGATGTATTGTTTCTTTATTAAGCCCTCCCTTCTCCTGGCATACAGACACAGGCCCCCACCACATCTGAGTCTCCATCAACCCTGCTAACAGCTTTCTTTGGCCCAAAACCCAAAGAAAGGTTCACAAAACCCAAACAAGAAGTATCTGGCTGTGGCATACCCTGTACCTCTTGCTGCACAATCCCAAGTCTGGCAGTCTTGTCCTCTCGAGGCACCTCCAAGCCCAGAGTCATAGCCATTTGTGGATTGATTGCTCTTGTGGTTCATGAAAGGTGGTCTGGGGCAGGGCACAGGCTGTAGCTGAACATGATCTACAGCGGATCCCCTCACAGGATGCCCAGGGGCTGGCATGCCCAGTGGCCACCTTTGGAAGGAGCTAAAACATCACTCAGCTGCCTCCAAGTATCACACAGCCAAAGGACAGACTGGAAAGGCACCAAAACCCTGCTAAAGCAAATCCCGCTCTGTAGAGTCAGCCTTTGCACCACAACTCCTCCACTCTAGTTACGGCCAATCCTCACAATCAATGAGCCCAAAAGTCAGTACCTCCCACTGGTGTGTAAACAGCAACCAAGGCTCAACAACAACAGGAGAGCACACACAACCCACACAATTGACACACCTGGAGCACTAGGCTCTGGTGACCAGGGAGACTGTGTGGCTGGGTCCCACAGGACACCTATGACATAAGGTCAGGAAATATAACAGCCCTATCTAATACATAGAAACAAACACAGGAAGGCAGCCAAAATGGGGACACAAAGAAACATGTCACAAATGAACAAAAAAAGAACAAAGCTCCAGAAAAAGAACTAAACAAAATGGAGACAAGCAATTTACCAGAGTTCAAAACACTGTTTAACAGGATGCTCCATGATCTCAGTGAGAAGTTCAACAAAAAGAAAACATAAAAATGGAGATAGAAAACAGAAAAGTCAGAAAAACAGAACACAATAACTGAAATGAAGACTACATACGAGGCAATCAACAGTAGATTAAATGAAGCAGAGGATTAAATGAGAGATTTAGAAGATAACGTAGCAGAAAACACCCAATCAGACAGCAAAAAGAATCCCACAAAAATGAGAATAGTTTAAGGGCCTCTGCATACCAACATTCGCATCACAGGGGTACCAGAGAAGAGAGCAAGAAATTGAAAGCCTACTTGAAATAATGATGGAAATCTTCCCTAACCTGAGAAAGACAATGGATATTCAAGCCCATGAAGCACAAACAAGATGAACCCAAACAGGCCCACCACAAGACACATCCTAATTAAAATGCCAAAGGTTAAAGACAAAGAATCTTAAAAGCAGCAAAAGCAGTTAGTTACCTACGAGGGAGCTCCTGTAAGACTGTCAGCTGATTTCTCAACGGAAATTTTGCAGGCCAGAAGGGATTGGCACAAACTATTTAACATGATGTAAAGCAAGAACCTATAACAAACAAAGATTAGTCTCCCTAGTAAAGTGATCATTTAGAATGGAAGGACAGATAAAGAGCTTTCCAGACAAGAAAACCTAAAGGAGTTCACCACCACCAAAACAGTATTACAAGTAATCTTAGGACTTCTTTAAAACAAACAAAATGATCAAAAATATGAATAAAATAACAATAACTACATATCAAACAACAATTACTTTAAATGTAAATGGATTAAATGCTCCAATCAAAAGATAGGGTGAGTGAATGGATAAGAAAAGACCCTTACATGTGCTGCCTACAAGAGACTCATTTCAGATCGAAAGACACAGACTGAAGGTAAAGGGATGGAAAAAGATATTTCATGAAAAAAAAAATCTGGAGTAGCAAAACTTATATCAGACAAAATAGACTTTAAAATAAAGGGTATAATAATAGACAAAGAAGGACCCAGTGATCCCACTTCTGCGTATTTACCCGAAGAAACTCAAAACACTACTTTGAAAGAAATTGTGCATCCATATGTTCATTGCAGGATTATTTACAATGGCCAAGATTGTAAAGATGTGGAAGCAGCCTGAGAGTCTGTCAAAGAATGAATGGATAAAGAGGAGATGGTACATATACACACTGGAATATTTCTCAGCCATGGAAGGGAATGGGTCTTGCCATCTGTGGTGGTATGGGTAGACCTAGAGCGTATTGTGCTGAGCCAAATATGTCAGCCATAGAAACACAGATGCTACATGATTTTACTTATATGTGGAATATAAACAACAAAATAAACAAACAAATCACAAGTAAACTCATAGATACAGAGAGTATTTTGATGGTTGCCAAATGGGAGGGGAGGTTGAGGGAGGTGGGTGAAAAAGGGGAAGAGATTAAGAAGTACAAATTGGTTGCTACACAGTAGTCATGGGGATGTAGGGTACAGCATAAGGAACATAGTCAATAATATGGTAATAACTATGTATAGTGCCAGGTGGGTACTAGACTTGTCAGGGGGATCACTTCTTAAATTATATAAATGTCTAACCACTACACCTGAAATATAAAATAATATTGAATGCCAACTTTAATTGAAAATTAAAAGTGGGGTGAAAGGTAAAAGGGAGTAAGAGATTCAAATTTCCAAGTATAAAACAAATAAGTCAGAAGGATGTAATATACAGCATAGAGAATATAGTTAGTAATATTGCGACAGCATGGTAGTATCAGATGGTGGCTGGACTTATCATGGTGGTCACTTCTTTAGGTATAAAAATGTTGAATAACTATGGTGTGCACCTGAAACTAATATAATATTGTATGTTAGCTATATTTTAATAAACATATTTAAAAAAATACTGATACCACTGTCCTCCCCTGAGATTCTGGAGTAAAGTTTAGGCATTATTTTTTGAAAGGCTTCTACATGAGCGTAGTATGCACCCAAGGTTATGAAATGCTGTATTAAGTGGAAGAAAAAGAATAAAGGTGATAAATGTTATAAATACTCATATACACACACAAGGAATATAACAGGAAAAAATCAAAACATACCTGAATATAAGAGGCACACCTAATATCAAATGACACACAAGTATTAAAAATTAACCAATGGACAAACACATATCAGTCAAATATTAACAAAATAAAGATGTGACCATAGTAATATAAAACAAAATAGAATTCAAAGTTAACTGTATGAAAATGGGTCAAGGATATTTACATTGATGAAAGGCATAGTACATTGTGAAGAAAAGTCATTTTTTTCATCTAGCAAAAAGTTGTATAAAAAAAGAGATGTACTCAAAGAAAATGACAAATTAAAACCTACTCTTTCAAAATTAAGAGATCAAAAAATAGTTACCAGAAGGTAAGGGGGTGGGGGGAGGGAGATGAGGGTAAGGGGGATCAAATATATGGTGATGGAAGGAGAACTGACTCTGGGTAGTGAACACACAGTGGGATTTATAGATGATGTAATACAGAATTGTACACCTGAAATCTATGTAAATTTACTAACAATTGTCACCCCAATAAATTTAATTAATTAAAATAAAAAAATTAAAAATATATATATATAGGATTTGAAATATATAACATTAATTATCTATTATATCAGAAGCACGTTTAACTTCTTTAACTCCATACATTTGTTGGATTAACTGATGTTCTGTTTTTTGGTGTTTTTTTTTTCCCCTGTAATAAATATCAATGTCCTTGATTTGCTGAAGACTGGAGACTAGTATGCCACTGTTTTATGTTCACCCACTCTTGTCTTGCTGGTTAAGTTGTCCCAATCCTGCTGAAGCTAGTTCTTATTAATCTAATTTTTTAAGCCAGTCAAATTTAGCAGTGGGGGGTTGTGTTAATCTAAATTCTTAATTTAAATATATGAACCAATAAAATATGAACGTGAAAATAGTAGTCTAGAAAACTAGTCGAATACCTCATAAAGGTTAAGCAAGGATAAATTACTATAAAAATTCACTGTCAGATTAAGTGTGAGCAAGACAACTGTAAAAAAAAATTTGGATACAAATCCTAGAAACTTGAATACTTCACAAGCTTATCTACATTTGCATTCCATTATAAAGAACCCCAAATCATAAGCAAGTAGTCTGGTAGTGATTTATACAAGAAAACCCACTGAACTCCAAGTAGTTAGTGCACCTAAACTTAAGGACAAGGCCTTGGCCCTGCATCAAAAGACTGATAAATGACAAGTATATTTATGCGTATTAAAGTAAAATAAAATGCATATATATTTTATTTTTTAAATCACATACTCCTCATTCTGTTTTCATTTACAAATCTAGGTAGGTAAGAGGAATTTTGTAAAGACAGAATTGGAACAGAGAAAACAAGTGTTTTTCAAACCCATAGAACCATTATAAAAGTTGGGAAAAGAAACCCTTGGGCAAACACCATGCAGGGATGACGCATACATAGTACAGGATGGAACTCACAGGCAGCAGTGTCAGCCAAGGAGGATAGGTGTGGTTCCAGATTCCCTCAGGAACCCCTAGAGGTGTGCCTGGGCCTGGGTTAAGCCCCGCTAGCTCACTGTCAGGCAACCTAGAAAAATCCTGTGATCATCCAGCTAGTGATGTGATTTCTCTCTCTACAAGTTTTTATCACATAGGTCACATTCTCTGTCTACTAGTCTATAAAACAGAAGTCCCAATTGAAGAATGAAGAAAAAAGTCATTCAGAAACAAAAAGAATCTAAATAACTCGAGAGAAAAATCAAACCTAAAAGTATAGACCATTTAAAATGAAGAATGGTGACTATACTACATATCAATACCATGGATTCACTTCCAGTGACAGTCAAGAAGTATCAAGATTAGAGCTACCCTCCTGCCTGAAACAACCAAAACAGACAAAATATGAAACAAGAGAATGGACATAAGGTAAAAAGGGCAGTGGTTTTTATCAACTGTACCACAATAAAGCTGAATAAAAGAAATAATAATAAAAAACAGAGATCGAAGTTAAACTTCTAAAGAGAAAAACTACAATATCTAAGATAAGGATTATATTGGAATTGATTAGACATTGCAGGAAAAAAGATTAGTAGACTTGAAGATACAGCAATAAAACTATCCAAACTTAAATAATTGGAGTTTCCAAAGAGGAAAGTGGCAAAAAAAAAAAAACAAAAAAAAAAACAAAAAAAAAAAAAATTTTTTTTGAAAGGCCAAAATTTCCCAAATTCAATGAAAATGATAAACCCACAGATCCATTCAGCTCAAGGAACCAGTACAAGAAACGTGAAGGAAACGAGATTAATGCACATCACAATCAAATTGCACAAAACCAACCACAGAAAAATAGCACATTACCTACATGACAGATTTCTTATAGGAAAAAATGCAAGTGAGCGGAGAGTGAAACCGCATTTTTATAGTACTGAAAGAAAAAACCCTGTCAACTTAGAATTCTATACCCAGCAAAAAAATATATTTCAAAAATGAAGGTGAAAAACTTTCAGACATACAAGAGCTAAAATAATTCAGCACCAGTAAGCCTGCACTATAAAAAATACCAAAAGAAATTCTTCAAGCAGAATACCAGATAAATGGATATACACAATGGAACGAAGAGATACAGGAATGATAATGGAAAAATGTTAAGATTTATTTAAATCTTCTTAAAAGAGAATCTGTTTTAACAACAAAAACAATGCAGTGTCAGACTTCTACATATATGAACGTAAATTTATAAACAGCACAGCCTCTAGCAAATCACGGTGTGGGAGGAAAGGTAAGATATATCAGGAACTAAAGCGGTAACTTAAGATAAGCTAGTTTTACAGAAATTATAAATACTACATACAACTCTTTAACAATCTGAAAAGACAGAGGAAAATGGCTGATTTTTTTAGAAAGATATAAATTATCCAATTTGACTCCTGAGAAAGTAGAAAACCCAAACACATCAATAACCATAAAGGAAACTGAGATGGGAATCAAGGAGTTACTTCTACGACGCTGATAGTTTTATGAGTTCAACAAATCTTAAAGAAACAGATAATCCATATATTTTTCAATTTTTTTCCAGCGCATTGAAAAAAGATAAGCTTATCAACTCATTCTACAAAACTAGAACCACTAATTCCAAAACCAAACTAAGATACATTTAAAAGAATACCTCATGAATACAGATCCAAAATGTCTTTAAAATTTGAAAAATAGCTCTACCATGTGAGGGCACAGCGAGGTAGCAGCCGTCTGCACAAGAGATACCTCACCAGGGAGCTGGCCAGCACCTTGATTTGGATTTCCCAGCCTCAAGAGCCGTGAGAAATAAATTTCTGTTATTTAAGAAAAAAAAAAAAATTTAAAAAATTGAAAAATAGAATTCTAGAGTATATTAAAGGCACAATATGATAGTTTTAATAATAGGATGCAATAATGGCTCAGGGTTAGAAAATCTATTTTTAAATAAGTTTTCTATGTTGAAGTCTTTTTTAATTCAATTATTTGATGTGTTCATTCATTCATCAAAATTTATCATATATATCTATCTATCTATAGATATATCTATCTAAATAGATATACATGCAAGCCAGGCACTGGATACTGTGAATCCAGGGGTGAATAGATATGGTCTCTGCCTTTATGGAGCTACCTAGAGATACAAATAAAAAGAATATTAAAATATACAAAGGCTATGACAAGAGAAATACAGGGTACTATGGGAATACATTAATCCGTACTTAAACATTAGAGTGCTGTTGGCATAATCCTGTTGAGATGATTGCCCACTCTAGGATGGTGGCAGTTGACATAAGAAGCATGGGCCTGAACAACATAATCAGAAAGTGGTATAGAAAGATTATGGTTGATTGGATGGAGAAGGGTGGAGTCAAAGATTCTTTGGGAGGATCTTAATATGTGTTATGTATGAAAGGATAAAATAAGGGTCAAATAAGTTTGGGAAATACAAGGTTAAGTATAAACAGCTTTCTTTACTGTAGTACTTGTAAGCAGCTTTGTGGTGCTGTTCTTTGTCATTCTCTATGAGAAAGTCACAGTGCTAATACATAATGTTTACCAAACCTTTGATTACAGAACCTTACTTTGCAGAACACCACGAGAGTAGTATTTCATGGAACACACTCTGGGAGAAACTGCCTTCCCAGTCTCCTCCATTCTACGGCTGTAGTTCACAATACCTAGGTGAATTGTCTCACCAACTATATTATTCTTTGATGCTGTCTTTTCTACCCCTTTACACAGCACACTTAGTTTGGTTACTTTCAACTGGGTTAGACTGAAGTGAAAGAGATTCATTGGAACTTCACAAGAGGCGCCCCCAAAGTTATTAAAAAAAAATATGCTGAATCAGGATAACCTGTGAATCAATACGAAAGAACTTGAACCACAGGTAAGTGGCAATAAAGCAGTATTAATTTTTGTTAATATTTACAAATGCTACTGAATAAATTTTTATATCAGATACCTGAAAGTAACGGGCTCATTTGGAAACAAATCCTTGTATTAAACTGCTTAAGTAAACAGACAGTTTTGATCTTAATGCTTTATGTTGAGTAGTTGGATAGTTCCATTTACCTAAACAGAGAAAAATGACATGCATTTATAAACAGAGAAAACCTGAATGTACATAAACTCCTAGAGACCAGGGAGATTAAATTAGTTTACAATGCTTAGAACTATAATCCATGTGTTACTGAAAAATCTAAAATATTAAAGGTAAATTGTACAAAAGGTAAATTTCAAGATACTCTAAAGAACAGACATTCTTAACAGCAGGAAATCACTGAATAAAAGTATGGTGCTAACTTTTTGTGTACAACGTCTCTATAGTGACATCAAAAAAATTAGACCCACCCCTCCTTTTTGTTTCCAATATACTAAAAAGTAACAGTACAAATGCTGTAGATAATATTAAAAAGGATCCAAATATTTCAAGGAATGAATTTTTATAAACAAGTTCTACAATGAAAGGAAAACAGTATCTTCACACATAAAAGTATTGTTAAACAAGATTTAAAAACTGTTTAGATCGAAAGTGTTTAAGACTAAACTCTTTCAAATGTTCAAATAAAAAAGCAACCTGTACAATCCTCATAATAAAATGTGTCCTTGTACACATGTGCTGGGCATTTTGAAAATGGTAAATTTTTAAAGTTTGAGCGATAGAGGCAGCACTTAAAGGCTTTGTGAAACTTTTTCCAAATAAGTATACTTCCAGTAAAACATTTTACCATTTTATTGGACTGTACATTTAGATTTCTGCTGTTCCTGAAAAGGAGGTTTTACATTAACACTGCATTTTTAATGTTAAAAAATACATTTAGAGAAATTTAACTTCCTGAGTGACTTCAGTCATACATCAAACATGATTTAATAAAGACATTCTAAAATTTTAGAATGAAATAGCATGTACAGGCTTACACTAACTCGAATGTTTTCCATTACATACACCAAAATCTGATTCACTAACAAGCAGGTTCTTGCAAAAAAAGATAACAGATAATGAAAATATTTGCTTTACAATGCAACCAATCCATAATACATCCCTCCCTCAATTGTCTAAAACAATTAAGAATTGTGGCACTTCTTTTGCATAAAACCCTTTCCTCTTCATAAAACCCTGAGGTGAAAGGTTATTAATGTAAAAACTAGAACCACAATTCTTCTCATTTCTGTGTTAGACTATAGCTATAGGTTTTAAAATTTTTATAAAGAAATGTAGCAACTTGTAAAGCTGTACAGTTTTAACAAAACATTCCCAGACCAAGTTAGCGAAAATGGCCTAGAATGACCCTATAAAAACAATGTCCTTTGAACACTTGTTAGTGTCGAGATGAGTGCCATTTGCCAGCTCTACTGTCTCTTCTATTATCATAGTCATGGCTCCAGCCATCGTGATTCCTATCTTCATAGAAGAAATCATCTCTGCTTCCTCTGTAATGATGGTCAGACCCATGATCAGTGTAACGCTGTTCACGGTGGTAATGTCTATCTGCTATGTACGGATGAGAATTCTGTCTGACTTGACGCTGTGATGAAGGAGTATCTTGGCGCCACTGAGAGCTCGAAGACTGGTTAAAAGTATGATTATGTGACTGAACTGATGGGGAAAATCCTGGCTGATCGAGATGTGGAGAACCATATTTCCCACTATATGACATCTGTCTCAAAACATTGTTCATCTGAGGGAAGAGAAAGAGAAAATGTTAACTGTAAATATTATAGATATCAAAGCCAATAGATATTTGGACACAGTTAATCAGATAATAATGGAAAAGCAAAATCACTCTTGCCTAGAGGAATCTTAAGTTAAACATAACTAAAAGTAGTACAATAGCTTCATTCATCCCAATGTACCCCTACAAGATTGGTGTACATTTAACTACTACTCCTTGCCTTCAGGAATGCAACTTAGAAGGGAAGAAGTCATACAAAATGACTATAATGTGAATCACTGTGGGATGAACATATAAACAGCCATGAGCTCAGTATCATTAGGAAAGGCTTCATGAAGGTGGCATATGATCTGAGTGTTAAAAGTATGAATGGAATATTCTGAGGAAGATATTTTTTTGGGGGGGGAAGTATGCAGAGGAAACGAAATTGCACAAACGAAAGTGACAGGGAAACACAGAATGGGTTAATAGACTACCAAGTAAATTCTGGCTGATACAGGTTATAAATCTCGTAGTGAATGGATGGTAAGACTAAGAAGTTTTATTGGAATCAAACGACTGAAGTGCCTAATAAGCAGGCTCGAGAACTCTGACTTTATCTTGCAAACAATGAAAACTCAAATTGCCAGGAAACGAAGCAAAACAGAGTTATAATATTAATTTTGAAATGGTGTATGGGATGGACTAGTGAGGAGACAAGTAGTGACTGACTAGAATAGTGGTTCCCAAATTCTATCTGTGGATATATATTAGCCAATGATGATTTTCCTTAATGGCATACAGTAAAATGAAATAAATAAACAATATGTAGGTAAAAGTTGGCATCCTTTTATATAGCTCTTAACTTGACTATACTCCACTCTTATATTTTTATTTTGTAGACCTATGAAATTCAAAAGCCTAGGAACCACAAGCCAAGATTGTGATTTGGGCAAAGAAAATAAAATGAATGTTAAAAAAAAAATAACAAAAACAAAAAACTAAAAAATGAAAGACTTGACAACTGGAAGGAAACAAACATGAAACAGTAAAATATACCTAAAATTTTAAGCTTAGTCTTATGGTGACATTACAGAAAAATGAAACATTAAAGAGGGAGCTAGTCTAGAAGACTCCAGTATATTAAAGTATTAAATATTAAGGAGAATATATGATTAAAAAGTCAGCATAAGTTCCAAGAATATCAGAGATATTCTCTGATATTGGAATATCAGAGTTCCAATATTTGAAACACACACACACACACACACACACACACACACACACACACACACAAACACCAACCCAACAATGGTTGAAAAATACAAATGTTAAATGCAGTTCTATCTTCAATCTTTAAATATATATTTCATGCCAGTGAAAACTAAAATCTACAAAGATCTACAAAGATCATGCAAGTCTAACCAAAATTTAAGAAGTTAATTTAAGAATTATCGGAACAGGGGCAGCCGGATGGCTCAGTTGGTTAGAGCGTGAGCTCTTAACAACAAGGTTGCCAGTTCCATTCCTACATGGGCCAGTGAACTGCACTCTCCACAACTATATTGAAAACAATGGCTTGAGCTTGGAGCTGAGCCACTGGTGGGCAATTTGCTCAGTGGTTAGAGCCTGGTGCTCATACCAAGGTTGCGGGTTCCATTCCCACATGGGCCACTGAGAAATAACAGGTTTAAGGTGGGAGCTGAGCCACTGGTGGGCAGCTGGTTGGCTCAGCAGTTAAGAGCATGGTGCTCATAACACTAAGGTTGCCAGTTCGAGACCCACATGGACCAGTGAGCTGTGCCCTCTACAATCAGATTGAAAACAACGACTTAATTTGGAGCTGAGCTGCACCCCCCAAAACTAGATTGAAAAAATGACTTGACATCCTGGAAAAACACAGTGTTCCCCAATAATAAAAAATAAATAAAAATTAAAAAGAATTATCTGAACATTTTAACTAAGTGTAATTTTCTTTTTTTTAAGCAACTCAAGTTGAAAAAAATCAACCTACTACTGCTTGTCTCTGAAAATTTTCTGGAGAAGAGAAAGATCTCTGAATTACTTGTGTTGATGGAGTCATGTTATCCACAGTCCTTTCATACCTGCAAAAAATAAGAAAACCAACGTATAATCATTCATTAATCAAGTATTTACTATCTACCAATAAGCAAGACATAGCTCTCAAAGGTAGAAAAAAACAAGACAAACAAGGTTATCTGCTTTCATGGAGATGCTAAGTAAGGTCATTAGTGATATACTGAATGACTAAAGAGCAAGAGAGAGATAAAGGTTTCTATGTTAGCTTGGCTGGTCAGGGATGATGGCCTTTCTAAAGAGACATTTGAAGCAAGAGCAGAATATCAAGTTTACCTGGAGGAAGAACATTCCACCTGAGGAAAAGACTAATGCAGAGGTGAGCAAACCATAGCCTGTGGGCCAAATCGTTCTTGTAAACAGTTTTAGTGGAATATGGCCATCCTTTCTTGTTTTTTGTATTATCTATGTAGTGCTACAATGGCAGAGAAAGAAACTGTATGGCCTGCAACGTGTAGAATATTAACTATCTGGTCCTTTATGGAAAAAAAATTGTCAATGCCTGGGCTAGGGCAAAGGCTTAGATTGAGAACTAAAATGCAAAGGATTTGATCAATTACATATGACAGATGAGGGACACAAGAAATAAAAAATAAAATCTAGATTTTTAGCTTGAGCAACTAGGCAGACATACACTGAGACAGGAGAAAAACAGGTTTTGAAGAGTAAGGAATTAGGGGTCTGCAACATAAATAGAATACTAATTTTAAGAACTTATACCTTACTCCTCAGTTCCGAAAGAGGTAACTTGCTGCACAGAAAATCTCACTTAGAAAATGTTGTAATTTTATTTTAAAATATGCCCTTGGAATCAAATTACCAATTAATTTGCTTATAGTTTAGATCTTTTTGAGTTTTCTTAAATCAGTGACATATCTGTATGTGAAGGGGGTAAAAACTATAATTTTACTTATAACAAAAGTATGAAAATAATGTACACTCTAGACTTTGATTAAAACTAAAGTACTTACTTGCATATTTTTTTCCCCAAGAAATTCTAGGTGGGGGTTAAAAGCTTTTTTAATCCACCTCAGATACCTTTGAAGGTTCCATGAAAGTGGATGGAGATGCTCCAAATTTCAACTGTACTAAGAAGTTTGTAAACACAATTTCAGCTGGTAAGAAAGGATGCTAAGCAGGTTCCCTTTTTACACTAGCTTTGTTACACTTTCACCTTCCAGTATCTTTTCATATCCATCCGTTTCTCTCCAGTTCTTGGCACTACCCTAATCCAAGTCAGCAACCTAACCCCGATTAATTTCATTGCTATCTTGCTACATACTAATACCAATACCTTACTACCAATAGCTTCCTAACTGGTCTATTTTCACCCTTGTCCTTCCAATCCATTCTCCCACTGCAACCAGTTCTTTAAAATACAAACTTGTTCCTATTTCTATGCTACTGAAAACATTTCAATGTCTTCCTACAGCTCTTAGGGTAAAATTCCAAAATCCAGATTATAGCCTATAAGAAAGACTGTATCATCCAGTCTCTATGTACTTCACCAGTATCTTCCCGTCCGCTACTCTCCATTTCTCATTCATTACGATCTAGGTACATTGTACTCTTTCAGGTCCTCATTCACTTATATCATCTCTCCTTGTTAAAACTTTCTCCAAGCACTTTCTACTCCTCCGTTAGAGAACTTATTGTAGTAATTAAACAGGTAGTCATCTAGACTTTAAGCTCCATTAGGCAGCAAGCACATCATAAGCTGGACTTGATCACACTGCTTGGGTTTGTACCCCAGCCCACTGCTTAGGAGCAGTTCAACTTGAGCAAGTTAACCTCCATTCCTCATACACAAAGAAGAGATAATAATCTTCCCTACATCATAAGACTGCTGTGAGGAATAAATGAGATCATAAATGCAAAACCTTGGTAAAAAACCCGACATGACAGGTATTTAACTTTCTTGAATGAAGCCGATTATGATTGATAAATAGTTCTATGGATATACCAGGAAAAAAACTGTCCCTGGTAAAATGTCAGCCTCCCCAATTTCATTTACTTAAATAAGATTAAGTAAATATTCACATGGTCTCTTTTCTAACCCTCAGGGACTGCAACGGATTTTGGAGATCATTCAATTCAACTTCTTTTCCCTTACAAATGGAAGGATAGGACCAGGCTCAAGATTTTACAATTGGTAGAGGCAGATCTAGAATCCACCTCTACAGAATTCTTAGTCCAGTAGCTTGCTTACTAATAGGTATTTTTAAGTTGCCAGTAACAACCAATTAGTGGTCATAAAACTAATTTGAGTTTTTAAAAGAAAATAACAAGGAAAACTGAGTTTCCTGCAAGTAATCAGGGCAAGGAATGCTTTGAGAAATTTTGTTTCAGTTTTTTATATATATATATATATATGTATGTATGTACATATATATGTGTATGTGTGTATATATATATGTCTTTGCAAATGAACATAAACAGTTACATATGTATCTATTTTAAGGGTACTATATATAATGTGTATGTCTATAGTCCCCTTAGAATAGATGCATATGTAATTATAATTCAATATATCACTTCTAGGCCTTTTGGCTAAGATCAGTTGTAATTCAACATAGCAAATAATACAAAAGAATAAAGAGGTAGGAACATAAAGAAAAAAACTAATCACTCATTATGCATTCTGAGATCACTACCTAAAAAACATTCCTTACAAATGACTTTAACAATAGGTGAGAAATATTACCTGCTGGGAGATGTGGAGGTGGGGCTTGAATTTCCAACATGATGCTGGGGATATGACAAACTAACATCCTGTGAGGCATGGCTACTTCCTAAAATGAAATCATTTGAAAAATTCTTCTTGATAGAAAATTTAATTTGAAATTGTCTCCCCCACCCTAAATCACTCCAAAAAGGTACATATAGGCTAAAAGAGAACACCTCAAATTTTGGTAGACTGCTTTAAAGTTTCATCATAGTGAAAATTCTAAGTGTTTAATAACAGATATATCAAAAACAAACGGTCCCGAATAAGGTAATATCCAATGTATAAATATCCACTCTGGCCATAATATTCTGATCTTCACACTAAATTGTAAGACTGGATACATGGAAATTTCATCCTCACATGATCAAGAATCAAAATTTATAAAAGTAAATTACAAAGCAACCAGGAAGAGTATTTTCAGAAAATAATCCTTGCTCATTTCAGAGCATGAATCCAAACTCAAGTCTTTCTAACAATACAAACTCAGTTCTAAAATTACAACTTTCAAAACCCACGTTGTCAATGTTACCCATCTTCCGGGGTGCTATTTACTATTCACAAAGCTCAAAGTATTTTCACCCAAAACAGATTCTTTTAAACTGAATAATAAAATTAAAAACAAACCAAGCAGCGAATAATCCCTCTTCCCAAACAAAGTCTCACTGAATAGTTACCTGATCTAAACTGAATTTTGATGGGCCTTCCAAAAAGTTTGATTCCATTAAGTAGATTCATTGCATAAGGAACAGATACTTCATGCTTGAAATTCACAAATGCAAATTGTTTTGGTTTACCATCCTTGTCTTTTGGAATTTTCACTTTTATTACTGGCCCAGCCTATAGAAAACAAAAGTTTGCAATTTAAATAAGGCAATTTCAGGAAAACACTTGAATTTTAGAAAGTTTAAAATTAACAGAAATGTAATCAGGAATTCTAAAAAATAAACACCGATTTCCACCTCGATTAGAACAAAGGTACTCAGATATAACTGAAGATTAATTTATTTGGGGGAAGGGAGTCCCTAAGGAACTAGAAACACAATCACAGAATTTACACTTCTCAGCCCTTTATGACTCCAACAAGGTGACCAACATCCACCACTTTCCCACTCCATGGAAATTAAAGCGTGTTAGAAACAAGAAAAAGTGGTTTTCTTGAACCAAAAATTCACTTTTGTATCGATTAATCAAACATCACTTGTGGAAGGATGGAATCGGAGGGTACAGACTACTTAGAGTGTTTAACTTTAATACAGAAACACATTTAATACAGAAACGCTGCTTTTCTACGGAGTATTTGAGTCTATCTTAATGTTGCAATTTTATAAGAAACAAGTGGAAAACAGATACTAAGAAATTGAAATATAATTTGTCGATCAGATAAATCAAAGACCAAGCATCCTAAGGGGAAGATGCAGGAAGGAAAAATAGAAAAAACACTGCTCTATTTAAACGTCTAATCACTATGCTGTACTCCTGACACTAATGACACTGCGTGTTAACTGTCGTTTGAAAATTTGTAAACTAACTTACAAGGAACCCAAAACGCTGCCCAAGGCGGAACCCACACGCGTCACGTCCCTTGGGACCCCGGAATCTGTCTCGGGAACGCTTCCCGGAGCATCCCTCCACCACCCCGAGTCCTCACTTCGGCGTGAACCGTTCAAACCAGGTATTTTGAAAATACGGCGACACCCAGCGAACGCCTTTCCAAGTGCGACCGTCAGCCTCCAGCGGCCCACCCGCCGGGAGCCCGGATCGACGGCCAGGCCTGCGCGGAACACGCCGGGACGAGCGATGGGCCGAGCCCCCGGAGAGCGGAAAACGAAACGGAAAGTCTGACCCCAGCCGCTTACCTGGTGGAAAAGCTCGAAAAGGAGCTCCTCGGTCACTTTAGTTTCGAGGTTGCCCACAAAGAGGGTGCGATCCGCTTCCGCGGCCGCCGCCCCCATCTCCGCGTCGCCCCCTCCCTAAAGAGGCCCAAGGGTCGTCGCCAACGCACCCACTGCGCACCCTCTGAGCCCTACGTCCTCGCGCTCCCAGGCGTCACTAACGTAAACGTCAATCACGCTCGCTCTCGGTCGGCGTCGACGTGCGCTGACGCACTGCGCATGCTCGCGAGGAGTGTGTGGTGTCGGGGTCCGAGGCGGGCTGAACTGATCTGCGGGGCGGCGGAGGGCCGACTTTGGCGGGGGACAGAACCCAAATGCAGACGTAGTATTTGAAGATGGCGCTGAATGATGTGTCCCCGTGTGCCGGCGACCGAGGAGGCAGAGTGGCCCGCCGCTCTGAGCGCGGCGCCTTCCGCCGGGCGGCCTCGGCGTGGGCCGTGTTCTCCGGGGACGGCGTTCCCGTTCCCTGGCCCGGAGCCAGCCGCCCGGAAGCCACGCCCCGGCGGGGGGTTTCGGTCCGGAGCGGAGCGCCGCCCGCGGCCGTTACTTGGCTCGTTAGCGAGGCCGCGCTGCAGTCCGTCCGGGAGGCGGCCGCGGTCTTGCTTTTAGGGGTGCGCGTTGGTGTCCGTGTCACGAGGACGTGGGGGTGCTGAGCGTGCAGCCCGGCGCGGGGACGGCTCTCGGCGGCCGGGACCGGCGGCCCGGGAGGAGGTGGGGGTCCTTCCCGGGGCGGAGCCGGGGCCGCCGGCCGAGGGCGCAGTCTGTGATCCGCGCTCCGTGCGCCGCGTCAGACCGACCGCGGGGGCCGGGCTGTGCCGTCCGCGGGCCTCCCGCCGCGCCGCGCCTCCGCCGCACGCCCGGGACCGGCTGCCGGCCTCCTGCTGCTCCTCCCCCTCCCCCTCCTCCTCCCTCCTCCCCCCCTCCCCCTCCTCCCCCCTCCTCCCCCCTCCTCCTCCTCCCCCCTCCTCCTCCTCCCTCCCCCTCCTCCTCCCTCCTCCCCCTCCTCCTCCCTCCTCCCCCCTCCTCCTCCTCCCCCCTCCTCCTCCTCCCTCCCCCTCCTCCTCCCTCCTCCCCCTCCTCCTCCCCCTCCCCCTCCCCCTCCCCCTCCTCTTCCGCCTCGGACGCTGCCCGGCCCGCGCGTCGGTCGGTGCGAAGGAAGCGCCCCCTCCTGCGGCCCAGGCGTCCCGTCACCTGGGTGTGAGCCTTCGCCCCCCTCCCGGTTCCGGCTCCGCCGCCGCTGCTTCAGGAATAGCCACACACTTCAACCTTAACCACACTTAAAAAAAAACTTAAACCTTGCGACTCTTTCAAATCATCAAGCCAATTTACATTTGTTTCAAAGGCTCCAAAGGAATTGTTATACTTTTTTTTATTAGTTTCAGGTGTACAAGACAAGGTAATACTTAGACGTTCATCATTTATATCCCTCACACTGTGAACCCCCCTCCCCCCATCCACTATCCCTCCGACCTCACACCGAGCCATCACATTATATATATAAAATTATTGTTGGCATTCATTAATGTTTAGCTTCTGGTGTACAATGCCATGATCAGGTATCCACTGTATCCCTGAGGTGGTCTCCCAAATAGGACGCATGTCCATCGGATACCCAACAAAATCTTTACAACATTATAGAATACCTTCCCCAAATTAATTTTCGGAAAACCCTTTTATTGGTTATTTTCTTAGGTGCATTCAATCCCAGCTTCCTTCATGAGGATCCAGTCTCCCAAAATTAACAGGAAGTGGAGACATTGGCTCTTCTCTGCTTAGCGCTGTGGGGGGATTGACAGCCCTGCGCCAAGGAGGCCGACGGGTACACGCTGCACGGAGATGACAGGGGACCACCGCGCTGCCCTCCCTTAGGTGACGTGTGACAGGTGACAGGTGACGGCGGCCAGCACCGCGCGCTCCCGCCGCTCCTCTGACCTGGCCGTTCCCCCCTTACCGGCCACTACGTTTTGTTCTCCGAACCGTACATTCCCCCAGGTTTAAATGGGGGCGTTAGGGAAAAGGGACTGATTCTGCAAGTGCCACCTCCTTACGTACGCAAATCGACGAGCTTTTCCGCAACGGACTCTTGTCCGCAATTACGTCCAGACAGCACAGGTACCGCACAGAACTGAATTACTACAACTACATCCTAAGAAGAATGTGGATAAACCAGGGAGCTTCCATAGAGGGATGGATATAGTACGAGTTTGAAAGAATAATAATAGCTACCTTTCATTGAGTGCTGTGTGTAAGGCAACGTGCTAAGGGCTTGTATTCAATGTTTATTTAGCTATTTGCTACTACCTGTGCAAGGCACTAAGAATAAAGTTGTGAACACGCTAGATGTTCACATCTAGCTTCACATCTCTGCTTTTATGGCGCTTTATACGTGTCATTTAACTCTCAACAGCCCATAAGACAGGTATCATACTTTTGTTTTTCCTCTGAGGAACATAGGCACAAAAAGATGAAGTAAACTTCTCAAGGTCATACAGCAGGTAAACGATAGAACCTTGCAGCCTTTCAACCCAGGTTCCTCCTTGGAACCATGGAACCCAAATAATTATTTGAGTGACTATTTTCTCAATTCTCCCAAAAATAGTATATAACTAATACTATTCTAGATATCTAAAAAGATGTTAATTCATAATAATATATGATGGATTCCTTAGGCTGGGCATTATGATAATCTGTGGTTGAGAAAGGAATCCCAAACCTATATTCTAAGAGTTTTAAACGGGGAAAGAATAACAGAATTAAGGCTGAAGGTAAGGATTTTGATAAAACTTAGAGATGCCTAATAGTGGAAAATACCACCTCATAAGGTAATGAACTGCCCCAAGTTCAGAAGAAGCTAAAAATCCATTAAAAAATAAATGGTTAAAATTGGAAATGGAGACTTGGAGGATGAGAAGAGAAGAATGAGTTATAATACATAGGATGACCATACTTACTGTGCAACCCAGGACACCGGAGTGGAAGAGGGTGTTATCAGTTAAGGTGGGGCAACAGGCATAAATAGGGCTGTATTAGGCAGATGGGTCGGATTATATAATCCTAGCAGAGGAAACAATATTAAATATGGCTTTGAAGCATGTTTCTTAGCTCCAGGGAAAGAAGGCTGAGATTTGTCAGCAAAGAAACGAAAATCTAGCATAAAAATACACAAGAGGAAGGGAGGACACAGTGGGAGTGACTGCGTTTCAGTTTGTTCTGGCGTGGCGTCATCGAGAGTAGGGTTTTGACTGAATATGTGCATATGTGCTAGAAAAGAAAATGGTGTGAAGAAGAAACTTAGTGTGTTCTATTTGACAAGAGTAGAAACTTGTTGACATTAATGCGCCATCGTTTTATGTAATGAATGTCTAAATTCTCCCTGTTCTTAACATCTGCACTAGTGTCCAATTTACATTGTGTTCCTAGAGTCACATAGACTCTTGTGAAAGCAAGAACCAATATAAACCCCTTTCAATGAAATTACATGAAGCAAGGATAACTAAGTTTTCCCAAAAGCGGTCCACTTTGTTAAAAATCTGTATGTTAATACACAAAATGAATATTTAATGTCAGTGGTTAAGTATAGCATGATGTTATTCCAAGATAGATGAATTTTCTAAGAGTAATACAAAAAAAATTCCAAAGAATTAATACTGTGTGTTTTTAGAAAAACATTGTAACTTCCTATTTATTTTTATTGCCCCTTATTTATTATATCGTACTAAGTAACAGACCAGCATGTGTTCAAGTGGAGTCCCATTAGAATATTTACTTCCTCTACTCATCAGCACTAACACTTTGAAAAAGAATGCCCATTTGGGATATAGAAAAAAAGGAGGCCAATGAGATTGTTTCCCTCAGTAGCAAGATTTAGTTATAAGGCTAACTGTAAGAGGGGTAACTTGGAAGGATGAAAGGAAAGGCGGGAGAACAGACCTACTGGAAGGAAGAGTAAGTACACTTGTAATGGTCAAAGGCTCAACTGTCTGGCAAGCAAAATTAATTATATATCTTTCATTCCGTTAGTGAATCTATCTAGATCCCACTCTGATGCAGCTTTTTTCTTCCTAATGTCCATAAAAAGTACTCTCATTTTCCTAGCAAATCAAATGTATAAGTTCGAACACCTATGACTCCATACCACCTATTACCTGTGCCCATTACCGATTTCCATTCGATTACAAAGTCCTGCCCATATATCTCCACAGTGTATTTATGTTGTTTCTATGATCACTTTTATCACCTGAACTTTATTTTCCTGGACATTTAGCCTGTTTTGTTTGCCTCTGTCTCTCTACATCCTAAATGTACATAGCTTCCAGACTAATGAGCCTAAAGCGTGTTTCTGATCACGTGATTACCACCCCAGTGTTTCCCATTGTATATTCCGTGGAACCTCCACTGGAAATACAAGATACTCCTCTGGAAAAAGGCAAGAGGGGACCGCCGGATGGCTCAATTGGTTAGAGCATGAGCTCTCAACAAGGTTGCCGGTTCAATTCCTGCATGGGATGGTGGCCTGCGCACCCCCCCCCACCCCCACAACTAAAGATTGAAAACAGCCACTGGACTTGGAGTTGAGCTGCGCCCTCCTCAACTAGATCGAAGGACAATGACTTGGATCTGATGGGCCCCGGAGAAACGCGCTGTTCCCCAATATTCCCCAATAAAAATTTTTTAAAAAAAGGTTCATCTTTGAAAAAAAGGCAAGAGGTCAAAATTTGAAAGTGATGCATAGGGAGTCATAATTTGTAACAACGTTAACATTTCTGATAATTCCTTTAGAAAAAGAAACAATTTGGATTTTAGCTAGTGTTTCACAAATTTATTTGTCCATAACTTTGAAATTTTGCATGCTACCTATCTTCCTGAGGAATCTCAGTTCCACAGAAACAATTAGAAATGCTGCCTACTTAAAAAGCTCCATTTGCTCCCCACTTCAGTTATTAGAAATGGATTTTTAGTCTGGCAGAATTTAGTTTTCAGAATGTTATTAGTAAGGCAAATTGGTTGGTTTCCAACGTTACGCTTTAAAAAGGTTCAAGCCCATCTTTATTCAACATAATGACTGGTACCCATCAATGTCTTTGGTGAGTGGGTGGGAGAAGGGAGGCAAGCATGCAGCTGCAGATTCCCCAGCCACTGAGGATCAAGGCTGGCACTGTTGCTAAGGAAAAGCATTAGGAACAATCCTGAGGAATACAGGCAGATGCAACTATTTGTTAAGCATGCTAATAATGCAATGTTGTTTTTTTTAAAAAAATAATGGTTTACTTCACTGTTATCTCACCGGAATATCTGAATGCAGCCCTACTTCAAATACACTTCTAAATCAGAGAAGAATAATTGCCTTCAGCTTCGCAAAGACCTGAGTGTAACTGAAGCAATGCAACTGTGAAAAATTACGCACTCCATAAACAGACTTTCCATAACCTGACCAAACTATATTGCAAGCCCTCTTTCCTATTCACAATTTCCGGTTAGTTACTGCTCTTTTCTGCCTCTGTGTCTGTGCCTTTCCTAGGCCCTTTAACTAAACTGCTTGTCCTCATTTTCTGCCCCCCAGATTGGTCAAAGTTCTTTGCATTGCAATGGATACACCCATTGTAATAAGGTTAAGCAAAAATGGACTCTGTTGACTCACAGAGCTGGAAAAGTGGGATGAATATCTAATACTCTGTCTACCTAGCAACTATCTTTCATCTAAAAAAACACCTCAGTTTTCCTTTCTTTGGAGCCTCTTACCGCATAATATGTTCATGTATTTGGCGTGAGACTTCACACCTAACTCCAGGAATTGAGGTATAATCTATGTCTTATCTCCCCTACTACATTGAAGCTCCCTGGAGACAGATGATCCATCTCAATTTATATTTGTACCTACCAAGTACCCAACAAGTGGATATTTAATGAATTCCTGCTAAATGAATGAATATCACAGACAGGCTGTCTCTCTTTGGAGTCAAAATCGAAAAATGGAATATTCCAGGAAGGCAAGGGCAGGAATTGTAGTTTGTTTGGTCTAAAATGATCCAGTTGCCTTAACAAATACTAAGTGTAATGTGGGAAGACAATTCAAGTTCTATTGAAAGGTTTACTTCAATTTGAAATCAATCTACCTCTGGGAACATAACCTAACGATAGATCCTAATCCAAGCTGTGGACAAATATTTATGCACATAAATGTTTAATGCATTTAGAAATTTCCCTATATATAATAAAAAGCTATGGAAAGTATATATCCAAAATCGATGATGGGTAAAGAAAAAAAATGAGTGCTTACTACATGTCAGGTTGCTACTAACCACTTTCAGGAGGGTTATTTTATTTAATCCTCACAATCATTTGTGATGGATTGACAAAGTTTTTCTGTAAAAAGTCAGATAGTAAATATTTTAGACTTTGTAGTCCAAGAGGAAAAATCGAGGGTATTATGTAGGTACTTATATAACAAGAGAAAAAACACATTTCCACAAAACTTGTGTTGATGAATTTCAAAATATAATACAATTTTTTTGTGTAATGCTAATACTATTAATATTTTTTTGGAGAGTAACATGTTGCTTAACTGGAGTTCAAAGTTAGTGTTCCCTAACAAAATCAATGGCACATGCTCATCTGTTAATGCTGATTTTTAATGAGATTTTATGTCTTTTATCTTTGAAAAGTCTGAAATTTTCTTTTCATAGGTACTGCCATATACTGATACTAGTCCATGAGCACATGGTTTTAACTGAGCATATTCATTGGAAGGGATTTATACAAAATCTATTAAATTCTTTTCAATATTTGCCATTTAGCATGTTGGTACATAGCAGTTTAATGGCTTCCAATTGAAGTTTCGATGGAAACCCCTCAACTGCGCAGTTAAATGGATGTTTGAGACAGGGGATGGTGCCCAGCCCCAATGGCGGCTGTCCCTCTGACCCTGGCCCTGAGACTACACAACTCAGACTCTTCCTGTGTGTCTCTGGAGTCTCCTAAACCACAGTTCATCCTCTGGAGTCCAGGCAGCCATCCCATGGGTACACTCAAGCAATCCTAGGAAGAGATTTATGTGACAAGAAACTGAGGCCTCCTGTGAACAACCAGCACAACTTGCCAGGGATGTGAGTAAATCATCTTGGAAAAGGATCCTCTAGCTCCACTCAGGCCTTCAGGTGACTGTAGCCCCAACTGATATCTCGACTGTGACTATATGAGACCCTGAGCCAAAGCCACTCAGCTAAACTATTTCCAGATGCCTGACCCTCAGAAAACGTGAGACAAATGTTTATTATTTTCAACACTGAAAAAAGGTGGATTTTTGCAATGGATTTTTTTTTTTGTCCAAAAGATGCTGTTGAATTCCTAAAATACATCTACTGAAAATTTGTTTGAGTATGGAGATATTGCTTTTTAAGTTATTAACAGTACATACAGAAGTATATAAACCAGCTGGAGATTACTTGTGATTCAAACAATGTCAGTTGCTGAAACAACTTTACCACAGTATGTTTGGCATGTAAGCACTGTTATGCCTTATAGCTTTAGGTTTAATTCATTGAGAAATATAATCAAGCCTGCAGTAAAAGCTAACTTCCAAAGCCATTTATAGTTTGATAACAGTGGTCAAAGGCAGGTCTTCCAACCACTTAAAAATGTACGAATCATTCTTAGATGGAAGACTGTAAAAAAAAAAAAAAAAAAAAGGCAAACAGCTGGATTTGATCTGCATGACTTAGTTCGCAGAGAATTTTAGTAACTATCTCAGTGCACAAAACTAGTGGTGGAGTAGGGATTCAGATTTGATCAGGCAACCTGGCCTCAGAGCCCATAACTCTGACTCTGCTAGAATACTGGCAGCCGGTAGCCAAATCTAGAGTAGGGTTTTCTTTGGCTCACAGGTTTTTGTTGTTGTTGTTGTTTTAAGCATTGTACAATAATATATACAAAACAATGCAACTAAAATGCAACCAATACCTGTGTACTTAGCACCCAACTTAAAATACTGTTCCACTCTTCAAATCCCTTCTGTTGACTGTGCTTTGATAACCTGTGCTTACATCACTTCCTCCCACCTGATGTAATCACTGTCCTAAATTTAGTGTTTTGCATTCCCTGCTTTATCTTTTAAAACTACTTTCCTTACATGTGTATCCCTCGTATATCTCTAAGTATAACATGGAATTGTTTTACCTGTTTTAAAACAATATAAATGCTATTATACTGCACATATTTTTCTGCGGCTAACTTATTTTCTCCACTTGATTTTGCCAGCACATGTTTAAAAACAAAACTAAATTTCAATGCCTTTTAGTGGGATATACATATTCAGTTACCATTAAATATGAAGTTTTAGTAACGTAGGTGTTTGTGTGATATTGTGTTAAAATGACATGTTATATATGACAAAAACTGCATATAAAATTGTATTATATATTCTAACCTATAGGAATAAAATATGTATAGAAAACTCTACAAGTAATTATGCCAAAATGTTATTTTTGGTTGTGCCATTTTGTGTGATTTGAAGTATATGCTGATTATATTTTTCTGAATTTGTAAAATTATTTTTATCAGAAAATATTTTTTAAAAATTTAAATCATCTGTAAAGTATTTTAATAAGGCCATTGTTTCTCTATTCTTTAATCATATTAACTTCAATTAGTATTTTTAACTACTTAACATAAATCAATCAGTTCTTGCATTGTTCTCCTAGTAGTGCATTTCAAAATGCAGTCACACACCGCTTAACAACAGGGATATGCTCTGCGAGATTCATTGTCAGGTGAATTCGTTGTAGTACGAACATCATAGCATGCAGTTACACAAACCTAGGTGGTATCGCCTACTACACACGTGGGCTAGGCTACAAGCCTGTTGGGCGTGTTACTCTACAAAATAAATTAAATCGGGAGAAAATGGTGCAATCAAGTGATAAAACACAAGAGACGAGGTCTGACAATTCAGCTCTAGAACTTGTTGCAACGATGTTGCTAACCTTTTTTGATACCAGAGCGATTATTCATTATGAATTTGTACCAACTGGTTAACCAAGTTTTCTATTTGAAACTGCTGAAAAGGCTGCATGAAAAAGTTAGACGACCTGAACTTTTCGCCAACAATTCATGGCTCTTGCATCACGACAATGTACCAGCTCACAGAGCACTGTCTGTGTGGGAGCTTTTAGCCAGTAAACAAATAACTGTATTGGAACACCCTCCCTACTCACCTGAGCTGGCCCCCAATGACTTCTTTCTTTACCCAAAGATAAAGGAAATGTTGAAATAAAGACATTTTGATGACATTCAGGACATCAGGGATAATACAACGACAGCTCTGATGGCCATTCCAGAAAAAGAGTTCGAAAATTGCTTTGAAGGGTGGACTAGGCGCTTGTGTCGGTGCCTACCTTCCCAAGGTGAGTACTTTGAAGGTGACCGTAGTGATATTCGGCAATGACATATATAGCACTTTTTCTAGTTTGACTTCGGGAACTTAATTGTCCTTCCTCGTATATGAGGCTTCTGCTGGCATATTATGGCATACTGTTTTACAGCAAACACTTTTCAATAAGTAGAAAAAAATACTTTAAAATAGCAATAAAAGTATAGTATAGTAAATATATAAACCAGTAGCATTGTTATTTATTATCATCGAGTATTATGTACTGTACATAATTGTATGTGCTATACTTTTATACAACTGGCAGCGCAGTAGGTTTGTTTACACCAGCATCACCACAAACATGTGAGTGATGCATTGTGCTAGGACATTAGGATGGATACCATGTCACTAGGTGATAGGCATTTTTCAGCTCCATTATAATGTTACAGGACTGCCCCCATATATGCAGTCTGTTGTTAACCAAAATGTCGTTAAGCACAACTGTAATTATCGATGATAAATAGAGGTGATAGCCAGGTACTAGGTATAGTGTAGACTAAAGAACAAATGTATTAGTTCTGCTGAATCATTTGTCTTAAACCCTATCAAACAAAGATTGCATTAACAGAAATGATAGCCTATGTGGTATTTCTTTAAAAGCAATCTACTGGTAAGTATTTGCTTGAAGGAAAAGTGTGCCCCAATGTGAGGACACCAACATCTAATGTGTAGAGATGGATATGTAGCCAGATAAAACTGACAAGTGAGATCCATCAGCTTTCCTCGCTCTGGCTCCAAGCTGACCAAGCAAACATCTATATAGCATGTCTTAAGGAAGAAAGTGTACTCATCAGCTCACCTGAGCTTTCCAAGTCCCATGATTATTGGCATGCTTCTTTATGTATTAGCTTCTAGTGAGTTTGATTAACATAAAACAGTCCCAAGGAGTCTGATCACATTTGGAGGCCCTCACAAAGAGCTCCTTGATGTATGAAGCCTGAAGATTAGATCCTAGAGCATAGTGTCCACATCAATGCACTGCTCTTACAGGAAGTCTTATCTGACAGTTCTCTGGGTCAGCATTTCTTAGATCACATTCCCTCCACGTCGTCCTAGCTTCACAGGCACAATGATAATACTTCAATTCCATTTCAGTTTTTCAATTTATTAACAAGCCTATATGGCCAAAGTGAAGATTTGACAATCACAGTGCCAGTTTAAGTATTTTCCAATAAAATCCTAACATTCTATCTATTAACTGGTTCAATGAATACGAGACTTTGTTTTGTGGTGTGGTTTTTTTGTCTGTATTATCTGGTTATATTTGAACTCTTGCTAGTATCTCACATGTAAATTATTGTTAATGGCCTACTTCATTTCAGGCAAAGTAAAAGATGTTGCCACCCTACAGAGAATTTCAAGATTACTGTGGTGGAATTCTGTAAAACTTGCCAAATTGGGACATACTGACAATTTTGAACATAAACCAACATGTTGATGTGGAAAGACTGCATATAAATTCTTTAATTTTCTCTCCTTTTGGCTAAATTTTAGCTTTGTGGTGTGAGAGTGGATCTGCATTTGCACTGCTGCCACAATATTCTATGGCAGTTCCACTTGGCTCCTTTCTCAGCCTGAGTTCAGAGCAATATGGCAGTCTGTGATGTGGACACAGTTTCTGTGCTAAAGCCATCCATTTTAATAAAGTAAAGGTCTAGCCCATTGAGCCTAGTTGAATACAGCTGTTGCATTGATCTCTTCTGATGCTACAGCCGTTGAGTTCATTTCCTTAATCACATTTTCCATACGGGTAAAAGCATGAAGCTGCTTGGTATCTTTCAGAGTGCATGCATTCTAATTTCAGAATTTAATCAAATGGAACTGGCTTCCTGACAGAGTAAACAGAGCAAAATACTGTATCCAGACCAGCTGTCAAGCTAGCAGCCTGAATTTATTTTTCCTTGCTTTGCTAAATGCATCTTGAATTTTTCAAAACATAGTCCAGGTTACGGAAATTTAGCATTTTTGAACCAAGACCAGTCACCTCTAATATTCTTCCATAAATACATCCATTAAATTTCAGAAGTCAGGTAGCTGAGTTAATCCTTTTTCACATGTCTATGGCCAGAAAAGAAAACATATTTCTCTTCACTATTGAACACAGGGATTGTGTACGTAGACCCTTGCCTTTTGTGCTAATCTAATAGTAGAGAGTATCTGTAAATATCTATACATATTTTTTTCTGATTACTACCTCTGTTCTTCTTATTAGATTCTTATATTCTAACTCATATTTGAAGCCTCTCCAGGTATTTTCTATGCCACTTTTTATGTATCATTCCACATATAAATATCAAAGCTTTATATATAATACAGACACAATGTACCAACCGTGACACAGAGAGAAATGGAAGAGTCAGCTGAGTAGACTACCTTTTTCTCAAACCACTTGGCTAGTAAAAGAAGGCTTCAGGAGGTACAGAATATACTGACAATTCCTTTGCTATTGCTAATTCTAATTTTTTTCATCTGCAAAACAGACTGTTTTGCTGTATATGTGTCTTTTATTAACCACAAATATTGTGTTATACTTATGTTTTAATTTCATTCATCCTTTAACACTATACCAGCGATGGCCTTTGGAAGGGGGACATGTATGGACTGAGGACTTTACTGTTCAGGGAGAAGATACTTAGAAACGCAATAACCTCAAATCCGATGGATACCACGCCCCACAAAACAGTTTGCTTATATTCTAACTTCCTGAATGCCCTGGGATTTACCCTCCCACCACCCCAGTTTATATCACCAACTCCTTTTCTAGGCTAAGCCCCAGTCATATATCATCATTTAACCCAGCTACCATTTCCTCCCAGAATCCTTCCCTGTTCTCTTCTGTTTCTTCACACTCTTTCTTGGTTTCAAATACCATCCATATGCTAAGGACTCCCAAATTTAAATCCCTAAGTCCAGCTCTCTTCTGAGCTTCAGACATTTATGTATAACTGTTGCCTCAATATCTCCATTTAGGTGACAACTTAAACTAAACATGCCCAAGACAAATTCATCACCCCTCCTTCAAAAAACTCAAACCTGACACTACTTTTGAATTAGTTATCTATTGCTATGAAACAAATTGCTGCAAAATGTAGTGGCTTAAAACATTTACTGTCTCACAGTTTCTGTGGATCAAGAATTGCAATTAGCTTAGCTGAGTGATTCTGGCTCAAAGTCTGTCATGAGTATGCAGTCAAGAAGTTAGCCAGGGCTGCAGTCACCTGAGGGCACAAATGGGCATGGAAGATCCCCTTCCAAGATAACGAATTCCTATGGATGGCAAGTTGGTGCTCCCTGTTGGTAGGTCACCTCCGTATATCCCCACATGGACTTCTCCATAAAGCTTCTTAGAGCTGCTTGAGTGTCCTTGCAACATAGAGGCTGGCTTCCTCCAGAGCAGGTAATTCGAAAGAGAGCAAGGAGGAAGCTGTAATATCTTTCATGACTCAGCCTCATAAAGTAAACACCGTTACTTTGTCAGTATTCTGTTGTTCCCACAGGCTAGCCATGATTCAGTGTGGAAGGGGATACTACCCAAGAGTGTGAATGCCAGGAGACAAGGATCACTGGGGCCACCTTGGAGGCTGAACCACCACTATCTATCCAGTTGCTCATATCAGAAACCTGACAATCATCTTTGGCACCTCTCGCTCTACTACCTTTAGTCAATACCAAGTCTAGTCGACCTTATCTATATGAGGACACTGGCTCTGTCTACTGCTACCACTCTAGTCCAAGCCATGTCATATCTTGTGTATGGTACTGCAATAACCTTCAAACTGTTCTTTCTAGTCCTACTCTTGTGCCATTTCAACCCATTTTTCACATAGATATCAGCCATCTTTTAAAAATGTAAATCTTATTATGTTAACTCTTCAATTGAAATACTTTTCAACTATTTCCTTTTAAATTAACCAGATATATAAACCTGGGAAAGTTACCAACCATTTTGAGACTTAGTTGCTTCCAAATAGTCACTTCATGGAATTGTAGTGAGGATCACATTAAACAAAGTATTTAACAGCAGAGAAGGGCCTGGAAGAGAACCAGTGCCCAGGGTCTGTTGATGAATACAAGGCCCTAGTTGACACCCTATTGCTTTGCTTTGATGTCATCTGTAGAAGTCTTTCTGATGGTTTGGAGAGGTTTAGTGAACTGCACCTTCTGTGATAAAATAGAGCAGAAATGCAATCAGACTTACCATGTCCTGGATCCTGTGGTAGGGAAGAAAAGAGAATGTGACAGTGGGAGAGGGTAGAGATGATGGCCTGGCCTAGACATGGTAATAAGATACTTCAAAAGTGGGTTATTTCTTGGCACTGCACAATCTCTAAACCAGAGGCTTTTTAACTTTTCTGGAGTAAAACAATAAAATAAAATAAACCCTTTGAGAATCTGCTGAAAGAGATTGACTCTCTACCCAGAAACAAAAACATAGTCATATGCATAATGAGGTCAATTAAGTTTGCGAGCTCATCCTAGAAAGAGCTGCATACCTCATTGCTGAATATCATTTCAGTCATCTTCAAAGTACTCCGCTTGGTAAGTTATTCACCGATACCAGCGCCTAGTCCACCCTTCAAAGCAATTTTGAAACTCTTTTTCTGGAATGGCCATCGGAAATGTCATCGTATTACCTTTGATGTCCTGAATGTCATCAAAATGTCTTCTTTTCAATATTTCCTTTATCTTCAGGTAAAGAAAGAAGTCATTGGGGGCTAGATCAGGTGAGTAGAGAGGTGAATACAGTTATTTGTTTACTGGCTAAAAACTCCCTCACAGACAGTGCCGTGTGAGCTGGAGCATTGTCGTGATGCAAGAGTCGTGAATTTTTGATGAAAAGTTCAGGTCGTCTAACTTTTTCACGCAGCCTTTTCAGCACTTCCAAATAGTAAACTTGGTTAGCTGTTTGTCCAGTGGGTACAAATTCATAATGAATAATCCCTCTGATATCAAAAAAGTTCAGCAACATCATTGCAACAAGTGCACTAACTTAATTGTCAGACCCCGTACAAAATTTGGCAAGTAATTTAGGAATTCTGGGGGTCATGTAAGAGTTCCTGCTCAAAACACTAGTGATCAAATTTGAAGGCTATTTTATAACAAATGTTGGACAGGGAATTACGACAAGCACATGAAGCATATGACTATTTCAGTCTTTGCTCTGCAGATTATTTAATAAAACTTTCCTTTCCAAAGGATTATATTTTATATTTTAAAGATATAGTTGAAAGACAGAAACACATCTTATCCCTCACATGTAGTCCTTTGTATAGCTTGGCCTATCTTTAGACATTGATATTTTTTTAGTCAAAAATATAGTGAAGTGGTCAAATGTTGGACTGTTTGGAAACATATAGTTTATCTTAAAGGGAAGACCCAAATGAAAATTCAAGTGCATTTTGATTTAGGAGGGTTCAAGTATAGTTATTCAGAAGTTTTTTTTAGTTAAAAATAAAAGAAGCAAATAGGGGCCAGCTCGGTGGCTCACACGGTTAGAGCTCCATGCTCTTAACTCCGAAGGCTGCCGGTTCAATTCCCACATGGGCCAGTGGGCTCTCAACCACAAGGTTGCCAGTTCATTTCCTTGAGTCCTGCAAGGGATGGTGGGCAGTGCCCCCTGCAACTAAAATTGAACACGGCACCTTGAGCTGAGCTGCCGCTGAGCTCCCGGATGGCTCAGTTGGTTGGAGCGCGTCCTCTCAACCATAAGGTTGCCGGTTCAACTCCCGCAAGGGATGGTGGGCTGTGCCCCCTGTAACTAGAAAACGGCAACTGGACCTGGAGCTGAGCTGCGCCCTCCACAACTAAGACTAAAAGGACAACAACTTGACTTGGGAAAAAGACCTGGCAGTACACACTGTTCCCCAATAAAGTCCTGTTCCCCTCCCCCCCCAAAAAAACCATTGAAAATAGTGAAAAACAGATTTAAAAAAAAAAAGAAAAGAAGCAAATAAATGATCAAGCTCTCCAATAAATGATCGAGTTGTCCAATTTGACATTTTATAGTTTTTTTGAATATCTGCAGGAGTAACTTCATTAACAATAGGCCACCACTCTGTTGTTTTCATTTAATGAGCTCCTACTAAGACTACAGTATCTCAAGGCATGACAGCCAGGAGTTGAAGGTGAGTGTGAGATCTTTTCCGTAATGCTGCTTTGTATTTGACAACAATTAGTCCTGGACCATAGCTCAAGAACCAGAGTGCTGTTTGTCTGAATGTTACTACCCTCTCCGAATTCTTTATCCATGGGATAAGGAAAAATGAGGGAAACTAAAATGTACATATTATGCCAGGTATTTAACACATGCTATATCTTTTAATTATTACACTAGCCCGTGAGAAAGGGATTTTTATCCTCCAATTCCTATTCTAATTTACAGAATAGGAAACTGAGTCATAACATTATTAGCCCGTATTGTCACAGGGAGTGAGTAGCCAAGCTGGGCTCCAGATCCAGGTCTATCTCCTGTGGAGCTCATTTCAGGTTCTGCCTCCCCAGAATTCCTCCTTCAACACACCTGCCTACAGGAAAGGCAGCAGCCTGTCTGATTGGTGTGGCCCTCTGATAAGGAAGTTTCTATCTTAGTCTAAAATAAAGTAAGAGTAGGAAACAAGCTTTTAGATCTTCCTTTCCCCTCTAAAAAAGTAAAAGGCATTTGTCTCAAAGAAAAGTCAAGAGATCATAAACTGGGAGGGGAAGCTGGTCTACAGGAGAATCAAGGCCTAAGGCAGGGGCAGAATTTAAAGAAAGATCAGAATCCAACATAAGTGTGTCAAATACAAAGTTTGGGGTAAAGGAAAAGACTTGTTTCTAAAATTGGTATAAAGCATTCAGACTGCACCTTGTTTGGTTTAAAGTTGTCAGTAGGTGGGTTGCATGTCAATCAAAGTCAAGTCTGGCCTTTTTGAGCCTTGCTTTTTGTTGGGGGAGGGGGGCGCTCCAAACACTGTGGAGTATATTTTTGCTGTTAATAACGCCACGTTTGAGCTTTTGGGCCTTTGTCCCATTTTTTGCCTTGCCCTTTTTGGGAGCCCACTCCAAACTCTTTGGAGTGTACTGTCCCTTTTAATAATGGTTCTGAGCCACTGCTTTCTGCCCGGGGCCCTGTTTCTATTTCTTTGAAGTGTATTTTTTCTTCTAATAAACTGCTCTTTCATTACTTCACCTTGGTATCTCATTCAGTTCTTTGCTCAAGATGCCAAGGACATGGACACCGCCTCAAGGTGGGCCCATCCTCCGGTAACGTGGCAGCTAAGCTTTAGTGTTCCTACCCGAGGCCAAGGTTTGACTCCTGGGTGTGGGAGCAAAGCCTGGACTTCTCACCAAGAAGGGCCCACTCTCTGGTAACAGTTCTGCCTCTCCCTACTCGCATTAAAACCTTTTGGCCATGCTGGCAAGATGACCTTGGGACAGGAGACAGCCATACTCCCAGACTGCTGGCATTTTGAATAAACCTGCTTTTCTTTCCATTAACCTCATCTCTTGACTTTTGGCTTTCATGTGGCAAGCAGCCAGACATTTAGCATGGTAACACAACCTTGTGAATGGCAACACAATTGTTAAGACATCAGATTGTAATGGTGGCACTAAATATTCTATTTTTGAGATTGGGACTTCTGGTATAATTCAAATTAGTAACTGCAATTTAGCTTGGGAATTTTTGAAAACTTTCTTTTCTTTGCCTCTTAATGATATGCATTTACTATGCATACCAGTTTCAATGTTTCTATTTATTTAAGCCTGTAGTCACACAGCAACCTAGCAGTCTGTCCCCTCCAATCTTTCTTTAGGGAAAGGTGACCCTGCGGGATTGTCCCTCATTGGGGTTGAGTTTATGCTACTCTAAGTCTCCATGTTTGGTCCTTGTAAGCAGGGTCTGCAGTCAAAGACGGGTAAGATTTCTCATGGGAGAAACAACCTAAGCCAGACGGGACCCCGCTAGGACCCCCATGAGCTAATGTAAAGTTAGGAGGTAGCTGTGCCCCTCCTCTTCTGAGAAGCTGCTGACGCATGCCTCAACTATTGTCCTTTACCCTCAGGTGTAATGGACCCATTAGAACAATAGCATCTCGCCCCTCCTGTTTGGCTCATGGAATAATCTTATCTTGTGAGACTTGTTACCCCAGGGATTGTATGCACCACACCTTGGTCATTTGGAGGATGGTATGCATTGGTTGTTTTGGGACGATTATGGGATTTGGAATGAATGATTACTGTATGGTGTAAGAGTTTCACAGACCCTGCCCCTAATCATGTGATTTCTATTGTAAAAAATCAATAAATACCCACGGTGACCCGATTCGGGGCTTCAGTCCCTTGAGGCTGTGAGTCCCTTGGTCCTCTGTGATTTAACTATATTTGAGTCTCTGTCTCTTTATGATAGTTTAACCCTCGCCGCCTCCCTCGCCTTCCCACGGCTTGTGTTGTACAGGTCACAACATAAGCCCAGCGCTAGCACGGTGACTTGGGAGAATTTTGCATCTCTATGGGATCCACTCTCCTGACTCCGACGTAAATCTACATAAAATATGCAAAGGTTGTGATAACCAGCTTTACCACACCTCCCCCCACCCTTAACTACAGGAAAATAGTGTAAAACTTGAGATGAAATCTGATCAAAATGGCCCCATGACGTGAGCCTCTGTAAAGCTCCCCTGGAATTTACAACTAATCGAACAATAACTCCACAAAGGACTCCCTGCACAGCAGACAGGCAAGACGAAGAGGCCTACTTCTGAATTCACCAAAAGGTGGGCGAATCACACGAGCAGGGGAGGAAGGAAGGAAAAAGTGCGGTGACGGAGCCACGGGCGCAGGACGCAGACCTAGCTCAGTGCTCCGAGCTCGCTGCATCCTGGAACTACAGCAGCTGCAGGAGAGGGAAGAACTCGGACTGCTAGGGCTCCGCTTATGGCCCACAGGGCTGAGGGGTCAGCATATAACATGGCTGAACGAAACGCTCATGGCAGAGACCTCGGAGAAAAGACTGAGGGAAGAAGGCTGCAAACGGTGGTTTAAGCCCTCACTGCCGAGAAGAGAACGGAAGCCTTAGGCACTGAGACTAGCCGCCACGTCCCTACCCTCCCAGAGCTCGCCCCGCCCCCACCTGCCCGGTGCTAGAAGTGGAACAATAGCAGTGTCAGATCAAAAGAACAGAATATTTGCTGTTCTGAGAACTGTGGACCGCAGACACAGATTCCCAGCCCAACTACTTCCGGCAAAGGGGAGGGAACTGTGGAAGCGGGACCGGCTGTGGTGGTGGTCAACACCATTACTCTGGGCCACCTCTCACAACTCACCCCACCCCTGGCCCCACCTATCTGGGCAGATCCATGCAGGAGTAAACAGAACTGCTGAAACATAAGGGCTCTGAATCTGGTGCAGAAAGAGCTTTGGAACTTCAAAAGCTCTCCACATACCCACACGGACACTGTGCCCTGTGACTCAGGCAAACCATTAATAGAGGAGAAGCCCGTCTCCCCGGGAATCCCCCCATTGTGTGAGAAGCTGGAATAGTGCAGAGAAAACATAGCACTACCATGTGAGAGAGAGAAAAAAAAGCTGCAGTTGGAGAGAAAATAAAACATTCTACCAACAAGTTCTGGAAAACAAAAGAAAGACCTCTTCCTATTAACCTGTTGCAGAAGCCACTCCTGTAGATGTCTAGGAAGAGAAATAATAAATCAGTAATTGCCATGAATAACCAAGGCAAAAAGACAGCTCAGAAAGAAAATGAAAAGTCTCCAGAAAAGGAACTTAAAGATATGGAAATATGTGACTTAAATGACAGAGAATTCAAGATTGCAGTTCTGAAAAAACTCAACGAGATGCAAGAAAACACAGAAAGGCAGTTGAATGAACTCAGAAACACAATCAAAGAACAACATGATCATTTTACAAAAGAGATTGAAATTTTAAAAAAGAACCAAATGGAATTTCTGGAGATTAAGAACTCAATAGAAAAAATTAAGAATTAAATAACCAGCTTAGGTAGTAGACTTGACCAGATGGAGGAAAGAATCAGTGACATCGAAGATAGAAACCTGGAAATTACACAGAGGGAAGAAGAAAGAGACTTGAGACTTGAAAGAAATGAAACAATTCTACAAGAACATTCTGACTCCGTCAGAAAGAGCAATATAAGAATAATGGGCATACCAGAGGAGAAGAAAGAGAGAAGGGAACAGAGAACATATTTAAACAAATTGTTGATGAGAACTTTCCAAACGTGTGGACAGAACTGGGTCCTCGAATGCAAGAAGCAAATAGAACACCTAATTACCTCAATACCAACAGGCCTTCTCCAAGGCACATTGTATTAAAGCTGTCTAAACTCAATGACAAAGAGAATCCTCAAGGGAGCCAGGGAAAAGAAGACGGTAACCTACTGAAGAAAGCCCATTAGATTATCATCAGATTTTTCAGCAGAAACTCTACAAGCCAGGAGGGAGTGGAACCAACTATTCAAATTATTGAAAGAGAGAAATTATGAGCCAAGAATAATATATCGAGCAAAGATATCCTTTAGATATAAAGAAAGAATAAAGACCTTTCCAGACATACAGAGCTGAAGGAATTTTCTAATACACGATCTGCACTACAAGAAAAACTAAAGGAGGCTATTTGACCACCATAAACAGGGACAATTTGTGGCAACATAAAAAAGGGGAGCGTAAAGAACTGAACAGCAATATGGCAATGGAGAAATTAAGCATGCTGAAGAAAATGGAATACTCTAAATATCAAACTTTCTTTTACATAAACTTAAGGGTAATCACTCAAAAAAAATCCAGAACTGATACTGTAATAAAAGAAGAAACAGAGGGAAACATCATAGAATACCACCACACAGAAATAATAGACAACAACAAAAAGGCAAAGAACAATGGAGACAGAGCCTTACCAGAAAACTAAAGATAGAATGACTGAAATCCTCACATATCAATAATCACCCTAAATGACATTGGACTGAACTCTAAAACTAAAGATAGAATGACAGAAAATCCTCAAATATCAATAACCACCCTAAATGTAAATGGACTGAACTCACCAATAAAAAGGCACAGAGTAGCACATTGGATCAAAAAACTAAATCCAACCATATGCTGTCTCCAAGAGACACTTCTCAGTTACAAGGACAAGCATAGACTCAAAGTGAAAGGGTGGAAATTGACACCCCAAGCAAATGGTACCCAGAGAAAATCAGGTGTAGCCATAATGATGTCAAATGAAACAGACTTCAGGCTGAAAAAGATAACAAGAGACAAATAAGGACATTTCATAATGGTAAAGGGAACTATACAACAAGAAGACATAACAGTCATAGATATTTATGCCCCCAATCGGGGAGCACTGAAATATACCCAGCAATTACTAACAGAACTAAAGGGAGAAATTGACAAAAACGCAATTATACTAGGGGACTTAAATACACTATTGACAGCTATGGAGAGATCATTCAAACAAAACATAAATAACGAAATAGCAGCCCTAAATGACACATTAGATGAAATGGGCATAATTGACATATATAGAGCACTTCATTTTAAAACATCAGACTATACATTCTTTTCAAGTGTCATGGAATATTCTCAAGGATAGACCATATATTGGGATATAAAATCAGCCTCAACAAATTTAAGAAGATTGAAATCATACCAAACATATACTCTGATCACAAGGCTTTGAAATTGGATATCAACTGCAAAAAGAAAGCAGGAAAAAACATAAATACATGGAGATTAAACAACATACTTTTAAAGAACAACTGGGTCAAAGAAGAAATTAGAGGAGAGATCAAAAGATACATAGAAACAAATGACAATGAAAATACATCCTACCAAAATTTTTGGGATGCAGCGAAAGCAGTTTTAAGAGGGAAATTTATATCATTACAGGCTTATTTCAAGAAACAAGAAAAATCCCAAATAAATAACCTCATGTTACACCTTAAAGAACTAGAAAAAGAAGAACAAGCGAAACCCAAGGTCAGCAGAAGAAAGGAAATAACAAAAATCAGAGCAGAACTAAATGAAATAGAGAACAAAAAGACAATAGAAAAAATTAATGTGACAAAGAGCTGGTTCTTTGAAAAGATTAACAAAATTGACAAACCCTTGGCTAGACTCACTAAGATAAAAAGAGAGAAGACACTAATTAACAAAATCAAAAAGGAAAAAGGGGAAGTTATCTCGGACACCACAGAAATACAAAGGATCATCCAAGAATACTATGAAGGACTATATGCCACCAAATTCAATAACCTAGAAAAATTGACAAGTTTTTAGAAACATATAGCCTTCCAATGCCGAATCATGAAGAACTGGAAAACTTATACAGACCGATCACCAGTAAACAAATTGAATTAGTCATCTAAAACCTTCCCAAAAGCAAAAGTCCGGGACCAGATGGCTTCATTAGTGAATTCTACCAAACCTTCAAAGAGGATCTAATACCAATCCTGCTCAAACTCTTCAAAAATATTGAAGAAGAGACAGTACTCCCTAACTCATTTTATGAGGCCAACATTACCCTGATACCAAAACCTGGTAAGGACAACACTAAAAAAGAAAACTACAGACCAATATCTCTGATGAATACTGATGCAAAAATCCTAAACAAAATTCTATCAAATCAAATACAACAATGCATTAAAAAGATTATTCATCATGACCAAGTGGGGTTCATCCCAGGGGCACAAGAATGGTTCAGCATCCACAAATCCATCAATGTGATACGTCACATAAACAAAATAAAGGACAAACACCATGTGATTATATCAATTGATGCAGAAAAAGCATTTGACAAGATACAGCATTCATTTATGATTAAAACACTTAATAAAATAGTTATAGAAGGATAATAAAGGCCACATATGACAAGCCCTCAGCTAATCTCATAATTAATGGTGAAAAACTGAAGCCCTTTACTCTACATTCAGGAACACGACAGGGCTGTCTCCTATCACTTCTGCTTTTCAACATAGTGTTGGAAGTCCTTACCAGAGCCATCAGGCAAGAGAAAGAAATAAAAGGCATCCAAATTGGGAATGAAAAAGTTTAATTATCACTCTTTGCAGATGACATGATGCTATATATAGAAAACCCTAAAGATTCCACCAAAAAGCTATGAGAAACAATCAATGAATACAGTAAAGTTGCTGGCTACAAAATCAACGTACAAAAGTCCATTGCGTTCCTATACACTAACAATGAAATCTCAGAAAAAGAAATACAAAAAACAATTCCTTTTGCAATTGCAGCAAAAAGAAAAAAATACCTAGGAATAAACTTAACCAAGGATGTGAAGGACCTATATGCTGAAAACTATAAGACATTTTTGAAAGAAATTAAAGAAGACACAAAGAAATGAAAAGACATTCTGTGCTCATGGATTGGAAGAATCAACATAGTTAAAATGGCCATATTACCAAAGCAATACACAGATTTAATGCAATCCCCATCAAAATCCCAATGGCATTTTTTAAAGAAATAGAACAAAAAATCATCAGATTTGTTTGGAACCACAAAAGACCCCGAATAGCCAAAGCAATTTTAAGAAAAAAGAACAATGCTGGAGGTATCACACTCCCTGACTTTAGCTTGTACTACAGGGTTACAATAATCAAAACAGCATGGTATTGGCAGAAAAACAGACACATAGACCAATGGAATTGAATTGAGAACCCAGAAATAAAACCACATAAATATGGACAGATAATTTTTGACAAAGAAGCTAAAATCATACAATGGAGGAAAGACAGCCTCTTCAATAAATGGTGCTGAGAGAATTGGATAGCCACGTGCAGAAGAATGAAACTGGACTGCTATCTGTCACCATGTACCAGAATTAATTCAAAATGGATCAAAGACTTAAGCATAGGACCTGACACAATAAACTGCATAGAAGAAAACATAGTTACTAAACTTATGGACCTTGGGTTCAAAGAGCATTTTATGAATTTGACTCCAAAGGCAATGGAAGTAAAAGCTAAAATAAACAAATGGGACTATATGAAACTTAAAAGTTTCTGCAAGCAAAAGAAACCATCAACAAAATAAAGAGGCAACCAACTGGATGGGAGAAGATTTTTGCAAATATTTCTTCTGATAAGGGTCTAATATCCAAAATATACAAGGAACTCATGAAACTCAACAACAAAAAAACAAACAACCCAATTGAAAAATGGGCAGAGGACCTGAAGAGACATTTCTCCAAAGAGGACTTACAAATGGCAAATAGACATATGAAAAAATGCTCAACATCACTAATCCTCAGAGAAATGCAAATAAAAACCACAATGAGATATCACCTCACCCCAGTCAGAATGGCTTTCATCAACAAGACAAATAGCAACAAGTGTTGGAGAGGCTGTGGAGAAAAAGGAACTCTCATACACTGTTGGTGGGAATGCAGACTGGAGCAGCCGCTATGGAAGGCAGTGTGGAGGTTCCTCAAGAAATTACAAATAGAATTACCATATGACCCAGCAATCCCTCTCCTGGGTATCTACCCAAAGAATTTAAAATCATTTATACATAAAGACACGTGTGCTCCAATGTTCATTGCAGCTTTGTTTACGGTGGCCAAGACATGGAAACAACCAAAATGTCCTTCGATAGATGAATGGATAAAGAAGTTGTGGTATATATATGCAATGAATACTATTCCGCAGTAAGAAAAGATGATATAGGAACATTTGTGACAACATGGATGGATCTTGAGAGTATAATGCTAAGTGAAATAAGTCAGACAGAAAAAGCAGAGAACCGTATGATTTCACTGATATGTGGTATATAAACCAAAAACAACAAAAGAACAAGACAAACAAATGAGAAACAAAGACTCATAGACACAGACAATAGTTTGTTGGTTACCAGAGGGTAAGGGGCATGGGGGGAGGGAGATGAGGGTAAGGGGGATCAAATATATGGTGATGGAAGGAGAACTGACTCTGGGTGGTGAACACACAATGGGATTTATAGATGATGTAATACAGAATTGTACACACAATTGTACATAATGAAATTATGTAATTTCATTAACAATTGTCACCCCAATAAATAAAAAAAAAAAAAACAGCAAAAGATAAAGTCTGTGTACAACTGGTTTTGGAAGTCAGCGCTCTTCTTTCCCCTTAGTCGCTTCACAGTGCTGGAGCTACTGGGAAAGATTCTGTCATTTGCACTGCTCAAGGACAAAGGGGAAGTCCTGACCAGAAGACAAAAAATGAGGAAGAGACAGTAAAAGGGAGAAAATGAGACCAGCTGAGAGGCATCTGGAGCAAAAATCTGTTTCTCAGGAGGTTAAGTTGCAGTAAACGATAGGAATTCAGGAATCGGATCCAATTAATGTTCTTGACTTATGTCCTCCTCAGCTCTGGAGAGCAAGTGTGGTAAAAAAGGAAAGACATGCCTGCTTCTGTGGTGGGAGAGAAATGGGTTCTATGGCCAGTTCTGTCATTTGTAGCCCGGTGTTCTGTGTGACCCTCCCCAAGGGGCTCAAAGCTCCCCTGTGACTCAGCAGCTTAGGTATGTGAACGACTGTCCCAGGGCTTTGTGCATCCTGAAAAAAGATAATTCCTGGAAAAATACAAAGCAAAGAGTCTCTAATCTCCAACAGCAGGCATATTAAGTACCCTGGCCCACCAGGCAGCAGAAAGGACACTGCTTTTGGTGAAAAGTGGGCTGAGCCGTCCTAGTCAGATGTGGTGTGCCCCGGGCAGCTGCACTGCATTCTGTTCTGCCCCCTGAAGCCCTTGTGGGCTGGCTAATTCCTTCGCCAAACATCTGCTGGCTGTCAGGTTAGGAAAGCTACACCTGCTTTCCACTTTCTCAGGTGCTGAGAGGATTCGTGAAGGGCTGTAATGAAGGGAACTGGGAAATTCTTGAGACAGATATTGTATAATTGCTTAAGTTGTGTCTGTGAATAAGCTCGGATGTGGAGAGCTGACAATTGCCTGGGGCATCAGCCAAGGTTCTTGGTAGCAAAGGGCAGGCCCCAGGCGAGGTCCTCTCTGCTGCTGGCACTCTGCATATGATGGACATGAGCTCCGACCATTCTCACATTAACCTGGTTTGGTGCAGAAGCAGGTAGGAGGGATATGGCCCCTCAGGCTTGTGGCCACTATCTCCCAAGACTTCCCAAACAGGAGAAGTTATGTTAACAGGAGGCGAGAATTGATATCAAACACTGAGACAGCAACGTGTGTCTATTATCCTTGTTTAATTTGCTCAGTAAGTTTAGGCTGGATAATTCAGTTTGGCAGTCAGGTGTTTTTAGTTTTTCAGAATTATTGCTTCCATTGACGGCTCCTTCACTTACGTGGCAGCCATAATCTATTTGTAAAACACTTTCGTTTATAAGGAGATGTCACGTCCTCTATTTTCTTTGGCTTCGATGGTTCTATAGTTCTAACAGTATCCAACTTGGACAAGGTTAAACTTTAGGGACACTGGAAATGCAATAGCTGGAGCAAGATACTTTATTTCTTCTTTATGTAAACAGATGGGCTCAGCAGGCTGTTCTCCTCCCTGCAATTATGCAGGGACCTGAGTCCTCTCCATCTTGTTTCTTTGTCTAATTTTGAGTGGGCACCTCATCTGGGCTGCAGCCAGTGGAAAGGGGAAAGCACATGACCTCTTCTGGTCGTATCTCAAGACATCAGGCTGCAATGGGACATGTCACTCCTTCTGCACTTCACTGTAGAGAACTTAGCCACATTTTCTGCACAGAGGGTGGTGAAAGGTAGCAGGTCAGCCCTGTGCCTTGCTGCATTTCTGTTACTGTGGAAGAAAGAATGAAAGCCAACAGTGGGTGCCTCACTCACATAAAATGGGTATTAGTTTCTTTTGCTACAAAGAAACAGATTAAGAGAGATAATGGACGTACTCAAAGGCACAGGGCTAGTTAAGGACTAGCACTGGAGCCATAACACTGATAGCTGAGTGCCTCAGTGCTTTGCGTTACCCCTGCCATCCTCCCAGGACAGTGAGGCAGATCATCTGAAAGTGCCGCCCTGGAAAAGCTAGCATGTATAACTAACACCAACATATGGAGCAAACGTGTGAGTGCTGGATAGTGACACATCTGTGCACGGTACACTACTGCCTTTCTTCCCTACTCCCGAGCACAGTGACCCTTAGATGACAACTGCTCTGCCTGCTGGGGTCCAGTCTATAGATAGTGGATGTGTGCAAGCACAGAGAACCAGACAGAAGTAGTGATAACGCTCTCTACCAGCCTTTTTAGGTCATCTATTTCTGCCACAAATGTTTTTCTGTGACCATTCTAGTTCCCACTGACTTCTATTAATATTATTCTATAATTCCTTATGCTCTTGACTGCTTGCTTCTCCAGTATGATGGTGTCTATAAAGAATAAGAATTCAATGGGCAAAAGAACCCCCGATTGAAACAATTATGTATGGTCATCTCCTTCATTGGTGTGCACAGCCACCTCCCTCCCACCAGGACTTGTACAAGAAATCAATGACTTTGTGTGATGTGACTCAGATCTCTCCAAGAGTCACCAGCCTGTGGGCTCAAGCTTGGGGTTCCTTAAGATTCATACCTCAATTTTGTTAATTCTTGTCTTTGACGACCCATAAAGGTAATTCTGGTTCCCTGTAAAATCCCAGCCCCAAAACTCTTCTGGGAGTTTGGGATAGGGGGCGTCTGACATATGTTCATATTTGATGGTCACCCTCTCTGGCCATCACCCCATCTGTGGACCTCAGCCCGCATTGCTCCAGTCCTCTGTGCCTCAAGCCCTCTGATCTGCTAAGAGCTGGACCAGAGAAACACTTCCTCCAACTGTTTTACTCACTTGGAGGACAACCACAAGAGGTTAACTTGGGCCCCGAGGTGTTGTTGAGTCCAGTGAGCTGACTGTTAGTTTTACACACTTCCCAGAGTGCAGGTGTGCCCCCAGGCTGACTGGGTCTGGGTAAGTCCAGGAACCGAGGGCTGCGTGTAGCTGCCTGTGTGCTGATGCTGGGCCCTTGGGCCCTGATGCTCATTTCTTATGTTCTCTCTCCTTATGATGTCTCAACTTATGATGAGGGGTATTTTTGTTGTTTTTTTAAATTTCTATCGGGGAGTATTGGGGAACAGTGTGTCAAGTCGTTGTTTTCAATCTAGTTGTGGAGGGTGCAGCTCACTGGCCCATGTGGGAGTCTAACCAGTGACCTTGGTGTTATGAACACTGCGCTCTGACCACGTAGCCACCCGGCCACCCCATGATGAAGTTTTGTGCTCTACCCTTCTCTGTAAGTTGGCTCCCTTAGCGTGTACTTCCACCCCCAGTTTGTCAGACAATCCAGTGCATATCTAACCCCTGGCACTGACATGATTTAAGCTCCTTTTTTTCCCCCAAGAGAAAACTTGGCTAATAAAGCCTGAGGAATGAGATGAGTTTACAAAACTGAACCGAAAGCCTTGTCCAGATCTCAGCTCCAATCCCGCACACCCTCAGTGCCACCCACAGGTCACTCAGATGAATGCGTTCCTTTGTTAGCCTAAAAAGAAAAGGCCACAGTGAGAGGCAACAATAGTTATTTGAGATCCAAAAAGAATAGCTATTCAGGAAGCAGTGATTCAGGCAGAAACCCAACTAGTGTTCCAATTAAGAGACAAAGGCAAGGGGTGTTTATGAGAAAGGGAAAGGGAACAACTGTCTTATTATCTTTGCAAACAGTTGTTTGGGATACAATGTTGTTTTAGGCCCAGTCCAAAGATTATTTTGCCCAGTTTTAACATTCCAGAGGTTTGAGGCAAAAAGATATGCAAAGCAGCTCGAACTCCATTTTAAAGTGTCTCTGTTTATATTATTTTTTGTACCTTTAATCTAATACTTAATTAGTGTTTTATGTGCATGACCTTTCAATAGAAGAGGGTGCCATTTTGACAGTCTTAGTGGTATCTTAGAAGGGGTACATCAGAGAAGAATATTTTTAGTATTTTAGGGCCAGGACTGGGTGATTTAAGGCAAGTCTTGCAGAGAACTAGTGAGAAAATGTTAGGTAGAAGTTAGAAAATGGAGGAGGAGGAGGGGTGGGAGGGGGTCCACAGTGCCTACAGAAAAAGCTCATAACTAGCTTTGATTAACTGCATCCAGCCACGTATCTGTTTTTACAACAACAGATGACAAGAGGTGGTCTGGAGCAAGATAAGGATCTGAGTCAACAGACCTCCACCCAGCTTAGGAGGTCAGGCCCTTCCATGGAAGAGCATGGCACCACTTTTCTCACCAAAGCAATTAGGTAATTCCCTCACCACACCCAGCAAACTATAAGTCCTTGGGTCAAGGGGACCATAAGCCTATGTCTCTCTCTCTCCCACCTTGGCTAGGCCCCTTCTCTTCCTTGTGAATGTATTACTAATAAACCCTGCTTACATACTAATCACCTTGCTGACCTTTGATTCTTCACTGTGTTAGCAAGAAGAACAGAGACTCCCGTAGCAGATAGAGAAGAGTTAGTGACAAGAGAGCTTTGGATGATGACCACAAAAAGCAATGGTCTTAGAGTGTTAACAAGAAAGCTAGTTTTGATAAGTGAGCTGTTATATGAGGTTGGACAAGTAAGTTCGCTAACTCATCCTAGAAAAAGTGCTCCACACCTCATTGCTGAGTATCACTGCGGTCACCATTGAAGTACTCCCCTTGGGAAGCTATGCACTGACGCCAGTGCCTAGTCCACTCTTCAAAGCAATTTTGGAACTCTTTTTCTGGAATGGCCATCAGAGCTGTCATTGTATTACACTTGATGTCCTGAATATCATCAAAATGTCTTCCTTTCCATATTTGCTTTATCTTCAGGTAAACAAAGAAATCATTGGGGGCCAGATCAGGAGAGTAGGGAGGGTGTTCTAATACAGCTATTTGTTTGCTGCCTAAAAACTCCCTCACAGTGTCACGTGAGCTGGTACATTGTCGTGATGCAAGAGCCATGAATTGTTGGCGAAAAGTTCAGGTTGTTTTCGTCTAACTTTTTCATGAAGCCTTTTAACACTTCCAAACAGTAAAATTGGTTAACTGTCCAGTTGGTACAAATTCATAATGAATATCCCTCTGATATCAAAAAAGATTAGCAATATCGTTGTGTTAAGGTCTAGAATTGACCACCCCTCAATTGGACAGAGGACACACGCTATAATGCAAGTCACACAGCGAGGTTTATTTCCAGCTAGCTGGGGTCCGAGTATCTGCCCGACGCAGCGGGTTTCAACAAGGACCCCGAGCACTCAAAGCCAAGGGTTTATATAGCATCTTTAAAGCATCCAGTAATTTTCCATAGCTTCAAAGAGTATACATATCATGGGCTTGTTCCACATTCTGGGGATTTGACAAGATAAGCTGGCTTGTACCCCACCCAGTCGGTAGTTAACAAGATAAGCTCTTTTCAAACAGGGCATCTGGTCCACTCCCTGTTAAGGTCATCCAGAAAATGGTTTTCTTTCTTATGCTAACCTACTCTTACAGTTGCAACAAGTTTGTGAACTTAATTGTCACACCTCGAGGTGGCTCACAGAGTTAACTTCCAGAAACAAGAATTTCCTGTGAAGAAAGAAAGAAGGAAGGAAGGAAGGAAGGAAGGAAGGAAGGAAGGAAGGAAGGAAGGAAGGAAGGAAGGAAGGAAGGAAGGAAGGAAGGAAGGAAGGAAGGAAAGAAAGAAAGAAAGAAAGAAAGAAAGAAAGAAAGAAAGAAAGAAAGAAAGAAAGAAAGAAAGAAAAAGAAAATGAAAGAAAAGAAAAAAATAAAAGAGAAGAAAAGAAAACAACAGGCCAAAATGGAGTCACCAAACCAAAACTTAACAACTAATCTAATTGCAGCTTCGGCCTCTCCCAGGAGTGGAATTTTAAACCAATCCCTCTTGAATTTCCTGATCAACTGTAATGAGGCAATGTGCCTGATAAGACCCCCTGCCTTCCCCTAAGGGAAGGTGTCCTTGCCTGAAACAATCTACTCTTTTAACTTCTTAGTCCCACCCTCTTTCTGCCTATGAAAACTTTCCATTTTGTACAACTCATCTGAGTGCCCTTCCAGTTGCTAGATGGGCTGGTGCCCAATTAATGAATCTCTTAGTAGAGCCAGTTAGATCTTCAATTTTACTCAGTTGAATTTTGTTATTTAACATCTGGGACAAGTAGCCAAGTTAATTTTGCCTAGTCCTACTCTTATATAACACAGAAATAGGAAAATAAATTTCAGTCCAAAAATTTCAATGCATTTGTATCACAGATGTAACTATAGGTTGTCTTGTATTTTTTATTTCATCCGTGTTTATCTTATCTCCTTGACTCAATTCAGAGCTTCTTCAGAACAGGAGCCATAGCTTACCTTAGGTAATTTGACAGTGTATATATATATATATATATATATATATATATATATATATATATATATAGCACGATATTGAGTATAAATATAGCATTCAATAAACATCACCTCTTCCATGAAGTCTCTCATGATGCAACCCCCAAGTTCTCAGTAATTTCACAGGACCTTGTTCACATCTCTGTTTTGGTGCATGTTATCTCTGGCAAGAAGGAGCTTTCTCCCCTCTTTTTCTCCTTTACACTTTCCTGGCAGGGGTGAGTCTTTGTAAAAGAGAGTAAAGAAACAAAGATGTGGTTAAAATAATAATTCACTGAACTTAATCCTTGAGAAGCAATCGTACTAGCAAGAGAGAAAATGTATATTTATTTATGAATATAAAGGAACTAAAGCCTCTCCAGCAATTCTAAAACATTTAGGATTTGATACTGTTCCTCCAGATGGAGTTGGGCCTTGGGGGGAAATTGGAGAAACTGAACGAAATCCAGGATACTGTAGGGAAAGAGTGAGGGAGACCCGAGAAAGAAAGGTCACCCTGATACTGATAGGTGCCTCAATGGGAGAAGTGGAGAAATATTCTGCTCCATCCTTTGGAACTACTTGCAATTCACCTGTCTGTTCCCTGCTATGTTATGCGATCCAAGAGGGTGGGCCAGGACTATGACTTCTCCATTTTCTTATCCCTACTGCCAAGGTGACATCCTTTCACTAGAAAGAGTTTTGAACAGAAGTGATTATGGAGACCAATTTCCCCGATTTACAGAGAGAGAATCAGCCTTCCTGTCAAGTACATCAGTTGGATATATTTGTTGTTTAGATGTCCAAAATTTTGCAAAAATGACTGTACCTACCCCACGGCATGTATCTTCATGGCCTAAATTTGGCAGTCATATATATTAGTCACCCTATAATCCACCTCTCTCATCTCCTTCATTAAGTGTCTCTTCAAAAATGTCTTTTGAAGTGCGGCATCATTATACCCTTTTTACTGATACCAACCAGTCTCAGAACCAGTTTTCCCCCTGGCAGTTTCCTTAATTGGTGATTTGGCAACACTGGGTTTTCTCTTCCAACTTGCCAGTGTCCTTCATTTAAAGCAAATTCTGTCAAATGAATAAGTGCCCATAGCACAATTACCAAGCACAAAACGAAACTGCAAATATGCATTAGCTTACTAGGGTAGAGCCTAGTATATTAAAAAGAAAGAGACAAGCATATGAAATTGACAAGAGAATGGAGCATTTCATTTTTCCATTCTGTTTTATTGCTGCAATATTCCGTTTGATGGCCTCCAGCTTTCACAGCATCAGCTTCCTGCAATGACACTAATGAAGAAATGCTGCTTTTTGTTCATTCTTTAACCAACTGTGTTGCCCTTTAATGGGAATACGGCACCCCCCCCCCATTCATGCAGAGTTGTGAACAGTTGAATCTCTAGGGTACCTCTGATGCGTACAGCACTCTTTTCCCTTTAGGATTTCTCTGATTAGATGGTAAGTTCACTTTCTGTCAATAAATTCAATGTTCTAGATATTTCAAATTATGGGCAGAAACAGGGATTCTTTTCAGCTTGAAAAAAACAAAAAAGCCCAAGAGGGAAGAGTGATCACTTTAGTCTTCATCATATTTCTCTGCTTTGTGGGATATACTGTTTTAATTATTTCCTAATCATTTTCTTCAGTCTATTCCTCATGAGGGCACCCACATTTATAACGATTTTGGTTAATATTTGCACGTGGCTGACTTCTAAGTAGTTTCTTATTTAAGCAGAAACTTATTCTGCCACTTTGCCAGAATGTCCAGTCTGGCTTGATTTCCCAAGGGGCTCATTTAGTTTCTGCTCTGTTTTCTTCTTTGGGTTCTTTCTACTTGCCCAGAAGTATAGAATTTGATCTTGTGTCAGTTCTCAGAGACTCCAAAATAAATGAAGGCTGGGTTTAAGCTGCTAGCACAATGAGGGCAGTGAGGCACACATAAGTGGTTTCAACTCAGTCTGATCCCCTATCATGAAAAGTAACTGAGTCCTAAGTTAGGTCCAAACTAGCTAGGACATAACCTAACATCCCTAAAAGAGCAGACTTGCTTCAAGATCCAGGATAAAAGGGAATATCTTCTGGAGAGTAGGAAGCAGAATGGATGCCCTCTGCCCTTTGGGAGCAATTTATTTCTAAGGGATGTGGACAGATTGCGATGTTACTACACAATAAATGGGTATCACACAGTGCATCAAACCGAATAGAATACGTAGATGTTTCAAATGAAGCTTCTCATATTATATTACAGTAGGTAATTAGACTAAGAAATTTCAGTTGTGGGAAAAGAAAAACTGATGCAATGTTTTTTTTGTTTTGTTCTTTTTTCCCCCCTTTTTCCACCTCCCACCCCCCTTCACCCCGACTCCAGTTCAAGCCATTATTTCTCAGTCTGGTTGTGTAGGACACAGCTCCCTGGCCCATGCTGGTATTATGAATCTTGCACTCCCTCTGGCTGAGGCAGTGAGTCGCCAGTCACAGATCGGCTGCTCACAGCAGCTCACAACAGCTCTCACCGGCTGCTGGCCACTAACAATGACCACCAGCCACTCCTGGCAGCACACAGCAGCCCACGGCAAGTCATGCCAGTTGACTGCTCACGGCAGCCCAGCTCCAGGGAGAGCCATTGTTCACAATCTTAGCTGTAGAGGGTGCAGCTCACTGGCCCATGTGGGAATCGAACCAGTGACCTCGGCATTAGGAGCACAGTGCTCCAACCACCTGAGCCACCGGGCCAGCCCTCATGCAATGTTTTTGAATAAAACACTTTATTTTTTTTTTAATTACTGAAACTGTTGCATATTAATGCCTAATAAAGCCTTGTTGACATTATTATGATGATTAATATTGCTGTTGTTAGCAATTCAAATCAACCAACAGTTATTGAAGCACTGTTATAAAAGATAGGAAGAAAATAAATGACAAAAATTAAATGACATAGTCCTTGAATTTAGAGGCCAGCAAGACCATGGGAGAAAGAAACATGTAAATGGCTAGTTATAAAGCAGGGCGGAATGGCCTAAGTTCTAAGGAGACCACCCAGAGGAAGGAATAGGTCATTTTGACTTTGGGTATTGGTAAAAGAGGCCACTGGTAAGCATGGCATCGAGGTATGCAAAGGGTTTTGGACAGTGAAAAATTCTTGGGTTTTGAGATCGAAGGAACTGCATCTGCAAAGCCCTAAAGGCAGGAAAGTGAATCCCCATGTTCAGGGATGATGAGTAGTCTCGTTCACCTAGAGCAGAGGTGTAGCGGAGAGTTCAGGAAACAAGCCCGGAGACTGAGCTTTGGGTGGGCCTGAGTGCCATCCCAGTACTTTGCATTTTAAGAGGTACCATAATGTGCTACAAGGAGTGTAGCAGAGTAGGTAAGGCTTCAAATTCCAACTCAGACATTTGATAGCTTCATGCACTTGGGCGCCACTTTTTTTGATCCATAAACTGAAAATAGTAATAGTACTGATGCTCCTCGACTTATGGCAGGTGTATGTCCCAATAAACCTATTGTAAGTTGAAAATGCCTTAAGTCAGAAATACATTTAATATTCCTAACCTACTGAACATCATAGTTTAGCCTGGTTTACCTTAAATGTACTCAGAATATCCAAAAAACCAAATATATGGTGATGGAAGGAGAACTGACTCTGGGTGGTGAACACACAATGGGATTTATAGACGATGTAATACAGAATTGTACACCTGAAATCTATGTAAATTTACTAACAATTGTCACCCCAATAAATTTAAAAAAAAAACACACACTGACATTAAAAGAAAAAAAAAAGAATATCCAAAAAACGCTGGCAACACAGTATACCATAGAGTATTGATTGTTTACCTTTGTGATCACGTACCTACCTCGGGGCTGTGGCCCAGCACCATGAGAGAATATCATGCCACGTATTTCTAGCCCAAGAAAAGATCAAAATTCAAAATCTGAAGTATGGTTTCTACTGAATGCGTATCACTGTCACACCATGGTAAAGTTGAAAAATCGTAAATCAATCCACAGTAAGTCGGGGACCATCTAGTTACCCCCTAAAGTTGTGGAAATCAAAGACGTGTGAAAGAAACTGGCACATTTCTAAGCGCAAGGTAAGTTCTCAATAAAGGGTACCTATTATTATTATAAGTACTTTAACATAAGAGACAGATCATTGCAGCAGATACTTAAAAATTAATTGGAAATACCAGAAGGTAAAGTGGGGGGGAAAGAATTGCTTTGGAAGGTGCTGGAATGGCCAAGATATTAAAGGGAAAATTGGATAAAGGATAAAGTTAACACAATTTGGTAGTTTATAGGATGTGAAGGGTGAAGAGAGTATAAAATAAATCCGAGTTTCAAGCTTGTATGATCGAGAAGATTGTAGACTGTAATGCTATTGTTTTTAAAAAAGAACTTAGAAGAAGAAACAAGTTAGGTTATTGGTGAGGAAAGTGGACATTCAGTTCAGTTTTGGATATGATGAGTATGTTTGTTTCTTAGAGATGTTATAACAAAGTACCTCAAACTAGGTGTCTTCAAATAATAAAAATGTATTGTTTCATAGTTCTGGAGGCTAGAGTCCAAAATCAAAACATCAGCAGATCCATGTGCTCCCTGACACCTGTTGGGGAGAATCCTTCCTTTTCTAGCTTCTGTTGTCTGTTGGCAATCCAAGATGTACCTCAGCTTGTAGCTTCATCACTCCAATTTTCATCTGTATTTTACACGGCTCTTTTCTCCCTGTATGTGTATGTGCCTTTTCCTCTTCTAAGGACATCAGATTATTGAACTAAGGGGCCACTGTACTCCAGTATGACCTCATCTTAACTAATTACATTTACAAGACCCTATTTCCAAATAAGATTATATTTACACCTACTGGGGTTAGGACTTCAACGTACATCTTTGGGGAGCTCAATGCAACCCATATAGTGAGTTTCAGATAATTATGGCCCATCAAGGTACAGATGTCCAATGGGAAGTTGAGATATGCTGGTCTGGAGTTCAGGAGAGAGGTGTGGGGACAAAGTCCCAGAGAGCAGTTTCCAGGCTCTCGGCCTCACTTAGAAAGGTGCTGGCTCGGGTAGTAGATGGCTGTCAGCTGTGGCTAGTTGGCCATCAGCTGTAACCAGTTAGCCAATTAGCCCCTGATATAACTGCCGCGACTGCATGGGTTGGAGAGTTGGTGAGTCGAGTTGAGTCAGTCAGGTCGGTGGGTTGGCAGGCAGAGAAGTGGACAGCAGGTTGCAGGTCCTGTGACTCCAGCCTCCAGTGAGTCTATAGTGGTATGACTCCCCTGCCTATGGCTATGGGTGTTCCTTTTTGGCCTCACCATGTCCTGCGTTCTTATGTGGGGAACGGGAGCAGAGACCCCGCAGGCCGCCCCACACGACAGAGGTCAGAGCTGTAGATGTATGGTTGAAAAATCGTCACCTTAACGTGACAGTTGAAACAGGGGAATCAGTATATGAAATTGGTCACAGGAAGAATACAACATAAAAGGAGGAGAAAGTGTACAACCTTGTGTGATTTCTCTCATAATTAATATCAGCCTCTGGTCCAGGCCGAGCCAAGAATTGCTGAGGGTGGGTTTGGTGGTAGGTAGTTGTTGAGTAAGGACTGAACCAGAACTGGCATGCCGCAATGGTTGACATCAGTAATTAGTGGTTCACCTAAGGATATGGGGTTGGATGTCTCATCAAGATTTCTGGGTGTTAAAAAAGTCATGTGGAATAGAAAACAAGGTGTACAAGAGAAAGTCAATTCCTGCTTCCTGGGAAGAGCTGGACCAGATCGCTATCCAGAACAGTGCCTCTCAAAGTGGGTCCCCTACACCTGCAGCAGCATCACCTGGATGTTCTCAGGTGTTAGAAGTGCAAATTCTCAGGCCCCACTGTGGGGAGCCATGATTTCTTGTTTCTCAGGAATCTTGTGAGCTGGCTAGTATATAGTTAACTTGTTTCGGCTCAGACATTATCTCTGCAAAGCACCTTGAGAGTGTTTGCAAGTTGCTGAGGAATGAGGTGGGACTGGCCGGTTTCCCGGACACAGATAACTGGTGGCTATCAGGACATTTGGTAGTCTCTTTCATATAATAATTATGTCTGGGGAACTTTGTGATGATTCTGTAGTTTCTGTGTAAAAGTTAAAAATTTATTTTCTGTGAGGTAATGCACCCACGTGATTGTTAAACTGCACGTACCTATAGGGTATATATTGGTGAAGGTGATTAAATCAGGCACTTCAGCATCCCTGAAGACCGGCCGCATCATCATGAGTGTGTGTGTGTCTCTTTTTTCATTCCCACTCCCCCTTTCAGGTACTGTTCGACTCGTGGTGGCTGGCCCGCCACACCCCACCCCAAATCTACTGATTGTGAAACTCAGGGCCAGGGCCCAGCAATCTGTTACCATAAGTTCTCCAGGTGATTCTCATGTGCACGAACATCTGAGAGCCTCTCCACCGCCATGTCTCTGATTTTCCGAGAGGGAAGGTGGGAATTCTGTAAGGCTAAGGGTTTACCAGGGGAGCCCTCATTCATTCAGTCCGGTTATTATGTTGGAATGCACTGCAGTTTACATGTGCCTGCTTAAGTGGATTTTTGGATGACATTATCCAGTTTTACCTAAAGTCACTGTACCTTTAAAAGGTGAGTAACTTTCAAATATTCCTGAAAAGAAACTGTGGACTGAAGTTTAATTCTAATAGTGAAAGAATAATGGAATAGCAAAAACAAAACCAAAAAAAGTGGGAGAGGCAGCTTAATTCAGCAGATAAGAACAAATATTCTGGAGCCAGCCACCTAGCAACTGTGTGACTTTGGGTAAGTTACCTAACCTCTCTGTTCTATAGTTGTCAAATGTGTGAAGAAGATATCATAATAGTACCCACCCCACAACCCCTATCCTTAGGTAAACCACTAATGCCTTATTACTGATGTCAACCACCCGCTTTTATGAGAATTAATTAAGTTAATATTTTTTAAACACTTTGGATGATGCCTAGCATAGAACAAACAATGAGTTTGTTAAAATAAAAAAAAAATAGTTTGAATTGTTTGCCAGCAACATTACAAGATAAAAACAAATATCTATTAAGGTATAATAAAACGTCGGCCAATTTCCCCCCCTTTCTTCTGCCTCCCCCACCCCCATTCCTGTTCAAGCCGTTGTTTCTCAGTCTAGTTATAGGGTGCAGCTCCCTGGCCTACGCTGGTATTATGAGCCTTGAGCTCCCCGAGGCTGAGGCAGTCGGTGGCCAGGTGTCCATCGGTAGCACATAGCAGCTCACCGCAGCTCATGCCGACGTCCTGCTGCTTGCCGCAGCCCAGCTCCAGGGAGAGCTGTTGTTCACAATCTTAGCTGTAGAGGGCGCAACTCACTGGCCCATGTGGGAATCAAACCCGCAACTTGGCGGCGTTAGGAGCACGGTGCTCCAATCACCTGAGCCACCGGACTGTTTTTGTTTTTTTTGTAACGAAGATTACTTGAATCATGGATGTAAATCCACTGTCATTTATTGTGAGCCTAGCCCTTAATGTATATTGTACTTTTAAATCTTAGGGAATGACAGTATAAAGTCATCCCAATTAAAATTACACTTCAAAACATTATTGCATCTATATCTCTTTTTAAATTATAGTTTAATGGGGTGACAATTGTTAGTAAAGTTACATAGATTTCAGGTGCACAATTCTGTATTACATCATCTATAAATCCCATTGTGTGTTCACCACCCAGAGTCAGTTCTCCTTCCATCACCATATCTTTGATTATATCTCATTTTTTAAGCTTTTATTTATGGGTATGTTTTATAATGTCCTTGCATAAAATTTATATATAAATAAATATACACTGGGGGTATGTGTTTGGGGTTTATATGTTTGTGTTTTGTTTTGTTTAAACTGATAGCATACACAGTCAAAAAAATTAGAGACAACTCCTGTAGAGCAGGGATTGGCACAGTATGTCACATAGGCCAAAACCAGCACACTGCCTATTTTTGTAAATAAAATTAATTGTAACACAGCTACACTCATTCGTTGTCTATAGCCATTTTTGCGCTACAATGGCAGAATTGAATAGGTGTGACAGAAACTGTATGTCACACAAAGCTGAAAATATTTACTATCTGGCCCTTTACAGAAAAATTTGCTAACTCCTGGTCTAAGCTACTCTTTGCCTGCTGGCAGCTTAGCTAAATTATAGACATCAAATCTGGGATGAATCAGATAACCTCAGAAAATCAAGCCTTACAAGCACAACCCTGCAAACTGTGGCAGACATCATACCCATCAGAGGTCAAAGCTCTGACATTGTGGCAGAGCACACAAACATCACTTGTCCCCAACCACCAGCTTCTCCTGGGGGAAGAGAGCTACTCCAACAATTGGTAAATTGCAGAGGGAGTTCTGTACCCTCCTGGGCTTTTCCCTGGGGCTCAGAAGGCTATCCCTAAGGAGCACTTTCATATTTGGCCTGCAGGCTGTCAGCCACAGTAGAGTGATTTGCTTGGACCGCATAAGGAAGAGTTCAAGCAGATGTGAGCTGCTGGCACAAGGAAGGTTTGTTCCTGTCATTATTACAGTACCTAAGGCACCAGACTAGAAAAACATGTCTAATCCTTTGGGTCACTTATTAATAGGATAGTGCAGATCACAGCCAAAGTGTTCCACCACCATTTACAGAGGATCAGTTTTGGAAAGATAGAAAGTGAGATTTTTGGCTACGTCTGTGTATGTTTCATGGAATCTACTATTTTAGATTATTTTTGTTTTATCAGTGGCCAAAGAAATCAGTCAAACACGAAGCAAAAATGAGTTAGTTGGTAAAAAGGATTGACAATTCAGTTAATCGATGGATTGCTAGGCAATGTGACCTTGGGGTGACTGGGAAAATGAATTAGCTGAAGGACTTGATTCATTGATGCCATATCTACGGTCTGTAATTCCTCAGAAGTTGGTCTCTCAGGATTCAGATAAATAAAAACATAGGAAATTCATCTGAGACAGTAACCACTATTTGGAATTGTTCTTAATCCCATACCTCAAATTGATGTTTATTGTCAAAATCCATCATTTATTAGATGGCACATCTATAACAGGAGATCATTTTTAATGTATATGTTCTTTTTTTTCTTTAAATTTAGCTGTATAAGTTGAAATGTTTAGAACCAAGACTTTCCTTCATCTCAGGATGCTGCAGATAAGCTTGTCCACGTCATAAGCAAGTCAGCGCAGCTAAAAAGCATGAAAAATGAAAACTCTGGGACTTTCTGGGCACTGGCAGTGACAAGAATACTGTTTGTGAATCTTATAAACAAGAAAATAACAGCTCTTTCTGCACTCGTACAAGAGGTTAGTTGTCTAAACTCAGGAGAATACAACAGAATTAGTGTAAGAAAAAGCTTAAGGATCAGGTATAAACAGTACGTAGAAGGAGCTCCATCTCTTAGACTCTGTCAGCACAGGGAATGAGCTTTGCTCCTGAGAGAAGCTGTTTGCTATTTGTTCCTAATGATGGTTAATATAGGAAGAAGCCAAACTCCCAGAGCTATAACTGATATCATCAATGACGCTGGTACACAAACAAAGATACTAATGAAGCGGAGCCATGTGGCCCATGCTTTGAAAATGCCTGTGGTGGAGACAGGAGCAGAAGAGTTTGGCTAAATGGAATCATTTTTAGGAACAGGGCAGTGCTAGAACAAAGCAAATGCTGAAAACAATTACATATTTAAATTCCCTTGACCCTGTGTGGCAGGAAAATTTTATTTTATCATTTTCTCCTCTGACATGTTAAAATACATAAGCTTTCGATCCTTAGGGCCTCTGTTCTCCAGTGAAAAAAATAAGAGGCCAGATGTTCACAGGGGCATTTGGCACCGGGTGATAGACAGGTAAGACATTCAGCAAACAGCTCTGTCACTCATCTTTCCTTCGTCTGCAGAGCTGATTGCGTATGTCATTTGTGTCTGTGTCTCAGCTTGGCTTCCTGAATGTTCCATGAGGCTGCTGCCTCAATGACTCACTCTACCCAAAGACCACTGACAGTCAGAGGGCTTCAGAAATGAAGCTGTTCTGTTAGAGGCAGGGGTGGAGGGTGGAACAGGGAGAAAAGTTTGAATCTCTGCATGTTTTGCCACCCTCAAGAAAATGGCAGTCCCTAATTACACAAAATGATAGAACAGTTGACTGAAACCACTGAAAATGACAGTTATTTCTCCAAATAGCCTAAAAGAATAGGTCAGCCTAGCTAGTACACTGACAGCATACTTTCTGTATATGCAATTTCCATCACATTCTCCGAAGGCTTGGGTGCTGACTGACATCCTCACCGAGCAGGGAAAACAGCTTCTTTGATCTTTCTATGGAAACCTGTAGTAATGCATTTATATATGGACTCCATGATTTGTTCTAGCAGGTAACTCATGCATCCATGGTGGGAAGAAGGAAGATGGCTTTGAGTTAGAAAATTAGGGATGTAAGAGCATAAGCATAGCTGTATCCATGTAACAAAACCTAGAGAGTTAAGAAGGGGAAGGCATCTGTCTTCTCTTTCAGTGTACTGTGCAGAGGACAGTCTGGAACTGTCAATAAATGTTGCTTCCACTCTGTCCCCAGATGTGTCAGCTTCCATTGTTTTCATCTCCTGGACAGGCGAGTAAGTGCTGTACTGGAAAGCTGCCATTGATTGATTTCATCATCGCCTTAACTACATATGCCTCACCGGGCCAAATTCCTAGATGAGCTACTACTAGACCAGAATTTGGCTAGAATCAAACAAAATCCAGTCCTGTTTGTCATGGAAAATGCTGCTGAGGTGAGGGGTTTGGGAACCTCAGCTCTTGTCCTCTTTAGGTCAGTGGCTCCCATCTCCAGGAGCAGCAGCAGAGGTCAGGCCATTGCCTGGCTGCCTCAGGCTAGCCACCTTTGTCTTTGGGAACACAGGGTTGAGATGAGGGAACAATCTCATCTGTCCCTAGAGAAGGTGCCACAGAATCCACTCTATGAGTGCAGCTGCTGCTCTTCAGAGCCGCACAATAGGATTTTGGGCTAGTGTTTATTACAGGCCAATTCAGTTCAACAAACATGAATTGGGCATCTGTTATGGGCTGAGAATGGTGAGGGATTAAAACAATAAATGTATTCTTTTTATTATTATTATTGGGGAAGGAGAACAGGACTTTATCGGGGAACACTGTGTACTTCCAGGACTTTTTCCAAATCAAGTTGTTATCCTTTCAATCTTAGTTGTGGAGGGCGCAGCTCAGCTCCAGGTCCAGTTGCGGTTTCTAGTTGCAGGGGGCACAGCCCACCATCCCTTGTGGGACTCGAGAAATTGAACTGGCAACCTTGTGGTTGAGAGCCCACTGGCCCATGTGGGAATCGAACCGGCAGCCTTCAGAGTTAGGAGCACGGAGCTCCAACCGCCTGAGCCACCGGGCCAGTCCAGTAAATGTATTCTTAATATGGTGTTTCTCAAGTGGTGTGGAGGGAGAGTATTTCCTACACACTCAATGTGCTTCCTGTTGAGTAAGCGACACCTGTTCCCACCTCCAAGGTGGGTGTCCCACTGCGTGGGACAAGCATACAATGTCTGCTACCAGGAGCAGCAGTCCTGGGTGTCAACCCACTATATGATTTGCAGGTGTCGGAGTCACCAAGAAAGACACAAGTCATGCAGACACTGGATAGAACAACACTTCATTTGCATAAAGAGACTGAGCAAGTTTGAGTTCCACAGCGAGCATTGGTCCCCCACGGACCGCAGATCTCATTCTTCAGCCAATGCGTGGAGATGATCTCCATGCATCCCTCTTGTGCTTCACATAAAGGACTCTGTTTTCTCCCACCGGGAAAAAGTTTAGCAGCAGGGTTAGCCTGGTGCCCTAGAGCACACATTCAAGCAGAACAAAAGTGTACACATCAAGCCCAGAATGGGGAAAGAGTCTCCCAAACAAAACAATAAGCCCAGTACCAACTGTGAGGGCTCCTTATCTCCATGTAAGGAAATGTGCCAGGCCCAAGACACACTCTTACACAGTCATGCAAGGGTCAAGCAAGCTGGGCATGACTGCCTTTTCCAGTACCCCCCACATGCCAAAGAGAGCAGTAGGTTGGTGGGGCAGGATGTATGTGAAAAAATGGCTATTGTTTTTGTAATATAAACAACAAAAAGTGAAGTTCAGTATAAGTTTCTTAGCTAGTGAGGATGTAAACAAAATGCAGTGATACTCGAGGGTAGTAGTATATCTGAAGCTGGATGTGGAGGAATCTAATCAATAAATCAATGGAAGGCAAACAGACCAGCATGAGAACTTGCCTCTGAAAAAATGTACCATTAAGTGTCAAGAACTTGCATTTTAGAACAGTTTGTAATATTCATCAGTAAGAAAAAAAGAAAAGAATTTGTGCATTATAATATAAATGTAAGTAATTTTGATGAGCTTATCAGAATAACCATGTGTCCTCTCTAATTTAAAACACATCTTCAATCTCAAGGACTTTAATATTAGTATCAAATTTCTGGAGAGCTAACACTGAAAGAAAAAGAAAAAGAAAAAATGAAAGGAGAAACAGCCTGTCAATGGTATTTGAGTCCACAATTCTAGTTCCTGTGGTATCTGGTACATTCCTTGATTTCAGGCATTCTTCCCTTGATTCTATAAACTACCTCAGTATCCTTCCAATAAATTCCATTTGGGGCTAAAACTAGTTTTGTATCAAATTTCTTTTCTTTCTTTAAAGCAAAACATCCTTCATAAGAGCCCATCTTTATAGCTAAGCCTTGTCATTCTGGACTGGGGATCAAGATATCCAAATTCTAGTTCTATGCTACTTTCAGATATAGATCTTGACAAGTCACCCAACCTCTCTAACAAAGTTTATTGCATGACGAGAAGCCCTCTCAGTTTCTTACAGATCTATAGTTCTATCATCAGGAAGCCTTATCTACATACTCAGTTAAGAAATTCTGACATTCTGAGATGGACCATTTGGAGGCCTATTCGCAGAAAGACCTAATGTAGACTCTAGGAGAAATTATCAAGAGGACCTTAACACAGATGGCTAGGACCTAGGGCACTTAGATTTAAACTCTAAACCAAAAAGAAGATTATTGTCCGCTCCTCGGAGAGCCCAGGACAGCAAAGAGCTCACCCTGAGGTAAGAGGGCCCCAGGACTCTGGTTGATTGGCAGGTGAGAAAGATGCTTGTGACTCTAATGCTGTGTAGGTTCTCACAAATGTTCTCTGATCAGGTCAAAGGGGGCAGGTCTCTAGTCTTTTGATAGAGGGAGCTATGAGAAAATGGGAAAACAAAACTAGTCTTTAGTGAAGCCTCATAAGTAATAGCAACACTGCTGAGGAGAAAGCCCTACCCCACTCCCGGAGGCCTGGTATCAACAAGGTGAAGCACCTATGGCAATACAAAGCCCAGTCCATGAGGTAGGAGTAATCGCATTGTTATGGAAACAAAAAGGCCCAATCAATTGCATCCTTTTCTCCTAACTAATTTCTGAACCAATTGAAAAAGAAGACAGAGTAAGGCAGGTGAAGAGTGAATGATCACCTTTATTATGGATTAAGTTGATATTGAAGAATATGAGTTTTATCTGGTGGTCAGTGAGATTCCTAAAACTAAATTCCAAAAGTAGGTAGACTTCCCTATACAGTTACAGGTAGCCCTGGACCAAAAACTATTTTTATAATTCAATTACCTTGGCTATACTCCTTAGATCACTATAGTCTGAGAAAGCAAGGGCAGTATAAAACATATACATAGTAAACAGAAACATAATAAACCCTCATGTAACTAACCATCATCCAGCCTCAGCAAAATAAGTAAGAATGGTGAAATGGTTTCACCATTCTTATTTTATCTATAAACAATCTTTACCCCCAGTTAGATAATACGATTTTTACAGTTCTTTTTAAAGAAAAATTTACATACATTGAAATGCATAAATCTTAACTGTACAATTGTAGCCATTTTAGTGGGTATGTGAGTGTTATCTACTGTGGTTTTAATGTACAGTTCCCTGATGACTAATAATGTTGGGCACTTTTTCATGTATTTATTGACCCATATATTTTTCTTTGTGAAGTGTCTGCTTTAGTCTTTTCCTACTTAAAAAACTGACTTGTTTGATTTCTCCCCAGTTATACTGACATATAATTGATATATAGCAGCAATCTGTAAGTTTAAGGTGTAGAGCATAACGAATTACATACATCGTGACATGATTAACACGATAAGTTTAGTTTACATCAATTATCTCATATAGACACAAAAATGAAAAATGAAAAAATATTTTATTTTTCCTTGTAATGAGAACTCTGAGGGTCTACTTTCTCAACTTTTAAGTATATCATACAGCAGTGTTAACTATGGTCATTATGTTGTACATACATTGAGTCCCTATTCAGCTTATAACTGGAAGTTTGTAACTTTTGACCATCTTCCTCCAATTTCCCCACTCCCCATCCCTGCCTCTGGTAACCACAAACCTGATCTCTTTTTTTTTTAAGAGGGTTTTTTGTTTTGTTTTGTTTTGTTTTTTAGATTCCACATATAAGTGAAATTACATAGTATTTGCCTTTCTCTTGTTTGACACTGTTTTATACCATTGTAGGTATTCTAGATGTAAGTCCTTTGTGAATATATTCCCCATTAGGTAGTTTGCCTTTTCATTTTCTTAACAATGTCTTTTAATTAGCATGATGTTTTCAGTTTGATGAAGTCTTAGTTACCATTATTTTTCTTTAATGGTATTTCCTTGTGTCCTGTCTACCTGTTTACCTCCAGATCATGAAGATACTATCCTGTGTTTTCTACAAAAACGATCATTGTTTTAGCTCTTATATTTAGGTTTATGATATACATGAAATTAATTTTTGTGTATGGTATAAGATATAGATCAAAATTTATCTCTGTTTTTCTATACGGATATTTAGTTGTTCCAGCACCATTTGGTGAACAAACTTTTAACTGACTAAGTAGAGGTCTATTTTTGGACTCTGTTCCATTGGTGTATTCCATTGATCTCTTCCCCTGTCCTTTTCCCTATCCTTTATAAGCCTTAAAGTCAGATAGTATAAGTCTTCTAGATGTGCTCTTTTCTAAGATTGTTTTGGCATTCTAGAACTCTTACATTTCCATATAAATTTTAACTTGTACTTGTTGATTTCTAATTTTAAAAAATAGCCTGCTAGTATTATCATTGAGGTTGCATTGATTCTATAAATTAATATAAGAAGTGACATGTTAACACTATTGAATTTGTGTTCCATGAACACGATGTATCTCTCCATTTGTTTATGGCTTTAATTTTTCTCAGTCATGTTTTATAGTTTTAACAGATATTTTGCATGTCTTTTATTATTTTTTTAAAAGTACATCAACCACTTTATTTATTTATGTATTTATTTATTTATTTATTTATTTATTTTTATTGGAGAACTGTGTTTCTCCAGGGCCCATCAGCTCCAAGTCGTTGTCCTTCAATTCAGTTGTGGAGGGCGCAGCTCAGCTCCAAATCCAGTTGCTGTTTTCAATGTTTAGTTGCAGGAGGTGCAGCCCACCATGGGAATTGAACCGGCAACCTTGTTAAGAGCTCATGCTCTAACCAACTGAACCATCCGGTCACCCCTCTAGAAGCTCAGCAGCAGCTCCTTGTCTTCAATCTAGTTGTGGAGGATGCAGCTCACTGATCCATGTGGGAATCGAACTGGCAACCCTGCTGTTCAGAGCTCACGCTCTAACCAACTGAGCCATTGGGCCGCCCCTAAATTTAATCCTGAGTATTTTATCTATTTTTGACAGTTGAATGCATTAAAATATTTCCTGATTATTAACTGCTAATATATAAAAATACAACTGATTTTTATGTGTTAATCTGAGATCTTTTTATATGTTATCCTGAGATCTTGCTTAGCTTATGGTTTAATTCTAGGCGTTTTTTGTTTGTTTAGATTCCTTATGACTTTCTACATAAACAATCATGTCTGCAAATAGAGAAGATTTTACTTCTTTCACCCCCGTTTTTCTTCCGCCTCCCCCCCCACTCCGGTTCAAGCTGTTGTTTCTCAGTCTAGTTGTGTAGGACACAGTTCCCTGGCCCAGGTGGTATTATGAGCCTTGCACTCCCCCGGGCTGAGGCAGTTGGTCGCCTATTGTCGGTGGGCTGCTCACAGCAGCTCACAGCAGCTCTCGGCTGCCGGCAGCTCACGATGGCTGCCTGCCACTCACGCTGGCCACTGGCCATTCATGGCAGCACACGGTAGCCCACAGCAGCTCACTGACTGCCGGCCACTCATGCTGGCCACCGTCTGCTCACAGCAGCACCCTAAGTAGCCCACAGCAGCACACAGCAGCCCAGCTCCAGGGAGAGCTGTTGTTCACAATCTTAGCTGTAGAGGGCGCAGCTCGCTGGCCCATGTGGGAATCGAACTAGGGACCCTGATGTTAGGAACACGGTGCTCCAACCACCTGAGCCACCGGGCCAGCCCTACTTCTTCTCTTCCAATGCTATGTATTTTCTTTCTTCTTACCTCTTTGCACTGGTTAGGGACTCTGGTATAATATTGAACAGAGTGCTGAGAGTAGACATCCTTGCCTAGTTCCCAATCTTAGTGGGAAAGTGATCAGAGTTCAGATAATTTGATATTAGCTATAAGTTTTTTTCATAGATGGAGTTCATCAGATTGATGAAGCTAAGCTTCCTTCTAGTCCAGGTTTTCTGGGAATTTTTATCATAAATGCCATATTTTGTTATGTATAATGCACACTTTTTTGCCCAAAATTGGGAGGGAAAAATAAGGGTGCCACTGTACATGGTAGTACTAATTCCACATACATATAAATGTTTTTAATTCTTTTGAATCTTTTTAAAAATTTATTGGGGGTGACAATTGTTAGTGAAATTACATAGATTTCAGGTGTACAATTCTGTATTACATCATCTATAAATCCCATTGTGTGTTCACCACCCAGAGTCAGTTCTCCTTCCATCACCATATATTTGATCCCCCTTACCCTCATCTCCCAATTCTTTTATTTATGCTTATAAGTTAAAAGTGTAACCCTACAAATCAATAATGATATCCATATGCAAAATAATACCCTGGAATATGATAATCAGTTTTGTTGACCTTATGATGAACTTGCAATGATGAAGAGTTCTTGGCCTTCTTTGATGCATAAAAATCGTAAATTTGTTACCGGTACATAAAATGTCCTTTACCTTGTATCTGTTCTTGTGTTTTGTAATTATTTGTGATATAAAATTTCTTGTATCATAATATGTTAAAAATAAATGCTAAAATTCCTTTATAATACAAAAAACAAGTACCTAAATGTAAACCAAAAAATTTTTGAATTAAAATGAAAGTTTTTCCCTCTGAAAGTTTGAACCAAAAACGTTGGTGTGCATTATACGTGGGAGCACCTTATACATGGCAGGTGCTGAATGGTATACATGGTAATGCTGAATTTTGTTAAGTGATTTTTCTTCATCTACTAAAATGATCATATTGTATTTTTCTATTCTGTTAATATGATGGATTTCATTCATTGATTTCAAATGTTAAACTTAACTTGTATTCCTAAAATAAAATCCATGTATGTTATCTGTTATGTATATGGCTGGATCTGACTTATTAATATTTTGTTGAGGATTTTTGCATTTATCCGAGAGGAATTATAGTCTATTGTTTTATTTTCTTGTAATAAGGATTATATTTTTATGAATAAGTAATATGGAAATGACTAGGCTGATGGGGGAGGATATTGAGGTTGGTGTGTTTTTGGTGACTCTCAGATTTTATCAGTAGATAATCCATCACCCACTCTAAGATATGCTTTATATGTATGGTTTGTTTAAACATTGCTATAAAAATATAGTTGGTATAGTGTCTTAGGTGATTTTTAAAGACAATCCAATTGACTGCACAGCAGATTTATAAAGTAGACATAAAAATATCACTAAATTGGCAAAAGAAATGATTTTGCCATTCCTGTAATGGTGTGTGTGTGTGTGTGTGTGTGTGTGTGTGTAGAGAGAGACAGAGACTTGTTTTTTTTCCATTTCATTGTCATTTTCTTGCATTTAGATTTGTAAATTTCAAAATGAGGAAATTCAGCTTATGGGGATTGGAAGATAAAGTTTTTGGGTCATCTCAGTAGGCTTTATGCAGAGAAAGATCTGAATAATTGGCAAATTCTAGCTGGCAGTTCCTTATTAATGACAAGTCTGAATGGGCTTTTTTTTTTTTCAGGTCTTTGGTCTAATTTTCATCTGAGAACCTCTTTTTAAAGGCCACTGTCCTACATCACTATCTTAATTGGTTGAAAAAAGATACTTATATCTGGCTAAGAACTATCGGGAGGATAAAACAAACAAATTGATGGAAAAGGTACAAGATAAGTCTCTCACATTGTTCTGGGGGTTGGGGGGCTCAAAGAATACGGCACTAATGTGTTAAAAACACGTTTTGACAAAACTGTCACAAAACCTTTGAAGTGGGCTGCCTCCTGAGACAAAAAGCACCTTTGTGATTATTTAAGGACAATTTTGAAATCAGATATGGACAAAGAGGATGTATAAGACTGCTTCGAGAATATAATTATAATAGAAAATTTTCTAATAGTCACGGATTCTTAAATAAAAAATTATACAGTCATATGGTAGAATATATATAATGCAGCCACTGAAAATCATATTTATAAAGTATATGAGATGTCATACGAAATGAGTGATAAAATGTAACAAAAAAGTCCACATACACACACGTCCAAATACTGTGGGCCAAAAAAAATTAATTAATTAAAGATAATTAAACACAACAACCCTCAGACTCTAAATACATATGAATGGAACAAATGCTGGAAGTAAATTACGAAACTCCTAACGGATATTGTCTCTGTGTGATAAGTATACCATATTTGCCATGTATAATGAGCACTTTTTTGCCCAAATTTGTAAGGGAAAAATAAGGATGCGCATTATACATGGGTAGTACTAATTCCATATCTATATAAATGTTTTTAATTCTTTTATTTAATTATGCTTGAGTTAAAAGTATAATTCTAGAAAGCAACAACGATATTCATATGCAAAATAATACCCTGAAATATGACAATTGGTTTTGTTGAACTTATGATGAACTTGCAGTGAAGAGTTCTTGGCCTTCTATGATGCAGTAAATATCATAAATTTGTTACCGGTACATAAAACTTCTTGTACCTTGTATCTGTTCTTGTGTTTTGTAATTATTTGTTACATAAAATTTCTTGTACCATATGTTAGAAAATAAGTGCTGAAATTCCTTTACAATACAAAAAACAAGTACCTAAATGTAAACAAATAAAAATTTGAATTTAAAAATTAAAACGAAAGATGTTTTTCCCCTGAAAGTTTTGGCCCAAAACATGGATATGCATTATACACAGCAAAATACAATATATGTGATTTTGTTTTTCTTCTTAGAGTTTTCTGTACTTTTGAATTCTTTTCTAAAACCTGTATTATTTTTCTAATAAGATAAAATATAGGAAAACAGATTTTTTTTTTTAGACTTGGTTTGGGAAGTGTGTCATATGATAGAAGAGAATAATTTCCCACTTGACTTTAAAGATGTACTTGTGAAATAGCCAGGAATTTAAGATCAAGGGCTAGCTGTGTTTCAGTTCAGACAGCTTGTTTGGTCTCTCAGTGGTTTGCTGATACTTCCTGTGAGCCAAGCCTGGTTTTTGAAGGAAGATTCAGGCAGCCACATCCTAACAGCTTGACCACTCTCATTTCTGGCATGTAGGGGTTGCCAACTTCCTCACGCCCAGTACTCTGAACACCACAAGCTGTCAGTTTCCCAGTTGCTCTGCACTGTGGGTAGCTTTGTAAACAGGTTGCTGTGCAGTGGACCTGTGTCTCTGATAAATAGTGGGAACTATTTTGCACACAGGCAAGTATACATACACTATCAGCCCATTTTGAAGCCAGTACATACACATATTTGATCCTGCTATCTAGACATAAGTAGAGAGGAAACTGCAGGGGGTTTGGCAGCAAAAGACCTGGATTTGAGTCTCTGTATGGCACTGGGAAAATCTCTATCCGGGGCCTCACTCAGCTCATCTATGACTGGGTAAATAAATTACATTTTTCATATCTCTGTGTCAATTGTTGTTAATTTCAAAAAGTGTATGTGTGTTATCAACAATCTGATTCTAAGTTTTATATAGGAAGGCAAAAAACCCAGAATAGCCAACACAATATTGAAGGAGAAGAACAAAGTTAGAAGGACACTACACAATTTCAAGACTTACTATAAAACTAAGCAATCAAGACAGTGTGGTATTGGCAAAAGAATAGACAAATAAATCAATGAAACAGAATAGAGAGCCCAGAAATACACCTACACAAATATAGTCAACTGATCTTTGACAAGGAACAAAGGCAATACACTAGAGAAGGGATAGTCATTTAACAAATGCTGCTGGAGCATAAAAAAAAAAAAAATTCTAACACCGACCTTACACCCTTCACAATAATTAACTCAAAATGGACCATAGACCTAAATGTAAAATGCAAAACCATAAAACTCCTAGAAAATAACATAGGAGAAAATCTAAGTGGATTTGGGTTTAGCAATGACTTTTTAGATGCAACAAAAAAAAACATTATCCATGTAAGAAAAAATTGATAAGGTGAACTTCATAAAAATTAAAAATGTTTGCTCTGTGAAACACACTGTTATGAAAATAAAAACACAAGCTGTAGACTGGGAGAAAGTATTTGCAAAACACATATTTGATAACGGACTGTTATCCAAAATGTACAAATAATTCTTAAAATTAAAAAATAAGAAAACAACCCAATTAAAAAACGGGCAAAATATCTGAACAGAAACCTCACCAAAGAAGATATACAGATGGCAAATGGGATATGAAAAGATGTTTAACAGCACATATAATTAGGAAACTGCAAATTAAAACAACAATAAGATACCCCTACATATCTATAAGACTGGCTGAAATCCAAAACACTGGAAACACCAAATGTTGGAGAGGATGTGAGCAATAGGAACTCTCATTTACATTCATCGCTGGTGGAAATGCCAAATGATACAGCTGCTTTTAAGATACTTTGGTAGTTTCTTAAAAAACTAAACATACTCTTGCCATATTATCCAGCTCACGCTCCTTGGTATTTACCCAAAGGAGTTAAAAACATGTCCACACAAAGGCATGCACATAAGTATTTATAGCAGCTTTATTCATAATTGCCAAAACTTAGAAGCAACCAGGATGTCTTCCATTAGGTGGATACATAAACAACATGGTACATCCAAACAATGGAATATTATTCAGTGATGAAAATAATGAGCTAAAAAGAAATGAGCTACTAAGACAGAAAAAGACATGGAGAGACTTAATTGCATGTTTACTAAATGAAGGAAGCCAATCTGAAAAGGCTACATGCTTTATGACTCCAACTATATGACATTCTGGAAAAGGCAGTGCAAAGATCAATGGTTGCCAGTGATTAGAAGGGAGGGAGAGATGAATAGGCAGAACACAGCAGGTTTTTGGGGCAGTGAAACTACTCTGTATGATACTATAGTGATGGATACATGTTATACATTTATCAAAGTTAATAGAATGTACCACCAAAGAGTGAACCTTAATGTAAACTTTGGGCTTTAGTTAATAATAATGTATCAATATTGGCTCATCAATTATAACAAATATACCACACAAATGCAAGTTGTTTTAAAAAGGAAAACTGTGTGGAGTTGGGGGGGTCTCAAGGGGGTCTATGGGAAGTTTCTGTACTTTCTGTGCAATTTTCTGTAATTCTAAGACTGCTCTTAAAAATAGTGTGTTTTTCCAGGACTCATCAGCTCCAAGTCAAGTAGTTGTTTCAATCTAGTTGTGGGGGGTGCAGCTCACAGTGGCCCATGCAGGGATCAAACCGGCAACCTTGTTGTTAAGAGCACCACTTCTAACCAACTGAGCTAACCAACTGCTCCTATTAATTTTTTAAAAAGTGTATGTGACAGCCATTTCTAACTAAAGAAAAATCTGAGGATATTTGGGCTGCTAGTAAGAAAGGATCTCAATAAAAGTAGTTAAAACCAATATATAGTTTTATATATTTTTTATTGTGCATGCCTAATAATAAAAAGTGTTTGAGAATGTACTCAACAATTTATACAACAAATATATATATTTATTTGTTTACATATAAAATATATACATTACCTATAATGTATATACCTGAAATCTGTATATTTTATAAGTGTATATAAGATAGAATTTTTAACAATAAAATTAAAAGATAAAAATAATCTTTAAAACATGTTTTATTACTAGTATTTTTAGCAAGAGTGCTCTATTATTTTTGAAACTTGAAAATTGTTATTTTGAAATTTGTAAAAAACTTAATTTGGATGTCTAAGTTGCTTGTTTTTGTACTAGATTTTGGTGGCTATCAGTGTAGCAAAAGATTCTACACAAATGTTCACAGAAGTTCCTAACTGCCTGTGCTTTCCAAAGCATGATACCCTACTTCAGTCCCATATTCAAATTGTGAAGCTGGGCAATGTAGTACCAACTTCCCTAATGAAAACAAATGACTAAAAACTAATTGGAGTTTTAGCTGGTTTTTGTTTGTTTGTTTGTTTGTTTTTTATTACCTCCATTTCCCATTTGCAGAAAGTGGAATTCAAATAGTTTACTTTTAAATTTTTATTAAAATATACCTAACATACAATATTATATTAGTTTCAGGTGTACATCATAGTTATTCAACATTTATATACCTAAAGAAGTGATCACCATGTTAAGTCCAGCAACCATCTGACACCACACCACACTATCACAATATTACTGATTATATTCCCTATGCTGTACGTTACATCCCCAAAACTTATCTGTTTTACACCTGGAAATTTGAACCTCTGATTTCCCTTCACCATTCCCTGACTTTTTAATTTTTCAATTACAGTTGCCATTCAATGTTATTTTATATTAATTTCAGGTGTACAGCATAGTGGTTAGACCTATGTTTTCTTCTATGCAGTTTATTGTTTCAGGTGTTATGTTTAGGTCTTTGATCAATTTTGAGTTAAATTGGTATATGGTGACAAATAGCAGTCTAGTTTCATTCTTTTGCACGTGGCTTTCCAATTTTCCCAACACCATTTTTGAAGAAGCTTTTTATTTATTTTTTCCATTGTATGTTTTTGGCTACTTTGTCGAAAATTATCTGCCCATACATATGTGAGTTTATTTTGGGTTCTCAGTTCTGTTCCATTGGCCTGTGTGTCTGTTTTTCTGCTAATACCATGCTGTTTTCATTATTATCATTTTGTAGTGTAAATTGAAGTCAAGGAGTGTGATATCTCCAGCATTGTTCTTTTTTCTTAAGATTGCTTTGGCTATTCAGGGTCTTTTGTGGTTCCAAACAAATCTGATGATTCTTTGTTCTCTTTCTTTAAAAAATGCCATTGCGATTGTGATGGGGATTGCATTAAATCTGTATATTGCTTTGGGTAATATGGCCATTTTAACTATGTTGATTCTTCCAATCCATGAGCATGGAATGTCTTTCCATTTCTTTGTGTCTTCTTCAATTTCTTTTAATAATGGCTTATAGTTTTTAGTGTATAGGTCCTTCACATCCTTGGTTAAGTTTATTCCTAAGTATTTTATTCTTTCAGTTGCAATTGCAAAAGGAATTGTTGTTGCTGTTTTTTTTTCATTTCTTTTTCTGAAATTTTATTTTTAGTATATAGGAATGCAGTGGATGTTTGTACATTGATTTTGTATCCACCAATTTTATTGTATTTGTTTATTGTTTCTAAAGTTTTATGGTGGAGACTTTAGGAGTTTCTAGATAAAGAATCATGTCATCTGCAAAAAGTGACAATTTAACTTCTTCATTCCCAATTTGGATGCCTTTTGTTTCTTTGTCTTGTGTGATTTCTCTCGCTAGGACTTCCACACCGTGTTGATTAACAGTGGTGGCAGGGCATCTCTGTCTTGCTCCTGATCTTAGAGGAAAAGCTTTCTGTTCTTCACCATTAAGTGTGATATTAGCTGAGGGCTTGTCATATGTGGCCTTTATTATGTTAAGGTACTTTCCTTCTATACCCATTTTATTAAGTGTGTTAATCATAAATGGATTTAAGTGTGTAAATCATAAATGTTATATCTTGTCAAATGCTTTTTCTGCATCTATTGATATAATCATATGGTTTATTTTGTTTATGTGATGTATCACATTGATCGATTTGCATATGTTGAACCATCTGATGCCCCTTGAATGAAACCTACTTAATCATGGTGTATAATCGTTTTAATGTGTTCTTATATTTGATTTGCTAGTATTTTGTTTAGGATTTTTACATCAGTATTCATCAGAGATATTGGTGTGTAGTTTTCTTTTTTTGTGTTATCTTACCAGGTTTTGGGTAATGTTGGCCTTATAAAATGAGTTAGGAAGTATTGCCTCTTCTTTGATTTTTTGGAAGAGTTTGAGGAGGGCAGGTGTTAGAGCCTGTTTCAATGTTTGGTAGAATTCACTAATTAAGCAATCAAGTCCTGTAGTTTTGCTTTTAGGAAGGTTTTCAATGATTATTTCAATTTTCTTACTGTTGATTCGTCTATTTAGATTTTGCCGTTCTTCATGATTCAGTCTAGGAAGGTTATATATTTTTAAGAACTTGTCCATTTCTTCTAGGTTATTGAATTTGGTGTCATATAGTTGTTTGTAGTATTCTTGGATGATTATTTATATTTCAGTGGTATCTGTTGTGACTTCTCTTTCATTTCTGATTTTGCTTGTGTCTTGTCTCTTTTTTCCTTAGTGAGTCTAGCCAGGAGTTTGTCAATTTTATTAATCTTTACAAAGAACCAGATCTTCGTTGCAGTATTTTTTTCTATTGTTTTTGTTCTCTATTTCATTTAATTCTGCTCTAATTTTTATTATTTCTTTCCTTCTGCTGATTTGAGGTTTCATTTTTCCTTTTTCTAGTTATTTAAGATGTAATATTAGGTTGTTTCTTTTGGATTTTTCTTGTTTCTTATGATAGGCCTGTAATTATATAAATTTTCCTCTTATTACAGCTTTTGCTGCATCCCAATAATTTGGATAGGATGTATTTTCATTTGCGTTTTTTTGATGTATCTTTTGATTTCTCCTTTCATTTTTTCTTTGACCTTGTCATTTTTAGTAGAATGTTGCTTAATCTCCATGTATTTGTGGTTTATCCTGCTTTCTTCTTACAGTTGATCTCCAATTTCTAAGCATTGTGGTTGAAGAATAAGCTTCATATGATTTTAATCTTCTTAAATTTACGGAGGTTAGTTTTATGTCTCAGCATATGATCTATCCTTGAGAATGTTCCATGTGCACTAGAAAAGAATGTATAGTCTAATATTCTGGAATGAAATGCTCTGTGAATGTCAATTATGTCCATTTGGTCTAATGTGTCGTTTAAGGCTGATATTTCCTTACTGATTTTCTGTTTCACTGATCTATTCATAGCTGTCAATGGCATATTTAGGTCCCCTACTATAATTGTGTTTTTTATCAGTTTCTCCCTTTAGTTCTGTTAGTAGTTGCTTTAAATATTTTGATGTTCCCTGATTGGGGGCATATATGTTGATGTGTTATGTCTTTTTGTATTGTCCCCTTTATCATCTTTGTCTCTTGTTACCTGTTTTATCCTGAATTGTGTTTCATCAGATAGAAGTATTGATACAACTGCTTTTCTCTGGATGCCATTTGCTTGGTGTATTGTTTTCCACCCTTGCACTTTAAGTCTATATTTGTCCTTGTAGCTGAGATGTGTCTTTTTGAGGCACTATATGGTTGAGTTTTATTTTTTGATCCAATCTGCTACTCTGTGCCTTTTTATTGGTGATTTCAGTCCATTTACATTTAGCATGATTATTGATATATGAGGATTTCCTATAGCCACCTTTTAGTTTTTGGTTTTTGGTAGCTCAGTGTCTCCATATTTCTTTGCTTTTGTATTTCTGTGAGTTATTTTAGTTTGGTGGTGTTCTATGATTTTTCCTTCTGTTTCTTTTTTTTATGTTATGTGTCTCAGTTCTGGATTTTTTTTTTTCTTTTTGAGTGGTTACCATTAAGTTTATGTAAAAGAAAATTTCATAATACAGTAGTCCCTTTTCTTCAGCATGCATCTTATCTTATTTCCATTCCCTTTTGCAAATTCATACCTTTACTCCCCCACTTTTATGTTTTTGTTTCACAAATAAATTATCCTTATTTATGCTGTGAGTTCATTTCTGAGTTGCAGTAGCAAATTGTCTTCTTCTCTTTTCTCTTATGCTTTTTATCTTCTTTACCTGCTATGTTATGTTTAAGTGTATAGTGCCCTATTCTGTGTAGAGGTTGCCATTTCCTGCCTCTATCCTGTGTTAGTAATCTTACTCATAGTTTTGTATTATTTTATCTTTTTCTTTTAGGTAGAATAACCTCATTCAGTATTTCCTACAATGATGCCCATGTGCTGGAAAATTCCCTCAGCTTCTGTATATCTGGAAAGATCTTTATTCTTCCTTCATATCTAAAAAGTAACTTTGTTGGATATATTATTCTTGGCTGGTAATTTCTCTTTTTCAATAGTTTGAATATTTGATTCCACCCCTCCTGGATTGTAGAGTTTCTCCTGAAGAGTCTGATGATAATCTAATGGACTTTCTTTTGTAGGTTACCGTCTTCTTTTCCCTGGCTGCCTTGAGGATTCTTTCTTTGTCGTTGATTTTAGACAGCTTCAATACAATGTGCCTTGGAGAAGGCCTGTTAGGATTGAGGTAATTAGGTGTTCTGTTTGCTTCTGGGATTAGAGGATCCAGTTCTGTCCACAGGTTTGGGGAGTTCTCATCGACTATTTGAATAGGCTCTCTGTGCCCTTCTTCTTTTCTTCTCCTTCTAGTATACCCATTATTTTTATATTGCTCTTTCTCATGGAGTCAGATAATTCTTTCATTTCTTTTAACTCTCAAGTCTCTCCTTCCATCTGCATCATTTCTAGATTTCTGTCTTTGATATTACTAATTCTTTACTCCATGGGGTCAGCCTCATTTTCTAAGCTGGCTATTTCATTCTTCATCTCTTTTTCTTCAGCTCCAAAATCTCTATTTGGTTCTTTTTTTAAAATTTCAGTCTCTTTGGTAAACTATTCATTTTGTTCATGGATTTATTCTTATCCTCAGTTCATTAAATTGTGTATCTGAGTTTTCTTGCAGAAGTCGAGTTTTTGAGTTTTCTGCAATCTTGAATTCTCTATCACTTAAGTCACATATTTCCATGTCTTTAAGTTTATTTTCTGGATATTTTTTTGTTTCCTTTCTGAGCTGCCTTGCTACCTTGGTTATTCATGGTAATTAATGAATTATTTCCCTTCCTAGACATCTATTCTGCAGCAGGTTGATATGAAGAGGTCTTTCTTTTGTTTTCCAGTAGATAGTTGTCACGCGGGGCGGCCTGCGGGGTCTCTGCTCCCGCTCCCCACATAAGAACGCAGGACATGGTGAGGCCAAAAAGGAACACCCACAGAGCCATAGGTAGGGGAGTCATACCACTATGGTCTCGCTGACGGCTGGGCTGTAGACACAGGAAGCAGTAGCCTCACTGTCCGTAACCCGCCAGCCTAACTGTAATCCACACTTGCCAGCCACCATCTTCTTGCTAGCCCCTATTTTGCTGCTAGCGTAGCCACAGCAGTTATATTAGTGGCCAATGGCTCACTGGTTACAGCTGAAGGCCAACTAGCCACAGCTGATGGTCATTTACTACCTGAGCCAGCACCTTTCCACGTGAGGGCGAGAGCCTGGAAACTGCACTCTGGGGCTCTGTCCCCACAATAGTGCTGGAGTGTTTTATTTTCTCTTGCGCTGTTCCAGCTTCTCCTGCAGTGGGAGATTTCCTGGGGAGGTTCGCGTCAACTCTGTGACCAGGTCACCTCAGTTTGAGGGCACCACCCCCGTGGGATGATATGGCAGGCAATGGGGTTCTGAGCCCCTGAAATTCCAGTGAAGCCCCTGCAGCCAGATGCAAAGCTATTTGCCTGCATCTGAGTGCCCCCACTGGGACCAGCAGCTAAAGGTGGGGGCAGGGTGGGCTGGTGTGTTTGTGACTATGTCCTCCTCCCATTAATGGTCACTACCAGACCACAGCTGCTTCGTCCTTATAGCTCCTCCCTTGTCACTGGAATTATCTGCGTGTGCCTCTGCCACTCAAAAACTGTCTTTCCAGTTCTTAGTGCTGTTGATATTCTGCTCTTTAATCTGATACTGCTACTATTTCTTCTGGGACCCACTGCTAACACTGCGATGGTACTGGGGAAGCAAGCTCTGGCAGGGAGGGACAAGACAGGCAGACTCCCTGACTTTGTTTTCTGCCTGGCAGTAGACCAGTAATCTCACTTCTGTATTTGGTCTTTGCCCTGAGGTCTCTGCCCTGATCTTTGGGTTCAGCCACATTCTATGCTGATCCCTCAGACAGGAATTCTCGGGGCCATAGAGTGTGCACCTGCAGTCTCAGTTCTCCCCTCTCCCGGGACTGCTGTGAGCTCTAGAATGTGTCCAGCAGCCTCTGCCTCTGTACTAATTCCTCCCCTCCTCTCCTGTTCACCTGGATTCTCCCACCATCAAAAGTTTCAATATGTGGATCTCTCACACGTGTTTGTGTGTTGCAGAGGGAATCCATTGTTAGGTTATAGCTGTTCAACTTGTTGTAATTTCAAGGGAAAAGATCAAGGAGCATGCATGCCACCACGTTTCTAATGTCACCTCTTCCTCCTGATTTTTAACAGTCTCACTCGGACGTGGGACCAGCCCATTCTGCACCTCTGCTCCTCCTACTAGTCTCAAGGTGGCTTCGTCTGTATGTTCTTAGTTGTAACACTCCTGTTCAGCTAGATTTCAGATAATTCTCAGTGATGATTGTTCTGGTTAAATTCTGACGTGGTCAGGAGAGGAGGCAAGCACAATGTTCACCTACTGTGCCACTATGACCAGAAGGTTTAGTTTTAATTTTAAACAAATGGGTTTAAAACAAAAACCTATTTATTTTATTGATAATTCTCTGTTAAAAATGATTTTTTTAAAGTTGAATAACTTTATATTCTTATGGGTTTTTTAAAAAATTACTTGCATAATTTTTAGCAACAAAATATGTAAAAATCAAAATATTACAAATATCTATTTTAAAAAATACTCCCCCAAAGTTTTGTAAAAATTGTATTACTTAAGTTAATACAATCCTTGGATCTACTTAACTGGGCATTTGTAAATTGTAATATGTCCCAATATGCTGTAAGGAAAACAACAACAATAAAAAATCATGCTCATGAATTCTGCCATATTTGTTTATATGTTGTTGATAATATCATTTATTGATTGCTGTTTGCTGCCGAAGCAAACTGTTTGTTTAACTAGAAAATGCTATGTTAATATCAGATATTAGTGGTCATTACCAAAGGAAAATATATTTCTTTTCCACAAATGTGGTATAGGTGACCACAAACTTGGGATAGTCAGCCTCAAAAAGAGATATCTATCAAAATGGCGGCATGAGGTGAGCCTCTGCAAAGCTCCCCTGGAATTTACAACTAATCGAACAACAATAACTCCACAAAGGACTCCCTGCACAGCAGACAGACAAGACGAAGAGGCTCACCATTGAATTCACCTAAAGGAGGGAGAATTGCGCGAGCGGGGGAGGAGGGAAGGGAGAAGTGCGGAGACGAAGCTGCGCAGGCGCAGGACGCAGACCAGGCTCAGGGCTCCGAGCTCGCTGCATCCTGGAACTACCGCAGCTGTGGGAGAGGGAAGAACTCGACTGCTAGGGCTCCGCTTATGGCCCACAGGGCTGAGGGATCAGCATATAACACTGCTGAACCCAACGCTCATGGCACTGACCTCGGAGCAAAGACTGAGGAAAGAAGGCTGAAAACAGTGGTTTAAGCCCTCACTTCCGAACAGAGAAGGGAAGCCTTAGGCACTGAGACTAGCCGCCCCCGCCCTACCCTCCCAGAGCTCACCCAGCCCCGACCTGCCTGGTACTAGAAGCAGAACAGTAGCAGTGTCAAATCAAAAGAACAGAATATTTGCTGTTCTGAGAACTGTGGACCGCAGACACAGATTTGCAGCCCAACTAGTTCTGGCAAAGGGGGGGAGCTGTGGAAGCAGGACCAGCCGTGGTGGTGGCGGTCGCCGCCATTTCTCTGGGCCACCTCTCACAACTCACACTGCCCCAGGCCCCACCTATCTGGGCGGATCCCTGCAGGAGTAAACAGAACTGCTCAAACATATGGGTTCTGAATCTGGTACAGGAAGAGCTTTGGAATTTCAAAAGCTCTCCGCATACCCACACGAACACTGTGCCCTATCACCCAGGCGAATTATTAACAGAGGAGAAGCCCGTCTCCCAGGGAATCTCCCCATTGTGTGAGAAGCTGGAATAGTGCAGAGAAAACATAGCACTACTGTGTGAGAGAGAAAAAAAAAGGCTGCAGTCGGAGAAAAAATAAAACATTCTACCAAAAAGTATTGGAAAACAAAAGAAAGACCTCTTTCTATTAACCTGTTGCAGAAGCCACTCCTGTAGATGTCTAGGAAGATAAATAATAAATCAGTAATTGCCATGAATAGCCAAGGCAACAAGACCGCTCAGAAAGAAAATAAAAAGTCTCCAGAAAAGGAACATAAAGATACGGAAATATGTGACTTAAATGACAGACAATTCAAGATTGCAGTTCTGAAAAAACTCAACGAGATGCAAGAAAACACAGAAAGGCAGTTGAATGAACTCAGAAACACAATGAAAGAACAACATGAGCATTTTACGAAAGAGATTGAAATTTTAAAAAAGAACCAAATGGAATTTCTGGAGATTAAGAACTCAATAGAAGAAATTAAGAATGAAATAACCAGCTTAGGTAGTAGAGTTGACCAGATGGAAGAAAGAATCAGTGACATCGAAGATAGAAACCTGGAAATGACACAGATGGAAGAAGAAAGAGACTTGAGACTTAAAAGAAATGAAAGAACTCTACAAGAACTTTCTGACTCTATCAGAAAGAGCAATATAAGAATAATGGGCATACCAGAAGGAGAAGAAAGAGAGAAGGGAACAGAGAATATATTTAAACAAATTGTTGATGAGAACTTCCCAAACTTGTGGACAGAACTGGATCCTCGAATCCAAGAAGCAAATAGAACACCTAATTACCTCAATCCCAACAGGCTTTCTCCAAGGCACATTGTATTGAAGCTGTCTAAATTCAACGATAAAGAAATAATCCTCAAGGCAGCCAAGGAAAAGAAGACGGTAACCTACAAAGGAAAGTCCATTAGATTATCATCAGATTTTTCAGCAGAAACTCTACAAGCCAGGAAGGAGTGGAACAAAATATTCAAACTATTGAAAGAGAAATTATGAGCCAAGAATAATATATCCAGCAAAGATATCCTTTAGATATGAAGGAGGAATAAAGACCTTTCCAAACTTACAAAAACTGAGGGAATTTTCTAATACACGACCTGCACTACGAGAAAGACTAAAGGAGGCTATTCGACCACCATCAACAGGGACAATTTGTGGCAACCAAAACATAAAAAGGGGGAGAGTAAAGGCCTGAACAGGAATATGGGAATGGAGAAAGTAAGTGTGCTGAAGAAAACGGAATACTCTAAATATCAAACTTTCTTTTACATAAACTTAAGGGTAACCACTCAAAAAAAAAAAAATCCAGAACTGAAATATATGCTGTAATAAAAGAAGAAACAGAGGGAAACGTCATAGAATACCACCACACAGAAATAATAGACAACATCAAAAAGGCAAAGAAACAATGGAGACACAGCCTTACCAGAAAACTAAAGACAGAATGACAGGAAATCCTCATGTATCAATAATCACCCTAAATGTAAATGGACTGAACTCACTAATAAAAAGGCACAGAATAGAAGACTAAACCAAAAAACAAAACCCAACCATATGCTGTCTCCAAGAGACACATCTCAGCTACGAGGACAAGCATAGACTCAAATGAAAGGGTGGAAATTGAGACTCCAAGCAAATGGTACCCAGAGAAAATCAGGTGTAGCCATAATGATGTCAGATGAAACAGACTTCAGGGTGAAAAAGATAACAAGAGACAAAGATGGCCATTTCATAATGGTAAAGGGGACTATACAACAAGAAGACATAGCAGTCATCAATATTTATGCCCCCAATCAGGGAGCACCGAAATATACCAAGCAACTACTAACAGAACTAAAGGGAGAAATTGACCAAAACACAATTATACTAGGGAACTTAAATACATCATTGACAGCTATGGATAGATCATCCAAACAGAAAACAAATAACAAAATAGCAGCCCTAAATGACACATAAGATGAAATCGACATATTTGACATATAGAGAGCACTTCATCCTAAAACATCAGACTATACATTCTTTTCTAGTGTACATGGAACATTCTCAAGGATAGACCATATATTGGGACATAAAATCAGCCTCAACAAATTTAAGAAGATTGAAATCATACCAAACATATACTCTGATCACAAGGCTTTGAAATTGGATATCAACTGCAAAAAGAAAGCAGGAAAAAACATAAATACATGGAGATTAAACAACATACTTTTAAAGAACAACTGGGTCAAAGAAGAAATTAGAGGAGAGATCAAAAGATACATAGAAACAAATGAAAATGAAAGTACATCCTACCAAAATTTTTGGGATGCAGCGAAAGCAGTTTTAAGAGGGAAATTTATATTATTGCAGGCCTATCTCAAGAAACAAGAAAAATCCCAAATAAATAACCTCATGTTACACCTTAAAGAACTAGAAAAAGAAGAACAAGCGAAACCCAAGGTCAGCAGAAGAAAGGAAATAACAAAAATCAGAGCAGAACTAAATGAAATAGAGAACAAAAAGACAATAGAAAAAATTAATGTGACAAAGAGCTGGTTCTTTGAAAAGATTAACAAAATTGACAAACCCTTGGCTAGATTCACTAAGATAAAAAGAGAGAAGACACTAATTAACAAAATCAGAAATGAAAAAGGGAAAGTTATCACGGACACCACAGAAATACAAAGGATCATCCAAGAATACTATGAAGGACTATATGCCACCAAATTTAATAAACTAGAAGAAATGGACAAGTTCTTAGAAACATATAGCCTTCCAAGGCTGAACCATGAAGAACTGGAAAATCTAAACAGACCGATCACCAGTAACGAAATTGAATCAGTCATCCAAATCCTTCCCAAAAGCGAAAGTCCGGGACCAGATGGCTTCAGTAGTGAATTCTACCAAACCTTCAAAGAGGATCTAATACCAATCCTGCTGAAACTCTTCCAAAAAATTGAAGAAGAGAGAGCCCTCTGTAACTTATTTTATGAGGCCAACATTACCCTGATACTAAAACCTGGTAAGGAAACACAAAAAAAGAAAACTACAGACCAATATCTCTGATGAATACAGATGCAAAAATCCTAAACAAAATTCTAGCAAATCGAATACAACAATGCATTAAGAAGATTATTCTGGGGGGTGGGTGATGAGGGTAAGGGGGATCAAATATAAGGTGATGGAAGGAGAACTGACTCTGGGTGGTGAACACACAATGGGATTTATAGACGATGTAATACAGAATTGTACACCTGAAATCTATGTAAATTTACTAACAATTGCCACCCCAATAAATTTAATTAAAAAAAAGAAAAGATTATTCATCACGACCAAGTGGGGTTCATCCCCGGGGCACAAGGATGGTTCAACATCCGCATATCCATCAATGTGATACATCACATAAACAAAATAAAGGAAAAATCATATGATTATATCAATTGATGCAGAAAAAATCATTTGACAAGATACAACATCCATTTATGATTAAAACACTTAATAACACTTAATAACATAGGTATAGAAGGAAAATACCTTAACATAATAAAGGCCATATATGACAAGCCCTCAGCTAATCTCATAATTAATAGTGAAAAACTGAAGCCCTTTGCTCTACGTTCAGGAACACGACAGGGCTGTCCCCTATCACCTCTGCTTTTCAACATAGTGTTGGAAGTCCTTGCCAGAGCAATCAGGCAAGAGAAAAAAATAAAAGGCATCCAAATTGGGAATGAAGAAGTTAAATTATCACTCTTTGCAGATGACATGATGCTATATATAGAAAACCCTAAAGACTCCACCAAAAAGCTGTTAGAAACAATCAACAAATACAGTAAAGTTGCTGGCTACAAAATCAACGTACAAAAGTCCATTGCGTTCCTATACACTAACAATGAAATCTCAGAAAAAGAAATACAAAAAACAATTCCTTTTGCAATTGAGGCAAAAAGAATAAAATACCTAGGAATTAACTTAACCAAGGATGTGAAGGATTTATATGCTGAAAACAATAAGACACTTTTGAAAGAAATTGAAGAAGACACAAAGAAATGGAAAGACATTCCATGCTCATGGATTGGAAGAATCAACATAGTTAAAATGGCCATATTACCCAAAGCAATATACAGATTTAATGCAATCCCCACCAAAATCCCAATGGCAGTTTTTAAAGAAATAGAACAAAAAATCATCAGATTTGTTTGGAACCACAAAAGACCCCGAATAGCCAAAGCAATCTTAAGAAAAAAGAACAATACTGGAGGTATCATACTCCCTGACTTTAGCTTGTACTACAGTGCTACAATAATCAAAACAGCATGGTATTGGCAGAAAAACAGACACATAGACCAATGGAATAGAATTGAGAACCCAGAAATAAAACCACATAAATATGGACAGATAATTTTTGACAAAGAAGCTAAAAACATACAATGGAGGAAAGACAGCCTCTTCAATAAATGGTGCTGGGAGAATTGGATAGCCACGTGCAAGAGAATGAAACTGGACTGTTATCTGTCACCATGTACCAAAATTAATTCAAAATGGATCAAAGACTTAAGCACAAGACCTGACACAATAAACTGCATAGAAGAAAACATAGGTACTAAACTTATGGATCTTGGGTTCAAAGCGCATTTCATGAATTTGATTCCAAAGGCAATGGAAGTAAAAGCTAAAATAAACGAATGGGACTATATGAAACTTAAAAGCTTCTGCACAGCAAAAGAAACCATCAACAAAATAAAGAGGCAACCAACTGAATGGGAGAAGATTTTTCAAACAGTGCCTCCGATAAGGGTCTAATATCCAAAATATACAAGGAACTCATGAAGCTCAACAACAAAAAAACAAACAACCCAATTGAGAAATGGGCAGAGGACCTGAAGAGACATTTCTCCAAAGAGGACTTACAAATGGCAAATAGACATATGAAAAAATGCTCAACATCACTAATCATCAGAAAAATGCAAATAAAAACCATAATGAGATATCACCTCACCCCATTCAGAATGGCTATCATCAACAAGACAAATAGTAACAAGTGTTGGAGAGGATGTGGAGAAAAAGGAACCCTCATACACTGTTGGTGTGAATGCAGACTGGTGCAGCCGCTATGGAAGGCAGTGTGGAGATTCCTCAAAAAATTAAAAATAGAATTACCATATGATCCAGCAATCCCTCTCCTGGGTATCTACCCAAAAAATATGAAAACATTTATCCATAAAGACACGTGTGCTCCAATGTTCATTGCAGCTTTGTTTACGGTGGCCAAGACATGGAAACAACCAAAATGTCCTTCGATAGATAAATGGAAAAAGAAGTTGTGGTATATATACATAATGGAATAGTATTCGGCGGTAAGGAAAGATGATATAGGAATATTTGCGACAACATGGATGGATCTTGAGAGTAAAATGCTAAGTAAAATAAGTCATACAGAAAAAGCAGAGAACTATATGATTTCACTGATATGTGGTATATAAACCATAAACAACAAAAAAACAAGACAAATGAGAAACAAAATCTCATAGACACAGACAATAGTTTAGTGGTTACCATAGGGTAAAGGGGGTGGGGGGAGGGAGATGAGGGTAAAGGGGATCAAATATATGGTGATGGAAGGAGAACTGACTCTGGGTGGTGAACACACAATGGGATTTATAGATGATGTAATACAGAATTGTACACCTAAAATCTATGTAATTTTACTAACAAATGTCACCCCAATAAATTAAAAAGAAAAAGAGATATCTAACATTATTCTGTGTTGTCCTGGCAACATTCCAGATCTAAAGCAAACTGTGTGTATCCTGGGAACTATAGAGGACAAAATATAAGCTCCATGACTACAGAAATCTTTCTTATCTTTTCCACAACCATATCCCCAGTGCCTAGACTAGTACCTGATACATAGAAGCAACTTAATAAATACTTGCTAAATGATATAAATGGAGCAAAACTGTTAATAATACAATCAGCATTATTCCAATCAACTAGTATTTCATCATTATTGAAATAATGCAGTTAGCTTTTATAAGAAAGATAACTGAATAGTAAGAACATATTAGGGTTTATCCAGTACAGTCCTAAGAAGAGAGAAGTGACCATAGTTGGTGGGTACAAATTTTCCCATTATTCTCCTTTCTGCAGAGTAGGCATGGCTTCAGGAGGCTTTCATTGCCTGAGTGAAACCCCTCAAATTCTTTTAAGCTGTAAACTCTGATTACTTGCCCACCAGACAGCCTTTTGACCATTGATATGTATGTCCAAGTACTCAGTACTATTAGTGGATTCCTTGGAAAAAAGTCAGTCCAGTCATTAGAAAAGTATATTTACCACTTTAAGTTAACAAATTGACATTCTGTGGTATCTAAGAAACATCATGTGAATGCTCAAATCTGTAATTTGGGGGGACTGGCCAGAGAAGACCGTCTGTTAGTGCCAGTTAGGAAAGGAGCTATGGGTATTGAACTTGTTCATTCCTCAGAAATCTCAGAGCTCTCCTGTATCCATCCCAGAACTGTACCCTGTAGGTGATATTTTCTAAGACAGCTGCCTGGTCAGCAGCCCAATATTAGCAGCTCCAGTTACCTGGACCCATCCCTGAGTGAGCTGCTGGGTGACAAGTTAACTAAATTATCCCATGTTGGGCCATTAGACCAGATGAAGGCCAGAAGTCCTAAGTAACCCCTTGAAAGGGGGCTACTATGTCTCAAGTATGAAATAACCTGTTTCTTCACTTTCCCTAAAAAAATCATAGGTCCTGGCTACAAACGTTTATTATTTGTAGCTGTATGTGGATAGGAAATTGTTCTCAATTATCTTAAAGTGTTTTGGGAGATAAGATCACCCCGAAGCTTGCACAAATAATATGAGGAGCAGAACCTGTGAGTGCCCTGGCTCAGTCCTGACTTCTGCTAATTATCTAATAAAGATGGACACCTACCCATGGAGTTGGCTTTCTTCACCGCACTCTGTTTTTCAGGTTGCAGAGCCTGCAGAACACTTAAATCTTTTAATGCCTCCATGTAGGTATACCGTGTTTCCCCCAAAATAAGACCTAGCCGGACCATCAGCTCTAACGCATCTTTTGGAGCAAAAATTAATATAAGACCCAGTCTTACAGTAAAATAAGACACGGTCTTACATAACATAATATAATATAATATAATATAATATAATATAATATAATATAATATAATATAATATAATATAATAACATTTTACTATAAGACCGGGTCTTATATTAATTTTTGCTCCAAAGATGCATTAAAGCTGATGGTCTGGCTAGGTCTTATTTTCAGGGAAACACGATATGTGCTAGAACTGATAAGTGTGATAAGTATCTGCAATCTCCTGGAACTCTCCTGGGAAGACACGTGAGACTTCTTCTTGTGTGGTCCCAAGGGACCACATGAGAGTGAGATCTTGCCTGAGGAGGTTTGGCATGGGAAAGGCTGGAGTAAAATCTGAGCCATTGTCTTTGAGAGAATTAGAATAGCAGCAAGTTGGGGAAAGGTGATGAAAGGCCTGGACTGTTGCTGTGAAAAGCATTGAGATGTTTGCGACTTAACTTCATAGATGGTTAGAGGCATGGGATGTAAATATGCTTGTCCCACTTAAGATCCAAGTCTTGTTCAACATTCCATTCTTAATGCAGTTGCTTGTTCCTGGAAGCTCTGTCTGGGTAAAACCCTTTTTATTGCATCCAGTGATGGAGCTGGTAGGAATATAGTTCCTATTCTATTGCATTCATCTCAGATTACAGAGGCCAGTTGAGTTATGGAGAGTGGCACATGCTTAGGCCAGACAGAGCAGGAATGGTTTACTAGGGATAATTAGTGATGAACTACATCAGAGAAAGGAGGGTCCTAGAAGTGTCCCAAATAGTGCTGGCAGTTTGATACTCACTATTATTGGTTAGCTTCTTGGGAGCCTGTTCAACTTCAGGTAAATTGATAAAATGCACTTTGTGGATATTTAGAGCTAGGACCATAACCTGCATCATTTCCTGTGACTCCATCACCCTGCCCTTTGAAAGTCCTCCAGTACACCTAATGACATTCTTAGTTACCAACATTGACAAGTCCTCTTTTTTTTCCTGAAAAATTCTGAAATTTCCTCTGACATTTTAAAAGAATATTTTAAGAATGTTATCTTTTACCAATCTTATATTTATTATTGAAGGGTTCTTGGAAACTAACCTTGGAAGAAGGAAAAAGATCATCAATGAAGCCACTAGGCATAGACCCAGGAGAGCTGAAAATAATCAGAAAGCATCGCTGAGAAATTCGCAAAGAAATAAGCAAAGACAAAAATACACATAATATCTCAGCGCTAATAACCTAGGAAGGTGACTGGAAGAATAACTTCACACAAACCTCAAAGAGTATAAAGTAGTAGTGGGGGTGTACAGTGGAGGGTGGTTATAAGCAAAACTGCAAATTGTAGGCATAGGCATATAATTGGCTACACTAATAAAGGGTGGGGGTGGAGGCAACATTGTAGTTAAACATTTTGATAAACGGAATAAATGATGCTCTGTGGGCTCCAAGGGAATTGCCTAGTAAAGGCAGATGATTTTTACTACCAATTAATTAAAAGTTAGAAGCAAGTGTAATTGTGGTTGAGTTTGTACCCAAATAAAAATGCCTTAGGATTGATTTAGAGTAGTTGTTCTCAAACTTGCACATGCATCAGAATCACCTGGAGGGCTTATTAAAACATAGATTACTGGGAGACCCCACCCCCAGAGTTTCTGATTCAGTAGGTGTGGAATGGGGCCTGAAAATTTACATTTCTAACAAACTTCTAGGTCATATGGTGTTGCTTTTCTGGGACCACTCATTGAGAAGGACCAATTTAGAAGAGCAAAAAGGCTTATGACAACTGTGTTCTTGAACACACTCACATTCCACAAAAGTGAGAGTTTTTTTCATTTTGTGCATGTATATCAGAATTAAAAATTGTATTACAAAAAATGAAATAGAATGCTTTTTCTAACAACTAAGAGATTATTTCTTTATATGAGTGGAGATTATTTCTTTATATGATTTAAAAAATGTAAGAAATTCAAAGTAAAAAAAAAACAATGATAGAATTATATTAAAATGTAAAACTGAAATAATGAAATTCCACAAAACCAAATCAAAAACAAATGTAACAGAATAAGGAAAATGTTAGCTATAAGTATGGCTGCTTATTTAAAGTTTAATGGTTAAAATACATTGAATCATTCAAACCAGGTTCCCAGTGGAGACATAGTCCAGGACACACATAGACAGTTCACACACCAGAAAATCTGACATAAACCAACATTTGAAACACTAAACCTCAAAAGTAATGAAAGAAATCCAAATGAAAACAATTATAAGGGGGCATTTAACACATATACAATAAGTAAATATAAGGATAAATGATAAAATTCAGTACTAGTGAGACTCATGGGAAATGATTGCTGATAGAAGTGTAAACTAGTTGTTTCTTTTTTTTTTTTTTTAGTAAGAACCATAAAAATGACCATATCAGAAAACATATCCCATATAAGTAATTCATAAGAAGAACAAACTTATAATTATAAAAATACAGCAGAATTAATTATAATACCTAAAAATGAAATAACAGTAGGGAAATAGTAAAACAAATAATATATTGATCTAACATTCATTCATTAGAAATGAAAGCACATGAGGACTGCACACAAAGGGAAATGCATGCTGCATCGAAATGTTAGGGAGAAAAGCCTTGGATTGGTAGTCAAGAGGCCTGAAATTAAGTCGTCTTTGGCTAAGGTTCAAACTAAGATTCAAACTTTGTGAACATCATCAGTCTTCTAACAATGTGGGTTTTTCCAACCCAGCAGCTTTCAAATGTTTTGATCACTATTGAAATTAAGAGATTTTACATTCTGATCCCCTATAAACACACACTCACACACACACACACACCCCTTTACTATTGGTAACGCATAATGGTCTATTTTATTCTATTCTAGTCTCCATTTCATTCCTTTCCGCTCCATTTAAAAATACTGGTCGCTAAATTGATTTCAAACCCTCTAATATATCACACCAGCAGTTCATAAAACACCGGTCTAATTTATGGGAGTGCTCAAAGTTTACTGTCACCCTTCTCTCACCTCTCTCTCCAACATCCACACCCTCCCCCAATCACACACACATACATGATATATCCAAAGAAAGTCCTAATAAAGGTCATGGCCGAATGGAGCCATAGATGGCAGTAATTGTAGTAGGCATGCAACTTTTATACCCCACTAGGTACAGTGCTTGTACGAGTAGGTCAAGAGGAATTAGTGATTTTTAATGCTGCTGCACTGGGTTAACATGTTTCTCCAATGGTGTTAATAGCTTCCTCAAAACTCTCTCAGGCTATTTCTTCCTTCACTCTTTTCTCCCGGAGCTCAAAACCCCAAAGCCATGTGACTTACTTATAAAAAGTAACCAACACAACTATTTCTGCTGGTTTTGTTGTGGTAGTACAGGCCTGGAAATGTTTTCTGCTTAGACAAGGATTTGGCTGCTCATTCAGCTTGCTATCTCTGGTGGTCGAGGCCAGCTCTGAAGCCCTACTTGGTACTGCTGAACATTTGTATATCTTTTATGATTTAAGCTCTCCAAAACAGTGGTCCTCAAATTTTGACATACTTAAGAATCACCTAGGTATTTGTTAAATTTGCAAATGCGTATGTCCCATTACTGGAGGTCTGATTCAGTGATATGGTAGTGTCCTGGATATGACATTTTTAACAAACACCCAGTGCTTTCTCCATATTTGGAAAAACACTTCTGTGGGTTCTACGGCCAAGGAGATATTTGGGTATGACTAGAATTTGAGTATGGGTTATTCTGACCACTGCTTTCCATCAGGCATGTTCAACAGACCTTAGTTTTCTTATCTGTAAAATGTAGGAGATATACTGTATCTATAGGCCTTCTAGAACTCTATTTTTATATGATGTGTCTATAAATAAAATTAAATGAAAGAACAAATAATTCTTTATACATTATATTCAACTCTGTAAAGAAAACTATTAATATGGGTAAAGACTAGAAAAAAATACACACATACACACACACACACACACACACACACACACACACACACAGAGGGTGCCAAAAAAGGTATACATATTTTAAGAAGGGAAAACTGTATTAAAATTGTAACAATATATACCCACAATGAAAGATGAATATAAGTCACCTTTGACTTCTGCAATTACAAGAGGTGCTCAAAGTGGTTACCATCAGCATCCAGACACTTCTGATTATGGCAAACTACTGCTTGAGTAATGCTGACCAAAGTGTCCACTTGTATACATGTTTTTGGGCACCCCCAGCATACGAGGTCTGACAATTAAGTTCGCGAACTCATCCTAGAAAAAGTGCTGCATACCTGATTGTTGAATATCACTATGGCACCTTTGAAGTACTCCCCCTTGGGAAGCTATGCACCAATGCCAGTGCCCAAGGCCACCCTTCAAAGCAATTTTGGAACTCTTTCTGGAATGGCCGTCAGGGTTGTCGTGGTTTTATCCTTGATGTCCTGAATGTTATCAAAATGTCTTCCTTTCAATTTCCTTTATCTTTGGGTAAAGAAAGAGGTCATTGGGGGCCAGCTCAGGTGAATAGGGAGGGTGTTCCAATACAGTTATTTGTTTACTGGCTAAAAACTCCCTCACAGACAGTGCCCTGTGAGCTGGGGCATTGTCGGATGCCAGAGCTCCTTCAGGACCATTTTTGTACACACCTTTCTCATGCCGAGCTTTTCAGTTAAGATTTTCTTAACTGTTTATCTATTGATGTTTACTTGGTCTGCTATGCTTCTCACAGTCAGCCGACAATTCTGACACACAATTTGATGAATTTTTGCAATGTTTTCATCAGTCCTGTTTGTTACTGGCTGCTGTGACCTCTCTTCGTCAGTGACGCATTATCTCCCCTCAGAAAAGCATTTAATCCATTTGTACACTGCTGTTGTCTTCATGGCATTATCCCCATAAACTTGGACTAACATGTCCCTGACTTCACTTCCACTCTTGCCAAGTTTAACAATAAGTTTAATGTTTGTCCATTGCTCTAATTCAAGCTCAGACATTCTCATGATGGCACACAAAAACACAACAATGGCAACAATAATGAACGCAACTCAGCAAGACACCACCACACATCGACACGACCACAGCTGTGAGACACTGATGTACCAAGGTTATGAAACCTTACGGAGCTGTTTGTACAGTGCTGCCAATGTAAGTGCACAATGGCAAGTTTACAAACTTTATATATATATATATATATATATATATATATATATATATATATGTATATATATAATATATATTACAATATATATTATATATAATATATATAATAATATATTATTATATATATTATAATATATATAATAATATATTATATATATATAATATATATATTATATATATATATATATGGCTGCATTATAGTGAAATTGTGGATATGCTTTGGCAAATAAGCTACTGAAATATTAAATAATTTTGAAAGAAATGGTAAGCAACAATAACAGGAGCATCAAGAAGGGTGAGAACTAAGAATACCTTAGAATTTGAATGTGATGATTATGACATCATTGGTGACATTAGAGAGAGGAACTTAGTATAGCCATGAGCATGACAATCATTCTGGGGCTAAGAAATATGTGGGTGGATAGTAGAAGGAAGTGAAAAGAAGAGTTATCAGTAGCTTAAGAGAAAGGCAGAGTTAGAACAAGATACCTTTCAAGATAAGTAGAGCCTTTCGTTTGGGAGACCAAAGTCCCATGAGACTATAAAATTCAAGGCACATTGTAAGGAAGCACATTGTGAGCACGAGGGTATGTTTTCTCATAGAAGAGGAAGAAGAGAGGATCTTCTACTAATTATTCCTCCAAGTTGGGAACATCAGTCAACTTCTGAGCAGTGCCTACATCTTATATCATTATACAATTTTATTCAAGCCACATCTGGGAGGAGAAAATCTCCCAGCTAACAGTCAAGAGTTTGGTGTCTGGCATTGGAATGCTCCTTTGCAGAACTGACATCTGTACAAGGCTAATCCCCAGGAACTCTCTCATCATTTATACACATTATCAATCAGGAAGTTAGTACCACCTTACATTTGTGTTCAGTTTTAACTTCTCAGATACTTCCACATACATAATTTTCATTCCATCTCTACAATTCAGCAGGATACTGGGATAGGATAGGCCTCAGTATCTATACCTTTCCACCTCCTTCCCACCTCATCTGCAAGAGCTCACCTGGGCTCCTACCAAAGGAGCCCACACACAAAGAACAGCCACATGGGAAAGAGTACTAGTGTTATTATAGTGGACAGGACCAGAGCCCAATGAATAGGGAGTAGTGAGCACAAATCAGTGAGCGCTCCTATCTCTAAACTCATGTCCAACTTGAAGAGCAGCATTCTTGGGGAGGTCCTGTGGCTAGAGAGTTGACCAGATCCCCAAACCAATTTTACCACAAGAATTGTTGGGGAAGGATGTCTGGATGTACCAAAACAGGTCCTGGTAGGTTTACTTACCCACAGCATTACCCACAGCAATGGAAAAGTCAGAGAAGCAGCGGGTTGTGCCAAATACGAGTACTGACCTTCATCACTTTCATACATAACTCCGCCTTCTAGAATAACTCAATGAATGATAGATAGCTGACCAATCAAATCTGGAATTCCTCCTTCCTTTGGGAGAAGTTAATAAGGAGGAAGAGAGGGAGGCCAGAGGGGTAAGGATGAGGGCAGTAGTTCCCACTTTGATGGGCTGAGATGAAAACATGGAACAAAGAACAGCAACATTCCCACTTTCTTCCACACAAAATAGGCAAGGAGATAATTATGATCCTATTTTGCCATTTTACAGATGAAGAAATGAAGGAACAGAAAAGTTAAATGATTGGTTATTATCATAAAGCTGGTGAGTATTAATATTGGTCTGCTGATGCCTCTTTCATGGTTAGAGTTGCTAAAGTGAGAATGTGGCCAACATCTTGAATCTCTGATTCCTGTAACACCACCTACTTATCAGCTTCCTACTGCTGCTACTCCATGTGATTCCCAAAATATACAAAGATAAGGAATTCTGGCTGATGTACACTCTGTGCTACCGTGCTTCCCCGAAAATAAGACCTAGCTGGACAATCAGCTCTAATGCGTCTTTTGGAGCAAAAATTAATGTAAGACCTGGTCTTATTTTACTATAAGACCGGGTCTTTATGATATATAATATAATATAATAATAATATAATATAATATAATATAATATAATATAATATAATATAATATAATATAATATAATATAATATAATATAATATATACCGGGTCTTATTAATTTTTGCTCCAAAAGACTCATTAGAGCTGATTGTCCAGCTAGGTCTTATTTTCGGGGAAACACAGTAGGTAGAGTTCTAACCAGGTGACCTGGTAGGACACAGGTGAGCTTTTTGTCTCTTGAACCCCAGGGCTGGACTAGAGGCTGGCCTATTCCATATTTCTTTTCCTCAGGGCTTCATCCCAGTACTGACTGAGCCCCGAAGTTTTGCCCCTCGGAGACTTGAAAAGGGAAAGTGAAGATGCTTCTCTCTTGAGGAAATAAGCCATTTTGGAGCACTTGCCATCTAGTCTCTCTGACTCAGTAATCTGATTTCCATTTAGGTGTCTATCCCTTTTTCACACAGCTGGTACCTGCAAGGATGCTGACTTTCCACCCAATTCCAAGAATGGGTTTTGACTGACTTAAGGCAATCAACACCACGACTGGGGATGAACATATGACCTAATTTGGGTCAAAAAATGACACATTTTCTGGAAGATTCTGGGAAAATGATTTCACTCTTCCTTAGAAACCACTTGAGGGACATTTTTTCTTTTGGATATGAACAAGGAAATACTTAGCCCTCAAAGATACTTGCAGCCATCTTGTGGCCACTGGAGGAAATACATGTTGTGGAAGGCAGAGAGAAGAAAGGAAAAGCAACTGGGTCCTTATGTCAACCCAAGTTCCTGGACAAAGCCTTGACTGAAGCCTAGCATTTCTAGTCTTTTGAGGCACGTCAACCAACAAATTCCCTTTAATGTTTAAACCAATTTGAGTTGAATTTTCAGTAATTGCAGATTTAAAATGTATATGTACTATAACACATAAACATGTGAATTAAGAGAGCCTGTTCCAGTTTACCCAATCCTATTAGAGTTTTCAAAGAAAGAAGTGATCACAAGAGGAGGAAATCAGATTTCCTGTATCTGATTTGGATACAAGTCAGATGGGAGGGAAGAGAGAACCATGCTTAAAAAAACCAGAAAGGTCTTTAATAACATTCCTTCAACACATACATATCCAAATGAAATAAAATAAGCAAAGGGCCTAATATATAAAGTCACAATCAAAACCAAGTACTAATATTATTATTATTACTACTTTTGTAATACCTCTCACTGAATGTTCCGTCTCCTACTATGGTGGCTCCATTCATTGCATGTCTTTGCAAATTCCATTTTAACTTAGTTATTGTACTTGGGGAATAAGGAACAAACCTTCAATCATGCTTATAAGTTAGAAAACATGACAAGTAGACTCCACTGATAGTGTAGTTTCTTTAAGAACAGGGACAGTTCCAAAACGTAAAGAGCTCTGCCACATAGGATCTTGTGTCATCCAAGGAACTGCTTATTTTCTGAGTCTTTGAAAATGAAGCCAAATGAAGAAAGCCTTGTACTAGGAATCTCCAAATTCCAAAACCAGTGAGGATGACTCCAACTTGTTTTGGAACAGAAGTAGTTGCCACAAGCCTGCCAGGTTTGGAAAGGAAGTGACAGTAGATAAACATTCCAGCGATCCTTTGTAAAGAAGGTCTTGGGCCTCTCACCTTGTAATCAGTGATTTTTTTCTTACTCTAATGAAACCCAGATGCTTCTGATAAAAAGAATGGCTGGTGTTCAGGCCATTTCCTAACTCTGCCTAGAGGTGGAGAGAAAGTAAAAAAGCTGTGCCCCACATCATTAATTTTAAATATCCTATTTTGTTTTATTTTCAGAATGAAATGGTATGGAACAGTGTAATGAGCAGTAGAAATATGGAACCAAGAAGCAATTATATCTTCAAAGGAGCAAAATGAGAGCATCTAAAAGGCCTTGCACAAGTTAGCACACCAACAGGCAGCTCAGGACATCATTTATAGAGTCCAAATATATGCCTTTTGGTTATGTCTGTAAATTATCTTCCACAAACAGCATGCTATATCACCGGAGACTCATTGCTGAGTTACAATAAAAATTGAATTTCTTGAGACCCTGAAACATCTCAAATCAAATTTTACCAATATTTAGCACCTCTAATCTGCACCCATAGTGCTAGGCACTGGGACAGCAAGATAGATGGGGCATAATCTCTGCCCTCAAAATACTTACAATCTAGTTAAGAAGACAAAGCTATATACAAATAACCATGATACAATGTGTGCTGCATAACAGAGAAGTGTGCACATTTAATTGTTTGAAAGATAGGGGAAGGCTTTACAAAAAAGGAGCTGAAGCCACTTAGTACAAGTAAAGTTGGGGTCAGATAGAAGGTGGGGAGGCCAGCTCTTCAGTCATTTGGTGAGAAAAGTGCCTAAGAGCATCTTGGGAATGGATGGGAATTAGAATCCAGCTTTCTGCCTGAAGCCTGAACCAAGTCAAAGGTATCTACCAGCAGCCTGGGACTAAGATAGCTCCAACTAAATTTTTAGAACCTTTCTGTTTGGAGTGATAGGAAGCAGTGCTTGTATAAAAACAGGAATTGGGCCTATGTATAGCATCCAAAAATGGTGCTATATATAACCAGTTAAATATTGGATCAGATGGATATACTACATATAATTGATCAAAATGCCCAGATACTTATACAGACTTAGAGCTGAGCATCTCAGAGGACTAGGCAGAGGCAATGATGAAATCATTCACTAGGGAGGAGCAAGCATGGGAAAGAGTTCCCATGTATGATTAGCTTTCATACAAAAATCACAAAGCTTATATTGATATCCATAATAATGAAAACTGATCGGCAGACCCAAGAAATAGGAAAAATCACACCTAAGAAAACAGAAATAATGGTGTAATTAACCAAGGTGTTGAAAACAAGTTTGTTTAGAATCTTCAAACTAAAGAAGTAGCATATTCAAAATGACAACAGGTTATTAAATTGCAAAAGGGATATCTAAAAAAGAACCAAAACTTATTGAAAATAAAAAATTGGGTAAAAAGCTTAGTAGATGTAATAAATAGTAGACTAGATAGGTAAAAGAGAATCCACATTTTGGGAAAAAGAACTAAATAAATGTGGTCAGATTTGCTAGATAGTCACCAACTCCATTTCCTCTTCCTGGGCACGTAAGAAAACCATATTTCCTGGGTGCTTTTGCAGGGAGTTAAGGTGATTGGAATGTGAGCGAAAGTACAGCATATCACATTTAGGTCTGGTCTCAAAACAACCTGGATGATCATTTCCTTCCATAGATATCGTAAAAGCCACATGGTGATGAGGGCAGCATCACAAGATGAAAGTTGTATCTTGGAGGAGACCTGTTCAAACAGCCCCCAAGCTGCCTCAAATTGTGACACAGGCAAGAAATAAACTTTTATTCTGCTTCCTGAGTTTATTTGTTGTGTAATATAGCATAGTCTATCCTGAATATACAATAAAGCACTCTGAATGCAATGAAACAAGGTAAATACATAGAAAAATGAAAATAAAATCCTAAAGGACAGACTATGAAGCTCCAAATGTGTAAAATTGGTGTTTCAAGTGGTAAGCATAGTTAAAATGGGGAAGAAAAAATATTACAAAAGATAATAAACTGAGAATTTTCCAGAATTAAACACAGACATAAATCCTTAGACTGAAAAATGAAGTCATTCAGCATACTGGTTTACTTGTAGTAGTAATTTTCACAATAATGATTTTTTAAAATTTTGACCAAAGCTTAGAAATATACTATGGTCTTTTTATAACTCTTCATTTATTCATTAATTCTTTTGTTCATCCATACAAATAATATTTTTAAGAACTCATTATCTGTCAGATTCCTTGTTAGGAACTAGGAGTTTACAACTGGTGGGAACTGGTGGGTTAGGAACTGGTGGGAAATCAGAGAAATGGCTGGCAATTATTACAGAAAGCACAGTAATAATAAGCATTTATCTCAATACCGGGAAGGGAGGGATTGAGGGTATTCTGACATAAAATGGCATGACACATTAAAAAGAATGCTAGTAATCAAGGTAAGAGCAGAGGAAACGTGGGCCAGTAGCTAGTGGTAGTACTCGAACAGTAGTCAGGATCCAAGTTCTGAACTAACATTTGCTAACTAGCTTGAAGCCTTAGAAGCAACATACTTACTGGATGAGTTTAAGAATAGTAATTTTCCTAAAAAGTAATCTCTGTTCCACTCACCTATCTGAAATACCAGCGTAGCTCTAAAGAGCCATGGATTTTGAGTGAGACAAAACATTTTGCATGCATCTCACCAACACATACACACAAGAGAAGAAGCATCTTAGCCAGGTAACACCACTGCTGGGATCCATTCCTCTTATTTATGACGTATTGCCTTCCTTATCACCTCAGAACTTTTCTTTCTGTTGCTTTACTACCAGGCTTTAGTGCAACAAGTGGGAAAATGGGTGAAAATGCAACACTGAAGAAGCCTAGAAACTGGAGATACAGAGGGGAGAATATCCAGGAGGCAAGAAAAGAGCATAACAGTAAGGGGGCTGTGCCATGAGGCATAAGTGACGGCCAGGTACTTAGCGCAGAAAAGTTTGGGCGGGAGAAAAAAAAGAGAGAGGAGAAAAATCTCCTGTTGTGAGGGATGGGACTACAGAAGGTAACTCAAAAAGTGAATTTTTAGGAAATCTTTCTTTATGCTGTACAATATAACACACTGCTGCCCCGGGATACCTCAGAAAAGACCTGTGTTGCTTTTCAATAGTTTGGGGGGTCAGGTTTTTTAAAATTTCCTTTAAAGGTAATATTGGTGAAGGCTGGCCACAAGTTTTATTTTGGTTACATATGCACACACTATTTCCTAACAATGAAAGTCCCAAAGGTAAAGCACTCATAACAGTAAAAGGAACCTGTGTGAGAGAAAGAGAAGTCTCAGTCAGCAGCCACTGAAGAGCAGGAAGGATCTGAAGAAGGAAGAGAACTGGGCAGTGTGGGGATAATGGAGACAAATTTCGTTCACTTCATCATTTTGACCAGATCCATTCCCATTATACGAATGATCACAAGTCTATAGGCCAAAGCCTTGGAGTAATTAGATCAGACCTGAATCATGTAAATTATGGTCCAGGGAGAATTTGTTAAAGGTGAAAACATTACCCACCGTGCTGGGTCTGTGTTGAAACTGTTACTATACTTAGATGGCTGCTGAGAATGAGAGGGGAATTGCAACAATGGTCTTTGGAAAGGGTCAGTTACTTTAGAAATCCCACTGATGGGGAGGAGGTTGGTCTTCCCCAACATAAAATCACCAAAGCAGTGCCAGGCATGTGAGCCGTGAGGAAAAAACTGTGTGGAGCATGTTCTTTATTCATCTTCCAGGGGGTATTGAGATAAATGCCAAGCACTCCCTCTGGCAGAAAGAGAATTTGTGCATAGGCAGTGGTCATCGTCACTTCTCTAGAGATCTTGGCCTTTCTGTTTGTGGGGACAAAGCCCCAAAAAACAGTTTCCAGGCTCTCGGCCTCACAATAGAAAGGTGCTGGCTCGGGTAGTAAACGGCCATCAACTGTGATCAGATGGCCAGCAGCTGTGGCTATTTGGCCGTCAGCTGTAACCCGTAAGCCATTGGCCACTAATATAACGGTGTGGCTACGCTAGCAGAAAGAATGGGGGCTAGCAAGAAGATGGTGGCTGGCAAGCGTGGACTGCTGTTAGGCAGATTATGTAGATCCTGCTTCCTGTGTCTCCAGCCCAACCGCCAGCGAGAATATATTGGTTTGACTTCCTTATCTATGGCTCCGTGGGTGTTCCTGTTTGGCCTTACCGTGTCCTGCGTTCTTATGTGGGGAGCGGGAGCTGAGACCCTGCCTGACACCCTGCACGACACCCTGCAGCGAGCAGGGTCCCCCGCACGACACATGGCGTAGTCGGCAGGATACGGTGCTGGCCAAAGCTCTCCGAAGGGCAGTGGAGCAGTTTGTGCCTATGAAAGCTCAGTCTGAGGAAGACCAGGAGGAGCAGCTGCTGGAGAGCTCGATCCCCGTGGAGGGGTGGAAAGATGTGGACGGTTCCCCAACCAGCAGAGGCCGGAGAAAGCGAAGGTTGTTGCCGCCCTGTGGGCTGGGAAGTGCTTGCTGACACAGCCTGGATGCGGGACTTGTCCCAGGAGGAAACGCTTGCTGAGTCCTCTGTGGGAGATGAGGATGAGGTCAAGGTCATCCCTCACCCCCAGGACAGCCCTGGAGAATGACTATGGACTATGGGGAATTGCCTTCCATCCCTAATTTAATGGACGTTTGACTGTTTGGGAACATACCACCATGTAGTGGGACTGGCGGATGTTTGCTTTTGTGTCTTGACTGGCCGCCATTGATAATATGTAAGCACCTTGATGTGAGCCGCTGTTGTTCCAGCACAGTACCCCGAGAGGCCCAGAGAGAGAGTGGCAGTGCCCTGAGAAACTCTGGCTGTGCCCGGGGAGACTGGTGGTACCCTAAGAAGCCCAGGAAGTCTGGCTGTGCCCAGAAGTACTGTGGTGGTGCCCTGAGAAAACCTGGCTGTGCTCAGAGAGCCTGGCTGTGTCCAGGATATTGCATTCACATCCAGGCTCCTCGCACAGGGACCCTCGCGGAAGATGATTGTCGGTAGATTGTGAGGCGAGACCCTGTAGGGGTGGAGTGTGGGGACAAAGCCCCAAAAAACAGTTTTCAGGCTCTCGGCCTCACAATAGAAAGGTGCTGGCTCGGGTAATAAATGGCCATCAACTGTGATCAGATGGCCAGCAGCTGTGGCTATTTGGCCATCAGCTGTAACCCGTAAGCCATTGGCCACTAATATAACGGTGTGGCTACGCTAGCAGAAAGAATGGGGGCTAGCAAGAAGATGGTGGCTGGCAAGTGCGGACTGCTGTTAGGCAGATTATGTAGATCCTGCTTCCTGTGTCTCCAGCCCAGCCGCCAGCGAGAATATATTGGTTTGATTCCCCTATCTATGGCTCCGTGGGTGTTCCTGTTTGGCCTCACCGTGTCCTGCGTTCTTATGTGGGGAGCGGGAGCTGAGACCCTGCCTGACACCCTGCAAGACACTGTTCCTGGAAACATCTGACAACTTGTTCTAAAGTACAGAAACTACTCTCACTGAAGACATTCCAGGGTCTCCTTCCAGTCACAGACATTCTAAGCTGGCTTCCCTAGTCTCCTGTGGCCATTGGAGGACCTCAAATGAGGACTGTGAGCAGTTCATGATGTGAATGGTGACTGTGTTTTGAGAACTAAGTGTAGTTATGTTCAGAATCAGAATAACTACGCCACAAATAGGGCTTTGAGTCTCAGTTCCCTCAGAGATGGAAGGAGCTCCTCTCTGGCCAGAGGAGTTTTGGGTGACCCTATACCTGAGGTGACATTTCTCTTCATTGTCATTCATTTCCTAAGTCATTTCCTCAAAGGTCAGCAACCAGGGCTCACTGTCAGCCGGATGATGGCAGATAACTCCACAGCTAGAGCTCTGGCCTGGTCTGAGTACCCTACTGTGACCGCAGAGAGAGTGGGGGATGATCAGTGGCATCTTCCTGCAGGGGCTTCTCTCCTGCTATGCATGGCCTTCTAGATCCCAGGTGGCTGAAGCATGATCTTATCGCTTCTGACAGAACCAGGTGCCAGGCTGCTGCTATCTGAAAGACCCTCATACCCCAAGGTCATGTTGTTAAGGTCTAGAATCGACCACCCCTCAATTGGACAGAGGACACACGCGATAATGCAAGTCACACAGCGAGGTTTATTTCCAGCTAGCTGGGGTCCGAGTATCTGTCCGACGCAGCGGGTTTCAACAAGGACCCCGAGCACTCAAAGCCAAGGGTTTATATAGCATCTTTAAAGCATCCAGTAATTTTCCATAGCTTCAAAGAGTATACATATCATGGGCTTGTTCCACATTCTGGGGATTTGACAAGATAAGCTGGCTTGTACCCCACCCAGTCGGCAGTTAACAAGATAAGCTCTTTTCAGACAGGACATCTGGTCCACACCCTGTTAAGGTCATCCAGAAAATGGCTTCCTTTCTTATGCTAACCTACTCTTACAATGTCTTCCCTCTGCGCCCCAAACTTTCCTGTCTTGGTTCCAGCCTTGTCACACTCGTGCTGTCAAGTCTCCACCTAGGCCCCTGCGATCCCCATGCCACTGCCTTCAAGCAAATAGGTCCAATCTGGACAATTCCCTTACCACAGCTAAGTAGATATCTTTCTTGTTTTACCTATAAGCAGAAAACCTTTCTTTTCAGACAATAGCTTTGACCATTTGTCTTCTCAAATCAATGAGTGAATTCAGTATTCCAGGAGACCACCCAAAAGAGCTTCTGCCGTCAACTCTGCTTCCTCCTAGAACCAATCCTCCTTCACTCTCCTGTTGGGTTTACTGCCATTCTCAGAGGTTGACCAGCCAGTTATGCTGGAGATCTTGTATTTCCTTTTTAGACATTTCTCCACAAGGGCTTAAATTCATAGGCAGGATAGTACAGCAATTAAGCATGTGGGCTTTTGACTCAGCCTGTGTGCAAATCCTGCCTCCATTACATACTACCATTACATACTACCTGTACATACTACAGGTAAGTAGTAGTATCATCACTAACCCTTGGGTTACCATCTGTAAAGTGGGAATAATACAGAAGGTGCCAAAAAGTGTATACACGTTTTAAGAAAGAAAAACTGTATTAAAATTGCAATACTCAATATATATCGATAACAAAAGATGAATACAAGTCACGTTTGACTTCTGCAATTAAAAGAGATGCTCAAAGTAGTTACCATCAGTGTCCAGACACTTCTGATTATGGCACACTACTGCTTGAGCAATGTTGACCGAAGTATCCACTTGTGTACATTATTTTGGCACCTCCGGTAGTACATAATTCAGAGAATTCTTGTGAGAACTGAATGAGAAAATGCATACAAAAAAGCCTCATAGTAAGATCTCTATTAGTTGTTATTATTTCTTACTGTATGCTAACTCCTCACAAAGTTCACAATGTAGTCACTAGACTCTAGTGGAAGAGAAAGACACATAAATTACTGTAATATTATGATTTATAAAAAATATGTATTTGGTCACCCACATATATTTGGTCTTTGTTTATATTTCCTGGTTCAAGCTCCTAAACCCTTAGAATTTCCTGTGCTAAGAGGATAAAGGTGCCTTTTGTTCTGTTAATAAGCTACTTTTGGGAAGTCCTTAGGTGACCTAGTTGCCAGAGGAACCAACCATGTGATTAGAGGATTGAAACTTTCAGTCCTCCTACCACCTCCAGGGAGAGGAGAGGGGCTAAAATTTGAATTCAATGGCCAATTTGGCCAATGATTTAATGAAGCGTGTCTATGTAATGAAGTCTCCATAAAAACCCAAAAGGATGGGATTCAGAGAGCTTCCAGGTTGATGAATTCAAAAAGGTGCTGGGAGAGTGGAGTGCTTAGAAAAGTCATGAAAGCTTCACCCCCTCTCCCTATGCCTGGCTCTATGCATTTCTTCTGTCTGGCTGTTCCTGAGTTATATTCTTTATAATAAACAGGTAATCTAGTAAGTAAAATGTTTCTCTGAGTTCTGTGATCTGCACTGGCAAATTCATCAAACTCAAGGGGGGCATCATGGAAACTTCTGATTTACAGCCAGACCATCAGAAGTAGAGGCAACAACCTGGACTTCCAACTGGCGTCTGAAGTGGGATGGGATCGAGGGCAGTCCTATAGGACCGAGCCCTCAACCTGTGGAATGAGATGCTATATCTGGGTAGTGTCAGAATTGAGTTGAATAGAATACCCAGCTGGTGTCCAGAGCATTTCTTGTTGTCCATGTGGGTATTCCCCCCTCCCCCCCACACACACACATATTGGGATTGGGTCCAGGAAACCAAAAGAATTACTAATTTCAATTCAAAATAATAAATGCAATAATAAAAATATATTTGATTCTCATTATTTATGGATTTTATATTTGTGGATTTGCCTGTTCACTAAAATTTATTTGTAAGTTCAAAATCAATATTTGCAGTGCTTTTGTGGTCATTCCGGAACATGCACAGAGTAATGAAAACTTTGAGTTGTCTGACATGCACATGCACCTTCTTAGCTGGGGTTGAACAAGGCAACTCTCTGCCTTCTGGTTTCAGCTGTCCTACTGTAAATAAGTGTCCTTTTCATGGTCTATTTAGTGCCACATTTTTCGCATTTTTGTGCTTTTTGTTGGTGATTCTGCTGCTTAAAATGGTTCCAAAGCATAATGCTGCAGTGCTGTCTAGTGTTCTTACATGCAAAAAGGCTGAGATGTGCCTCACGGGGAAAATACGTGTGTTACATAAGCTCCATTTAAACATAAGTTATAGTGCTGTGGGCTGTGTGAGTTCAATGTTAATGAATAAACAATACATATTAAATAAGGTGTCTTTAAATAGAAACACATGTAAAAGAAGTTTATATGTTGGTCAGTGGAGGAAGATGTTGTGACCAGAGGCTCATGGGAAACTAAACCTGTATTTACATCAGGGGCAAATGTTCAGTATTCGTGGTGACTTACAAAATGTACTAATGCAAATAACAAGAACCAACTGTATGTAGAAAGAGCCCAGAGAACCCAGAGGAGGCTCTATCAGCTCTGCCAAGAGAAGCAGATTGTCCGAGGATGAACTTCTAAGCTGCCTGGGCAAAGGGAAAGTGAGAGCGTCCTGGTGGATCAGAGGGCTAGTGTGATCGAGGGAGGTGGGGCAGGGACATGCTTGTGAACTACTGAGATAGAAGTCCAAAGGCAGTCCATCATTCTTCCATTTACTTCCAAATATTTACTTCCATTTAACAAATATTTAACAAATATTTACTGAATGCATCCTAAGTCAGGGATGTATGGGTGGGTGATGGAGTTAGGTGGGACCATTGAGAAGCCCTGGAGGCCATGCTAAGGGGTCTGGAATTAATCCATGAGCAATGAAGAATCATGAAAGGCATTTTAGGAAGAAGTTTTAGGAAGGAGTGACTCAATATGGCCAGAGAACAAAGGGCTTAGGTAAAGCTAAATGACTTCTTTCACTTACACAGTAGACTAAACAACCCAAAGAAGCTAAACCTTGCACACCAGCCAAATGGAATTTTCAGTTCTTTCAAGAGCTGTGTTCTCTCTCCTCTTGGGTCTTTGCTGTGTTGTGCCTGAAATATAGTTCTCCCTCCCCTCACCCTCTGCCTGAAACATATGCTTTGCTTTCTCTATTTATCTCCTAGGTGAAAGGGTTCAAAGTCACTTTCTCCCAGAAACCATACCCATGCATGTTCCCTATATGACACTTTTCACAGTGAATTGTTTTGCTTGATTGATTTATTGCCCATCCTTGCCCAACAGACCATAATCTGAGAAGGCAGGGACCATGTGTAGTGTCACTGCCTGTTCGTATCCCTAGTACCTGGTGCCTGGCACTTACTACGTGCCTATGATTCCAAAAGCAGGGGAGAGAACAGGTTCCCCCTAGGGAACTTTGGCATCCAGCTTGCCTAGTCTATGAATTGGTGGGGTTATACATTGCATTGAAGGTCGAATGTTCCATTCTCCATTGTGGGTACTGCACAGTGCCCCAGGATCCAGGTTTCCTTAAGCCCCCTACATGTCTAAGGATGATTAAGTTACCGAGAGTGCTGAGTTTGCCTTCCAGCCAGCAGAACCCTCTGTGAACTGGGAAACAATTGATTCTTCTCCAATGCACTAAGTGCACTTAAATGTCTATAATTACAGTTGCATTTTCTAAAGGACACTAATTATCCTTAATTAATGGATTATACTTATTGCCTGGGAGCAAGAAACAAAGCACATTGCATTGGCGGGGAGGTGTTCCTCTTCTTTGCTTCACAGTGAGTCTTGGAGTTCTTTCTACTCATGCTTCAAGGTCCAGGTCCCATCCTGCTCCACTATGGTAGGTCATTCCCTCTGAACTCTAGGGAATAAAGGCAGGGAGGAACCCATGAGACTATTTCAGGTTAGTCTCAGAGAATGTCAGTGTCCTAGTTCGGTGTCTGGCCTTGTAGGTTTAGAAACTTAATTTGTCCATGGTTCCTCTGGTCACTGATTCACACAAATCAGACTCATAAGAGACTGAGTCATAACCAGAAAGCAGAGTCTTTTTCACTGGATGGCAGGAGTGTGCATTACCAGAACTTGGAATATTGGTATTTGTGTTCCAGGGCATTCCTGTTCTCATATCCCAGGAGGTCAAAGGACAGTAAATATTTTTGAGGTATGGTTTAGTCTAGCTGTACCTGATAAAGCAGAGAGATCATGGATTATTATTCCCACTTTTCAAAGAGACCAAGGTTCAGACAGGTTTTACTCAAATATCATGCCTTATTTGGTCTTGGTGTTCTATTCACAAATTTAAGCCCACGCTCTTTTGTTAACTGTGATCCTAATAATAAGAAATCTAAATGGATACATCACATAAAAATTTTTATTGAAAACAGGAGTAAATGAAGTAGGTAAAGTCTTAACCTGCTAATGAACGGGCTCAAATTTGAACCAAGTGCAGAGACAGCAGGTCAAGTGTTTGGGAACATGTAGTTTATTGAGGGAGTTGCTCTTCCAGGAAAACTGCTTATGAAGGGAGGAGGAAGCTGAGCAAGGATATAGTCTCACGTAAAATCTAGCCTTTGCCTGATTCACTAGGGAAAGGCGCTTGGAGCATAAACTGCATTGACAAGTATACAACCCCCCTCCACACACACACACACACACATACATATTTTGACAAGAGCACCAGCCTTTCGCATCCCTGTATCAGTCAATCATTGGCTGTGAGCTGCCCCTGGGGCTGAGGGAGGGAGCAATGGCTTATGACTCTCCAGATGACAGGGCTCCTACCAGCTAAGAGCAATTCTCCTGAGCAGGGGCAGTTGGAAGCCCTTAGCAGACAACACTCATAGAAGCTGGGGGCTGTGTGTGCTGCCCTGGAGAAGGGGATCTGAGTGGCACACTGCAGCCTCTGCTGCAGACACTAATCCTGTGTATTGTCCTTCTCACCTCCTGGCGTTTAGTACATGCTCTTCTCTCTGCCCAGAACTTGTTTCCCTCCTTTTTTCACAAATAAATCTTACTTCCCCTTTAGGCCTCATCTTAGGTGTCACTTCCTCCAGGAAGCCTTTGCCAACGCTACAAAACTAGTCTAGATTTCCCCGGTTTTCCCATGTACATCACATTAACGTGGTAAAGCTGACCTCTGTCTGTCTGTGCCCACCTTGACCGTAAGCTGCAGGACGTCAGAGACCACGTGTGCCTTATATTCCTCTATCCAGTACTTACAACTCTTCTTGACACTCTACAAATGCTTTTTGTGTACAGGAATTAATAATGCTCTTCTAGAGGTTTCAAACCTGAAAAAGGTATCATTTAAAATAATTGTTTTATTTTAAAATTACAGTTGACATACAATATTATATTAGTTTCTGGTATACAGCATAGTGATTAGATATTTATATAACCTATGAAGTGATTATCCTGATAAATCTAGTACCCATTTGACACCATACATATTTATTACAATATTATTGACTATATTCCTTACACTATATTTTACATCCCCATGACAAATTGTGACTACCAATTTGTACTTCTAAATTCCTTCCCCTTTTTCACCCACCACTCACAACGTCCCTCTCTCCTGGCAACCATCAAAATGTTCTCTGTATGCATGCATTTGTTTCTGTTTTGTTTTGCTTTTTAGATTCCACATGTAAATGAAATCGTATGACATTTGCTTTCTCTGTCTGACTTACTCCACTCAGCACAAAACCCTCTAGGTCCATCCATGTTGTTGCAGATGGCAAGACTTCATTCTTTTTATGGCTGAGTAATATTCCATTGTACATAGGTACCACATCTGTTTTATTTATTCATGGACACCCAGGTTGCCTCCACATCTTGGCTATTGTCAATAATGCTGCAGTGAACATATGGGTGCACATGACCCTTCAAAAAAGTGTTTTGGGTTTCTTTGGATAAATACCCAGAAGTGGGATCACTGGGTCTTCTTTGACTCTTGTTATAGCCTTTGTTTTGAAGTCTATTTTGTGTGGTATAAGTATTACTACCTCATCTGTTTTGTTTGTTTGTTTCCATTTTCATGAAATATTTTTTTCCATCCCTTTACTTTAAGTCTGTGTGTATCTTTCGATGTGAAGTGAGTCTCTTGTAATAGGCATAAGGAAGGGTCTTGTTTTCTCACCCATTCAGCCACCCTGTCTTTTGATTAGAGCATTCAACCCATTTACATTTAAAGTAATTGTTGATATACATGCAGTTATTGCCATTTTATTATTCATATTTTTGATCTTTTTTTATTATTCTTTTTCTTCTAAAAGAAGTCCCTGTAACATTCCTTGTAATGCTGGGCTTGTGGTTATGAACTCCCTTTCTTTACTTGTCCTTCAATTCTAAATGTAGCTTTGCTGGGTAGAGTAATCTTGGTAAGACGTCCTTGCTTTTTTTCACTTTGAGTTTATTTCCTGCCAATCCCTTCTTACCTGCAAAGTTTCTGTTGAGAAATCAGCTGACAGTTTTATGGGGTCTCCCTTGTAGGTAACTGAGTGCTTTTTTTCTTGTTGCTTTTAAGACTCTTTCTTTGTCTTTAATTTTTGGAATTTTAATTATGATGTGTCTTGGTGTGGACCTCTTTGGGTTCATCTTATTTGGGACTTTCTGTGCTTCCTGGATTTGAATGTGTATTTCTTTCACCAGGTTAGGGAAGTTTTCTGTCATTATTTCTTCAGATAGGTTTTCAATTTCTTGCTCTCTCACTTCTCCTTCTAGTATCCCAATGATGTGAATGTTGATATGCTTAATGTTGTCCCAGAGGCCCCTGAAACTATCTTCATTTTTTTAAATTCTTTTTTCTTTTTGCTGCTCTGATTGGGTGTTTTCTGCTACCTTATCTTCTAAATCACAGATTCGATCCTCTGCTTCATCTAACCTACTGTTGATTCCCTCTAATGTATTCTTCACTTCGGATATTGTATTCTGTATTTCTTACTGGTTCTTTTTTTATGTTTTCTATCCCTTTGTTAAAGTTCTCACTGAGTTCATCTACTCTTCCCCTAAATTCATTGAGCATCCTTTTGAACTCTGCATCTGGTAGATGCTTGTCTCCATTTTTTTTAGTTCCTTTTCTAGAGCTTTGTTCTTTTCTTTAATTTGGGACCTGTTTCTTTCTCTCCCCATTTTGTTGCCTCCCTGTGTTTGTTTCTATGTGTTAGGTAGGGCTGTTATGTCTCCCACTCTTAAGAGAGTGACCTTATGTAGCAGGTGTCCTGTGGAGCTCAGTGGTGAAGTCTTCCTGGTCACCTGAGTAGGGTGCTCCAGGTGTGTCCCTTGTGTGGGTTGTGTGTGCCTTCCTTTTGTAGTTGAGCCTTGGTTATTATTTGCAGGTTAATGGGAGGAATTGACAGGCTGATTGAGTGTAAGGACTGGCCATGACTACAGTGGAGGAGCTGGCCATGACTACAGTTGTGTGGGGGCTGACCCTGTGGAGCAGGATTCACTTTAGCAGGTTTCTGGTGCCTGCATAGTCTGCCAATTGGGGGTGTAGCCCACCAAGGCAGCCATGTGATGCTTCAACTCAGTCCAAAGCTGGCCACTGGGCATACCAGACCTAGGGCCTCCTGGGTGGGACACTGCCACAGGCCAAGTCTAGCTATAGCCTGTGCCCTGGCTGGGGCCACCTGGCATGAGCCATGAAGTAATTCGTAGATGGTGGCCACCCGTGGTGGCCTTGAAGGTGTCTGGGAGAGGTCCATTGTCACTAATGCTGGGCTAGGACTGCTCAGCAAGTGGTACAGGGCACACTGAGGCCAGATACTGCTTGTTTTGGTTTTGTGAACCTTTGAAACATTTTAGGAAAGTCCACAGCATGAGCCAAGCCAGACCATTTGTATGGAAAAGCCACTGGAAGTAGCTTCTGTGGGCTTGAAAATTGGGTGGGGCAGTCTCAGGGAGTCATGAGTTCGAGGCAAATAGTTCCAGCCAGGTTGATGGAGACTCAGATATGGTGGCCGCCTGTGTCTGTGTGCTTGGAGCGGGAGGGCTCAACAAAGAAACAATGGATTCTGCCAGCACTTCTGTCTGGAAAAAGCTGACCCTCCAGCCCTTGCTCTGAAGCCAGACAACTCAGTTCCTCCCCATATGTCCCTGGTGCCTTTCAAGCTGCTGCCCCAGCACTGGAGCTCAGAGTAAGTGAGTCTGTCGGTGAGTATGTCTGTGCACGGGCCCTTTAAGATATATACCTGGGACTGCAGCTGCTCCCCATCTCACTCAGCCACAATCTCCACTGGTTTTAACAGTCAGAAGTTGTGGGGACTTTCTCCCTGGCAGTGGAAACCTGTGCTGGGGAGCCTGGTGTGGGGCTGGGACTCCTCAGTCCTCCAGGGGTAACTCTGCAGCCTAGATATCCCTCCCAATATTTAACCTCTACATGTGGGTGTGGCACCAGCCTTTTCCATGACTTCACTATTTCTACTAGTCTTGAGGTGTCTTCTTCTGTATATCCTCAGTTGTAGGACTTTGGTTCAGCTAGACTTCAAACGATGGCTGTGCTGTAGTTTAGTTGTAATTTTGATGTAGTTGTGAGAACACAACATTTATTTATTCCACCAACCTAATTGGAAAAAAAAAGGCTTGAAAATCTGCAATGAGTAATTGAGCTAAGCCAGGTTTATCACCATAGAGACAAATAGGTGGGAGTGATACCTACACTGTGCTCCCATTATCATGAACTGTGGGAGCGTTTTTAGGGTCAGGAAAAGTTGTGCTTATGCTGAATAACAGCTGGTTTATTTTGAATTCATAAGTATAGTGAACCTTGTAACTGATATCCCCCCGCCTTTTTTGTGTGTGTGTGCTAGGAAGCTCAGAGACCAAACCCCTAATTAAGCAGAAGGGTTGAAATTTTTAACTCTAAATACAGGCACCAAAGTTTCTTTTTGGCAAACACCCTGAAGGCTTGAGGGAAGTGAAACCCCAAGGATGTGATCTGGCCCTGAAGAAACAAGTGAAATGGAGAGTGGGGTCCATGTAGTTAGGAGGGGGGACAGAAGTCAGTGAGCAGAGGGCTGGAGACCAGAGAAGGGAGGGGAGACAGCAGAACAACATGGTTGGGCCAAGTAGAGAAAGTGAGTCACTGAGGAATTCCCCAGAAGTTTAAGCACAAGGGTTCTCAGTATGTTAAGTTGCTGTGGTCTTCCAGCATGAACCCCTTCCATTGTTTTGAAGCTTCAGTAAGGTCTGCTACTCATATATGTTAAGACCAGTGGAATTTCAGAGAAAGGAGGGATCAGAATGAGTCTGGTCAGGGGTCATATGATACAGAAAAAGGTCAGCACATGCTTGAAGTGAGATGATTCACAACTCAGTGCCAGTTGGAGCTCAGATCCAGGGGTCCCCAGGAGAAATACAAGTCACTGCCCCCCAAATTCCCTGAAACATTAGAGGAATCATGGGTTGCATGAAGGATAGGGGTTTGAGTCAATTCCAATTGAATCTTTTAAAAATGGAATTAACTAGGCTGTATGTGTTAGAATTCTATTTTAACAAGCATTGTTCTCTAATTCATAAAAAAAGTACCATGAATTAGGTATTTTATAGGTACCTAATTCAACCTCTCATTTTATGGTAGAGATTGAGGCATGAAAATGTGACGTCCCTTGCCCCAGATCAGTTTCGACGTCTTCCCCTATAAATTAGGAGACTTTGACTTTTAAATGTGTAAATCTTAACTCAGAAATAAGATTATAAATTCTATGAGGACAAGGGTCACATCAAATAACTGAGATTTCCATTGCATTTAACAAATATTAGAGAGTAGTGAGAAGGGACAGAAATTGACCATAGAGAAGAAAGGGAGCAATAAACTAGCAGCTTACCCTCTTCCTTCTAGAAGCCTCTCCCTCTTGTTGCACATGGGGTGCTTATGGCTGTTAAGGAGAATATCAGTTACTTGAATGGTAGGCTTCAAAGTGAGTTGTTCCTGCTATTAACTGATCTTTCTGAAGAGCAACCTCATTCTTTAACTCCTCCTAGCTCACAGTTCTTTCAAAAAAAAACTCCTCTTTTGTTTAAATGTGCAAAGACTTTTCTCCGAAAAGGAGAGACAATAAACTACCAGGGAAGATATCATTTCCTGGTCTTCAACAGAGTCAGAACAAAAGCAATATTAACTCATATTTGTTGAGGGTTTCAAATTCAACCCCAACTCTTCCCCTGAATTCTTCAGACTCTATTAAAGTAAAAATTAAAGTTTTAAACATCATGGTTTGTCTAACAACCATAAGAAAGATTTCATTTTTTAAATAATAAAAAGGTGGGTTTTGAAAAGGCAGAAAAATTTATTTTTCCTTCTTTGAGTCAATAGGGAATAGAAGATGACGGTTAGTTAACTGAATAATCTAGTATTTAACATTTCTTATGCTAATCTAGCCAAAAGCCTCTGTACAGTTTATTAAAATTTGCATTTTGTGTATAGACCTAATGGGGAAATTTTAAAATGTATATATCTATAAAAATAATTATACATATTTTTTTGTTAAAGAAAAATAGGCTAACTTACCCTTCCTCTTTCCCTAGCAGCCTCATGAGTGGAGTGCACAAAAGCAAATACTGTGGCGAGCCTTCTTGTTTTGAAAGGTTTAACTCAATTTAAATTCCTTGCTGTATAAATAGGCAAATTCAGAAATGAAGGGCTCCAACAAGAGCCACGAGCGCTCTCTGGTGGTTATCAGAGGGACAAGGAAAGCATTTTCATTCAGGGCAAAACTGTTGCCAGCAAGGAAGAAAGAATGGCAGAAAGGTTAAGTCACCACTTCCATTGGAAATTAGAAGTACCCCGTTTCTCCAAAAATAAGACCTAGCTGGACAATCAGCTCTAATGTGTCTTTCAGAGCAAAAATTAATATAAGATCCGGTATATATTATATATATTATATTATATTATATTATATTATATTATATTATATTATATTATATTATACTATACTATACTATATTATAGACCCGGTCTTATATTACAGTAAAATAAGACAGGGTCTTATATTAATTTTTGCTTCAAAAGACGCATTAGAGCTGATTGTCCAGATAGGTCTTATTTTTGGAGAAACGGGGTAGAAAGCTTCAGGGATTCACCTCATGATGGTGTTTGTCTTTGTGATAATTGTCTTTAAACACCTTATCTATTAGCTTTCTTTTCTGAGCAAAGCTGATCTATAAATGTGAAAGTACAACTATAAGAAAGGCCTGATTTGTCTCATTTTGGAAGGCTTTGTCAGAAAAGGTAAAGATTCCTGACTAGCTGACTTGAGAACCAAAGAAATCTAGTACTTACTGTACGGTTCTGTAAGAGTGCATCACTTTCTGGTCTCCCTCACAGGGACATGATCCCATGAGGCCAGAGGCTGTGTCACCTTTAACATAGCATCCTCAGCCTCCAAACCCAATGCCTGGCACACAGCAGGAACACAACAAATATCTACCAAATGAATGAATAGCTACGAAGGTGCCTGTGGTGCTGACTTAGATATAAAGCGTGTGCAAAACAGGTTTTCCTAATCATGGCTGGAGCCTCTCCATCACACAGTTAAGAGCTTTTGAAGAGCCTTAAAAGAGGTTTTGAAAGCCATACTTACTCAGGTCATGAAAGGACTCTTAATGAATGTAGCAACATGTGGTGTGGTGGCTATCCTAGAAGGGGTTAATAAAAATCAAGCTTATCTGGTACCTATCTATCATTTAACAGGATACAAATGGCTTCACAGGTATCTCCTCTGACCTCAGTAGTCCTGAGAAATAATTATTAGAGAAAGGTGGAATGATGCTTTCATAGCAATGAAGTAATAAAGCTAAGAGTCACACGTGTTTCCTGTCCCACCATCCTGAGACTTTCCCACCTCCTTCTAGTCTCCGTAAAATTTAATGGTCATCTCACATTCTCCAGTTAGCTGAGACTAAAATTAGAGGGAGCAGTCACAGCTTTTAAAGATCAGACTGGTCAGTCATATCATAGACATCTCCTCTTATTACTCTTGACAGCCAGATGATAGGAATTACAAAGGCCGGGCTGGTCAGGCTGCAGGACACCAAATGGGTGAACAGCCTTTTTAATAGCTTTCTCTTCCCCAGTCATTGCCCATAGACTTGCAGCTTCCTGCGCCATAAAAGTTTGCTCAGGTTGAGACTGTTGAACATGTTCCCAAAAAGTGGACCGAAAAAAAACCCTGCGCTGGGTCAGTGGTCAAAGAAATTGAAAAGTTAGTACCAGGGTGACCCCTACTAAGTGTTTGCTAGTGACTTGGTTGGTCTGTTTGATTTCAGGGAAAGCAAACAAAAGTTCAGCAGACAAATATTTACTTAGGTCCCAGCTTCACTCGGACAACAAACCTGTAAGGAGCATATCGCCTCTTCCCCATCTACCAAACACAGCCCTGTGCAGCCCGCAAGAACCAGAGCAAATGCCACCTTTATTGACAACCTCCTCCATAGCACCCTGTGCTCAGTCATATCAGAGCCCTTACTGCACCATATTTAACTGTTTGCATGTCAATTTCCCCCAGTGACTCAGAGTGCTTTAAAAACAGGGCCATGTTTTTCATCTGTGTTTGAAAGAAATATGTCAGCTATCAGAGATGAGTCCCAGAAGCCCAGAGTACAGTCCAGTGGCTTTCAAACATTTTTTTATCATATTCTACAATAATAAGTACATTTTATATCAGAATCCAGTAACAGATATATATATATATATATATATATATATATATATATATAACATATACGTATATGTTATATATACATATATATGTAATTTTACAAAACTTAACAAAATAATGCTATACAAAATGCTACCTGGAATTTTGTTTTCTAGTTTATTCTCTATTATTTTTCCAAATGTTTATTATGATGCAGCAAATAGATTTTATGATACACTAATGAATGCCAACTTTCAGTCTGAAAAATATTGGTGTGTTGACTTCATCTGCACCCCACCCCCATTTTCTATATCTCTTGAATACTTCAAACTGGGGGAGGAGGAAGGAATTCTGATTAGGGGAACTCAGCAGGGAAAGGAGTGATGAAGCATGGATAGAACATGGAGAAAGCAATGTTCTGCCTAGTCCCCTTTCAGCCCCTTGGACTGGGTTTGAGATTCTATGTGTAGGATTCAATGTTAGAAACTAACCGGAAGGGCCACGAGAAGCTTTATAAAACTTTGGGCACAAACGAGGCTTCAGGGTCTAGATAAGGAATCAGTAAACTATAGCCCTTGCCCCAAATGCCAAATCCAGCCATCTACCTGTTTTTGTAAATACAGTTTTATTGTAACACAGCCCTGGCCATGCATTTGCGTATTATCTAGGGCTGCTTTTACTATAACTTCAGATTTGAGTAGTTGTTGTGATCAAGTCTGTAAGCACTGCAAAGCCTAAAATATTTACTATATAGCCCTTTGCAGAAAAAGTTTGCCAACCTCTGGTATAGATGCAGTATTCCCTACCTCTCTGGGAGGAAACTAACATGGCTGTGAAGCACCCAAGACAGAACCCTGGACATGGGTGGTATTTTTCTCAAGATAGCCCATGTCGCTACAGTGTGCTGCCATGAGCGGCCGGTGGCCAGCGTGAGTGGCCGGCAGCCATCGTCAGTGGCCAGCAGCCGGCGAGAGCTGCTGTGAGCAGCCGACTGATGCCCAGCCACTGACTGCCTCAGCGGGGGGGGGGGGGGGGGGCGCAAGGCTCATAATACCAGCCTGGGCCGGGGCCGGGCAGCTGTGTCCTGCACAACTAGACTGAGAAACACGGCTTGAACCAGAGCAGGGGTCTGGTGGAGTCAGAAAAAGAGGGGGGAAAATAGCCCGTGTCATCTCATCCCCAGAATTTGCGGGCTGCGGGCACAGACCAGCAGCAGCTCAGCCTGAGCAGGAGACGCTGGACAGGGCAATGCTGGAAGGGGACTGCTGCCGCAGGCTGCAGTGCTGCCTTTGCAAGTACTTGGAAGCACTTGGGGTGTTACTGTTATTGTGTATATGAGGACCCTTGAGCCAGCTGACACTGGGATTTCATTTGCCTTCTCTGTGTCTGGTGCAGGAAGGGTATGTGGAGTGTGCTACATAAATGTTTGCTGACTATTTCTTCAATGAGAAAGGAATTGGTGGCATGTGGTATAGAAACTGGGTTTTATCACAGCCCCTCTGGAAGGCAATGCCAGGAAAGAACCTGGACGCCTGCAGCCCAGACTGAAATCTACTCTCCTGTTTGAAGATCAAGACAGCTTTTCTCAGCTGCTTTGGCAACTAGTATCAAAGAGGAAGATTATGATAACAATGATTATAGTTAACAATAAACAAATATTATGTTCTTATCAAGTGCTAAGCATTATTTTAAGTCCTTTATAGGTAGCAATTTATTTTTATTCTCTTGATGAGAAGTACTATTTTAATTTCATTTTACAAATGAAGAAACTGAATCACAGAGAGGTTATATAACTTGCCCAAGAAGAAACAGCTAATAAATGGTAGAATCAGAATTTGAAAATAAGATGATCTTTGTAGCTGGGAAAAAAAAGAAGGAAAAAAATAGGATTGCTAAGATGACAGACATGCTGGCTGATTCATTGAATCCAATGAGCTTTTTTTTTTCTCTTTTTGTTGTCATCTAACAATTCATTCATTTAATAAATTTTAAGGAATGTGCCCTGTGTCTTTTCCATTTTGTCTGTAACTGGCTAGAGGTGGGCATGTTACTCAGTTCTGGTCAACAAGATGTAAGAAGCCTGCAGGGGCCTTCTGAAAAAGATTTCCTCCCATGAAATCCCACTCAAGGGCAAAGTATAGGAGAAGGATGGATGTTACCTGGATGAGATGCTTGATGATGCAGTCAAGCCACCATTTCTTCCCGGAAGTGCCTACCCCTCAATTCCTTATTAGTGAAATTAATAAACCCCTATTATTTAAACCACTTTTAGTTAGGTATTCTGTCACTCAGTCTCCATTCTATTATCCTGTTATATTTCCTTTATAGCTCTTATCACTATCAGAAAGTATCTTATTTATTGATTAGCTACCTTATCTGCCTATTCCCCTACTCCCTCTTCTAGAACACAAACTCTTCTAGAACATGGCTTTTACCTCCACCATTCATTGCTCTGTCCCCAGGGCCTAGACCATGTCTGGCCAAAGTGCTGGGGAATCTAAATATAAACCAAAGGCTCACAGATTAGGGGGGAAACAGAAAAATAAACATTATAAAATATAATAAAATATATTATATAAAATATATAAAATAAAAATTATAATACAATACAGGGAATGTTTGAATATAAAAAATTTATTACAGTAAAACACACATTGCCATTAATCCTCTTCAAAATACTCCCCCTTGCTTCAAACACACTTATCCCATTGTTCTTGCCAATTTCTGAAGCAGTTCTGGAAGTCCTCTTTTGTGAGTGTCTTTAGTTGCACTGTTGTGGCTGCCTTGATGTCCCGAATCTGAAAGAAGACTTCCAGAAGTGCTTCAGAAAGTGGCAAGAACAATGGGGATGTGTTCGAAGCAAGGAGGAGTATTTTGAGGGAGATTGATAGCAATGTGTCTTTTACTGTAATAAATTTTTTAAAATTTAAACATTCACCATATTTTTTTTTTATCATACCTCATAGTCATCTTAGAGGTAAAAAAATCACAAGAAACTAGGTCTGCTTAGGGACTCTGCATTCTAAAACTGTGTGGCCAGTCTGGTCTCAGACTCCCTGCCCACTCCCACCCCACCCCCACCCCCTAACTTTCATAGGTAAAAGTAGAAAATCTATCATTTTCAACTTGTTTTAAAAAGAGATTACGTGTTTTTAAAAGAGATTTAAACCAGGACATCCTGTTTTAAAGAAATACCTGTAGTTTTTTGTTTGCAGTTATGCAAATAAAAGCCAGGGACCTTGTTTGGGGAGGTAACCAAAGGCAGATGTTTCAGAAGCTGTGGCCTTTGTTCTGGGTTGTTGAGGACCATGGCACATGTTTGAGAAAACCCAGTTTCTAAAGTCTTGGTAACTTCTTTGTGGCCCAGGTAACTTTGGTGCTGGCTCCTGCAGGGTTAATTATGCTCTTCTGGGAACAGTTGCTTGCAGAAAGGATATGCAGGCCCCATCATCTCCACCCACTAAAAGAACAGAGCTGAACTTGGCTTTCTCCATCAAGGGCTGGCCTGTTTAGTGTCATTTGGGATGGAATCTACAATCCCTAGAAACTGTAATCAGGTTAGAATATTGAGTTTTGATGTGAATATCTTATGAGTTTGAACAATTGAAAACATCCTATGTTAAAACATTATTGTCTTAAACAGCCACGTAAACAAGAATGTACTGATGTTGGACTCTTGTTTTCCAATGTGATTGTCCATGCAAGTGGGGGCAGTGGAGAGGAAGGACTCTCCCTTGTGGGGAGCAGAAATGTCCTCTGTCAGCGATCTTAGGAAGAGGGAAATCTTGGGATGAGAAAGGAGGGCTGGAAAGATGGACCTCAGACCGGGGTGAGGAGGGAAACTCCTCTCACCTTTAGGGTAGGGGTCATCAAACTTTTTCATGATCCAGATAATAGCTATTTTAGGCTTAGCTAAATGTCAACCAAGCTCAAAACAGTGAGGAGCTTTGGCTAGAAATAAATGACAAAGATTTTTTTTCAAGGTTCTTAGGGTTTGCAAACTAGAAACACAAGCAACTAGGCAATATATAGAGTGTTCTGAAAGGAAAAGAAAAACTGAGAATTTGTATAGTAAAAAGTATATTCTTCAGATGATTCAGTTCTACATTCTTAGCCCCCAGATTGGTTCAAATGGCAATCATCATGTGTTGTGGTAATCATCATATGTCCAGTGGTCTAGACAATGGAACATTTTCTTTTTGGCATCATTCAGATGGCTAACTGAAGGTCTGATGTATGTCCAGTCATTAATGTACAAGGCACTGATGTGCACCCAGATATTCACACAGAACTGGTAAGTTTAAAAGTTTAAGTTCACAAAGTCACTTAAAACAAAAATAATTGTTTCCCTATGCCTCAGCTAACTTGAAGTTAATAATTTAGTAGCTTGACCACAGTGACTTCATTTTATTTCTTCACTCTCTTCCTCACAGGCCATGCATACATTTGCTGTCACAAATACTCAATTCTGGCACGATAGCACAAAAATAGCCACAGACAACACATAAACGAATGGCCATGGCTGTGTCCCAATAAAATTTTACAAAACAGGCAGCAGGTTGGATTTGGCTCATGGGCCATATTTTGTCAATCTCTGTTTTGGAGCATTGTAGTAATGGGGCCTAGGAACCAGAGAGGGTAGTATTCCTTGGGGATGTAAGCTAACTCCAAGTAGATGCTTGGTCATGAGCTATGCCAACAGGCTCCCTTCCAGGGCTCTCTAAGGATGTGGGCTGTGAAGACACCTGTTTCTCATAACAGCTATAAGATAGTGCTTGTTATCTCTCTTTCTGACTCCTAAACTTCTTTTCAGGTAGAAGTCACAGCCTTGGCTTAGGTGTGTTGAGGAAAGTAAGAGAAGGACCTACCTCAGACTTGGAACCCAGGAGCAAGGGGAACAGCTGTTCCCTGAGCCCAGAAGTGGTGGTGGTACCAGTGGATCCCAGCAGAGGACAGGGTCCCCAAAGAAGGCAGGAGTAGGAGAAGCCTATACCTGGGAGAGTAGGAGGCAGCAGGCCCCCTCGAAAATGAACACTGAATAATTTCAGACACTTCTCTATAAGGATATGTGGGCTTGAGCCATCATAATCAGGATGCTTAAGGAAAATAAGGGGGTTTATTTGTTTGTTTATTTGTTGTAATCACAGGCAGTGAACACTAGACACAGAGTGTAGTCAACCAATGGTTCCTAGGTTGACTGATGGCTACAACCCTGTCCTAGATGAACCATCGGGGCCCCAGCCATTAGCCTCTACTCAGCACAATGACTGAGGTCAACTGGCTAAGTCAGAGGAATTGCTCTAATTGTGATCAGAAGATGTCATGCAGAGCTGCTCAGCTTCCGTGCCACCAGGCTGAAAAGTCCTTCATTGTTGGCCATGGTGGGAGGATAACTCTCAGAGATCACCTCAAACTGTTCGATGGTGTAGCCAGCCTCTCTCACTGCAGCCTCCACTGCCTCCCGGTCCAGAGAGAGGCTGGAGAACTTGTGCTCACCAACCATGTAGTAGCTGCTCTTCAGGGCATCCAGGACCACCAGGTAGCCCCCGGGCTTCAGCAGGTGGCTGAGGTTCCTGAGGGCTGTGCGGTAGGCAGCGAGGTCTGGGCAGGCAGCGTCCAGGCACAGTGTGCTGAGCAGGCAGTCAGCTGGGGGCAGGGAGACAGCACCCAGCGGCCGGCTCTGAGTCACATCACACTTCAGGACCCGCTTGACCACCCGCCTCAACTTCTCCTCCTTCTCTGTCCTCTTCATTCTGAAATGCAAACACCAATAAACATCTTGAGACCCCACTCATGGCGACCCCAGGTCATTTGGGTCAGGGCTGAAAATGACTATATTGTCACAAATATTATATCCTTAGTGCCATCCCCATTGTAAAAGCAGAGAAAGAAGAAATGAGGGACGACTTTGGCATCTGAATGTGACCACATTATCCTATGCTGGGTTAGATCTCTTTATAAAGTGAATAACATGGAAATGATAATAAAAATACCTAGCTGCCTGCGTTTATACTGGACTGCCCCCATGAAATTATTCTTCTTTCACTGCTTATAATAGTGCCTGGCTCATTTATTATTATTAATTACTATTACCCTTGTCCTCTGCCAAATTGCAAGGTAGTGGCCATTTCACCCATACAATATCAGGTAATAGTGGGTTTAAAATGCTGATGTGGTATTTTTTAGTAGCTGCTGATCAATGAAGGGAGTGAGGTCATCCATAGACATTTTTAGAAATTGTTGATCACTACCACACAGCTGTGGCCAGGGCCACTCTAGAGAGAAAAGAACTTCAGGTTTGCATTCTCAGGCTCCAAAACATACTGCAGAGAGTGTGTTTTCTGAAGGAGATTGTTTTGGTAGCCTTGCTGGGAAGCCTATCCTTTTCTGCCAAATCAATGGGGTTCCTTGAGAGAAAATCAGTTAATGAAAGGAGCAGAGAAGGCAAGGGCAGGAGATGGAACAGAGTGCCATAGATCCTTTTGGAATTTTTTAGGGGAGGAATGAAGGAACAAACTGACAAATGAACAAAATTAAACAAACATAGAATGCACAAGACAAACCGGAGAAACAGACAAAGGAGAAAGAACTAGCATTAACTCAGAGAGGTAAGAGAAAGGGAAGAAATGAGTGTGTAAAGTGCCCATAAAGGCCACAGAACCAGATAATAGGAGTGATGACTGAGTATCTAGCCTTTTGAGGAAGTTAATCAACAAAACACTGGGGGTACAAATCCAGGCTTACATTCAGGAAACACATAGTCCCTTGGCTCCAGGAGAAGACAGCCACTTGGGCAACAAAGCTTGAAGAGAGCAGAGGATGGCCCAACATCAGAGCAGGTGACAGAGACACTGGGACCATTTTCTGGTTATGACAAAAAGTCAATGGTTTAAATAAAACTTGGAGATTTACTTCCAGGTAGAACGATTTGAGATAATAGCAATTATTTGTGGATACCTATTTAAATATTTAGTTAAAATCTTAAACCTAGTGGATATAATCAGTCTTTATAAATATCCTTTATGTTTATTATAATTTTCCATTTCATAAGCTTAGCTATAAGCATATGAAAACATGCTCACCATCTTTGGCCATCAGAGAAATGCAAATCAAACTACGAGATACCATTTCACATTCACTAGTGTGGCTATAATAAAGAAGACAGATAATAATAAGTGTTGAGAAGGATGTGGAGAAAAAGTTAAAATAAATGAATGGGACTATATCAAACTTAAAAGCTTCTGCACAGCAAAAGAAACCATCGACAAAATAAAGAGGCAACCAACTGAATGGGAGAAGATTTTTGCAAACAGTGCCTCCGATAAAGGTCTAATACCCAAAATATACAAGGAACTCATGAAACTCAACAACAAAAAAACAAACAACCCAATTGAAAAATGGGCAGAGGCCCTGAAGAGACATTTCTCCAAAGAGGACATACAAATGGCAAATAGACATATGAAGAAATGCTCAACATCACTAATCATCAGAGAAATGCAAATAAAAACCACAATGAGACATCACCTCACCCCAGTCAGAATGGCTATCATCAGCAAGACAAATAGCAACAAGTGTTGGAGAGGCTGTAGAGAAAAAGGAACCCTCATACACTGTTGGTGGGAATGCAGACTGGTGCAGCCGCTATGGAAGGCAGTGTGGAGATTCCTCAAGAAATTATGAATAGAATTACCATATGACGCAGCAATCCCTCTCCTGGGTATCTACTCCAAAAATCTGAAAACATTTCTCCATAAAGACACGTGTGCTCCAATGTTCATTGAAGCTTTATTTACGGTGGCCAAGAGATGGAAACAACCAAAATGTCCTTCAATAGATGAATGGATAAAGAAGTTGTGGTATATATACACCATGGAATACTATTTGGTGGTAAGAAAAGATGATATAGGAACATTTGTGACAATATGGATGGATCTTGAGAGTATAATGCTAAGTGAAATAAGTCAGACAGAAAAAGCAGAGAACCCTATGATTTCACTGATATGTGGTATACAAACCAAAAACAACAAAAGAACAAGACAAACAAATGAGAAACAAAAACTCATAGACACAGACAGTAGTTTAGTGGTTACCAGAGGGTAAGGGCAGTGGGGGGAGGGAGATGAGGGTAAGGGGGATCAAATATATGGTGATGGAAGGAGAACTGACTCTGGGTGGTGAACACACAATGGGATTTATAGATGATGTAATATAGAATTGTACATCTGAAATCTACGTAACTTTACTAACAATTGTCAATAAACTTTAATTTTAAACTTTAATTTAAAAAAATAAACTTTAATTTAAAAAAAAAAGAAAAAAGAAAAGGATGTGGAGAAACAGAACCTGTACACACACTGCTGATGAGAATGTAAAATGGTCCAACTACTTTGGAAAACAGTCTGAAAGTTCCTCAAACATAGAATTACCATGTGACCTAGGAAGTCTACTCATATGTTTTTAATCAAGATAAATGAAAACATATGTTCACACAAAAACTGTACGTATTTATAGCAGCATTATTGATAATAGCCAAAAGATGGAAACAACCCAAATGTCCATCAACTTTTGAATAAAATGTAGTATATCTATACAATGGACTACTATTCGGTACTAAAAAGGAACGATACATACCACAACATAGAAGAACCTTGAAAACATTATGCTCAGTGAAAGAAGCCGGACACAAAAGGCCACATATTGTATGATTCCATTTATACGAAATGTCCAGAAAAGGCAAAACTATACAGACTGAAAGCAGACCTGTGATTGCTAGGTGTTGAGAGGAAAGGGGAAATGGGAGTGGGTACTAATGGGTACAGGGTGTGTGTAGGGAGTTATGAAAATGTTCTAAGATTGTGGCGAGGATTGCACAACTCCATGAATATAATAAGAACTACTGAACTGCACATTTTAAACAGGTGAATTGAATGTTATGTGAATTTTATCTCAGTAAAGTTGTTATATTAAAGGGGAGAGAGAGACTGAGAAAGAGAGAAAAAGCTTAGCAAGGTATTCATTTTCAGGGAATTACTAACAACCAATAAACTGGTATATACAAGAAATAATAATTACTTTTAATTAGCTCTACCTCCTTCCCTATCAAGGGTAACAATGGTAATAAGGTAGCCAATTTGTCCTGATTGGTCTGGACTTTTCTGGTTTTCTCACTGAAAATCCCAGGTCCTGGGATTTTTCCAACTCAGTTATGGCAAAACAGGAAAGTTACTTATTCTAAAAGTAGGGTGATCATTTACAAAGCTGCCGTCCAGCCTGATAGAAATTAGATAATTTGACAGAACGTTTTAAGGATAAAAAATAATAATTCAACATTATGGAAGTCTGTGTGAAACATGGATTTGAATAGGTAAATTAATCTAGAATCGAAACAATTCAAATAACCTATCTGCACATGTGGATAACTTAAGTGTACACATAAAGCTAAAGAGGTGACAGTAGAGTGTCCTTTTGAATGTGTTTAAGGATGATCTTCTATATTGGGAATATTTTGGGAATACGTACTTATTTAAGTGATTATATCAGAAGCAGGTTGGAACTCTGGGCCCTATGGTTTTTTAAGCTATTTAAAGACACAAGTTATCACAGAACTAGTACTTGCCAGTCAGATGATGATGGAAATTGTTCCCAAACTGGGAGACACTGTGAAGTCTAGAAAGCTCACAGAGAATGTGCCAATCTGAGAGGGAAATTTGTTAGAAACACCCACCGTTGTGGATACCTGCTTGTCCTTGGATGTGTAGCAAACATTGGTGAACCCAGTTGCCAAGGCAGCTGTGTAAAGATTACACCTCAGGGCTTCTCGGGGCCTGCATGTTCACCCACAGGGAAACGGACTCGCCTGGAGACACAGTTACCACTCAGCCTCACATGTCGCTCAAGGGGTAGGTAAAACGCACACCAGAAAACTGTTATGCAGTTTTACAGCAAGCTAACAGCAGTGTGGCCATTTCTTTAGTTCTAAAGATCTACTCTTTCAAATGAATCAATATACAAAAAAGGCAGCTATTTCCTCTATAAATATGCTATCTATAAAAGCCGGAGGGATCAGGGGAAGGTGGGGAGGAATAGAAGGATAAAGAGTAGCACTCCTGGGAAGAACACTTTGAAGAATGTCTTTCCATATCCCAGGTAATTGTCCTGAGATTTAGAGGAGCTTTCTCTTGTCCTGTCCCTGCTAGGCAGGTGGTACATCAGAATCCCCTGGACACACTTTTTTTCCATTACACTCACCTCCCCCAAACCCCATCTCCAGAGGTTCCAGCTGGGGGCCTCCTGAGGAAGAACCATCAAAACGTGTAATGGAAATAAAAAAAAAAAAAACTGAATAAGCTTGGATGCCAATGTAAGAATTCTAAGAGCAAGGAACAGATAAATTGGGTAAAAGACATTCTAGGAGGGAGAGTCTAGAAAGCAAAATGCATGCAGTCATTTATTTTACAAATATTTTTTGAACCTCTGTTATGTGCCAGTAAGAGTGCTGGTCAATGGGACCCCAAGGTGGAACAAACGAGAAACAGATCTCATCCTCATGGAGCATACAGTTTTGTGGGGGAGAAAGAATTAATCCAATGATCATCCACAACAATGAAAAGTTAAAGTTGTGGTAAATGCTAAGGAGAGGAGGGACATGGATCTAATGGAGAGACGTTGGGACTTGACTTGGTCTCGAGTATCAGGGAAAATTCCTCCAAAAAGGGGTCAGGTAAGCAGAGATAGAAAGGGTAAATAAGGAGGAGTTAACCAGGCCAAAGAGAAGAGGAAGGGGAGGAGAATATTCCAGTAAGAGGAAATAGCAAGTGCAAAGGCATATACTTGCAACGCCTCCATGCAAAGGCCACGTGGTGGGAGGAAAGTTGGAGAGGAGAATGCCAATGAGGCTGGATCTCACAAAGCAAAACAGGGCATGGCAGAAAGTGAGGCAAATGGGGTCAGCAGGTGCAGACACAGCAAGGCTTTGTGGACCACATTAAGAATTTTGCTTTATATCCTGAAAGCAATGGGAAGTCATTAAAGAGCACTAAGGAGGGCAGCAATGTGATCAGATTTATATTTTGATTTAATTATATTGGAATGACAGTGGAGGTAGAAGGCCAGTTAAGAGGGAATGGGTGGTAGCTTGGAGCAGGGTGATGAAAAATACGGGAAGAAAGATACTGGTTCAAGAGAAACTTAGAAAGTAAAATGGACAGAACTTGGTGCTGGTTTTAGAACATGACTGAGAGAGAGATGACAAGGTTGGCTTCTAGGCTTCTGGTTTATCCAATTAATTATATGATGGTGCCATTCAAGGAGATGAGAACATGAGCAGATTCAGGGAAATGGAGCAGATTTGGGGGAGATCATAGCTCGAATTGGGGCATCTCTCATTCTCCTCTAAACCCCTCTAATCCATTCTCCACACTATAGTCAGAGAAACCTTTGTAAATGTAAACTGGATCACATCACTCTCTTGGTTATACCTCTAATGAATTCTTGTGACACTTGAAGTTCACAATCTTTTACTTGGCCTTGCTGCCCCAAATGATCTGGCACTTGCCTGCATCCCCTGATGTAAGCTCTAGGAGACAAGGGACCTCCTCTGTCTTATTTACCATTTTATCCCAGTAGCTAGTACGGTGGCACATCATAGGTGATCAATATAAGTTTGTTAAATGAATGATCAAATGTTTGCTCCTTTCATCATGAGCCAAAAGTGTTAGCATTTGTCTCTTGAGGGGCATTGTCTTATCAGGAAATCAGAGCCCTTCCCTGACCAAATCATGGGATATGTTAATCAAAAATATATATGCCTTCCCATCATGAATGAAAAGACAAGCAAAGGAAAGCCAGAGTATGTTGTGCAACACACAGTGTGCGATATATGATCAGAGGGGGGAATATAGGAATATGGGGAAAGGAGAGAAAGATTTCATGTGAAAATTAAATCCTGGGTAAAGGCAGTGGGAAAAGACAGGAAAAATGTACACAAAAAGAAAAAAGAGCAGGGGGACAAAAAAATAAGTATTAGGTTGGTGCAAAAGTAATTGAGGTTTAAAGGGTTAAAAACAATTGCAAAAAACAGCAATTACTTTTGCACCAGTCTAATATAACTGATCATACAAGAAGTAGCAGACAGGGCTAGCAGGATCCTAGGAAACACTAACGTTGTCTTTTCATGCAGTTTGCAAAAAATTCTATGGGTGATTGGCAGTTTGCCTACCAGCAAAGACATGATGCCCGAAGAGCTGATGTTTAGATGGGCAGGAGAGTTGGAGATACATCAGGACAAAAGAATGACAGTGAAATGCAGAACTGGTCACCTCTGGCTGGTAAGCTATTGCCAATTTCTCATGTGGGGTGAAATAATAATTTAAACTAGATTTGTTTGCATAAGTTTACTTGTAGCTAGGGTAGTATCAGATTTGGGTCATTAGTTCCGAGTATGTAAAGCTCTAATAGATGGTGAGTAACAAGTTCTTTTCCAATAATTCCTTTGTGCTGCTAAACTCATTTTAAAAACATAGTTGGCTTTTGTTGTATCTGGTGGTGTCAGCATTCACCACCCTTACAGCGGAGTTCTGTGGGCTTGGACGGCCAGCAACAAAATGGCAGTCAGGGAACAAGCACTGACACTCAAAAGCTGCTAGTGAGGATCTGGTTTTGCCTCTTGAAGTTGTCCTAAAACGAGGTCCTAATGTACCTGGCCCTCACACTGAACCCACACACAGGTCTGGAAAGCTTTTGCAGCCATTCCTCTTGGCTCCATGTCCATCTCTTCAACTCTCTCCCTGTCTCTACTATTGTTCTGGTGTGTGTGTGCATGCATGCACACACACTCACACACATCTATCTTGTTCTTGCTCTCTCATTCTCCACTTGGATTTCTCTCTGGTCTGTCTCTTTCTTTCTCCTTTGCTTTTCAAGTTGGATTCAAAGGATAATTTTTGGTTCTGAAACACAAACTGTCACTCAAGTACCCTCAGAAAGCCCAGAAGTAGACCCCAGTTTCTCTACCTGTTCCCTTCGAGTTCACACACATAGGCCATCACTGGTGACCAGTCGAAGGCCCCTGGCTCCTTCTTCAGCCACTTCTCCAGCTCCTGAATGTTCTGGTCACTATAGTCAGTAGCAATGATCTCCTTGAAGGATTCACAAGCAGAAAGGAGCTGATAGATGGTGGGACCAGAGCCGATGTCAATCAGGAGATCTCCCCTCACACCGTCTGGTTTAGAGGAAGAAATGGGGAAGGGGAGTCAGGCATTATGCAGTGGCAGATAGAGCTGATTTGCATTGTTTTTGCCAGGACTGTGATGGAGAGCCCCAAGGAGAGCCCCGAGGACACACCATCCCATGCTAATGGACCATCGCTACTCACTCTTCTCTGTCAAAGTCTTCTTTTAAAACAGCTTTCCTTTTTTTAATATTGCTTTGGCTATTCGGGGTCTTTTGTGGTTCCAAACAAATCTGATGATTTTTTTTGTTCTATTTCTTTAAAAAATGCCATTGGGATTTTGACGGGGATTGCATTAAATCTGTATATTGCTTTGGGTAATATGGCCATTTTAACTAGGTTGATCCTTCCCATCCATGAGCACGGAATGTCTTTCCATTTCTTTGTGTCTTCTTCAATTTCTTTCAAAAATGTCTTATAGTTTTCAGCATATAGGTCCTTCTGAAAACATTTATACATAAAGACACGTGTACTCCAATGTTCATTGCAGCTTTGTTTACGGTGGCCAAGACATGGAAACAACCAAAATGTCCTTCGGTAGATGAATGGATAAAGAAATTGTGGTATATATACACCATGGAATACTATTCGGCGGTAAGAAAAGATGATATAGGAACATTTGTGACAACATGGATGGATCTTGAGAGTATAATGCTAAGTGAAATAAGTCAGACAGAAAAAGCAGAGAACCATATGATTTCACTGATATGTTGTATATAAACCAAAAACAACAAAAGAACAAGAAAACAAATGAGAAACAAAAACTCATAGACACAGACAATAGTTTAGTGGTTACAAGAGGATAAGGGGGGTGCGGGAAAGGGAGATGAGGGTAAGGGGGATCAAATATATGGTGATGGAAGGAGAACTGACTCTGGGTGGTGAACACACAGTGGTATTTATAGATGATGTAATACAGAATTGTATACCTGAAATCTATGTAAATTTACTAACAATTGTCACCCCAACAAATTTAATAAAAAAAAATAATAATGTTAGAACACTTCAGCTAAAATAAAGGCTCCTTACCCTCAACTTAAAAAAAAAATAAAATAAAATAAAACAGCTTTCCATTTTCTATTCCCTAATCCAGGGTGAAGGCATGCTGCTAGGATATTTTAGGTCTAGGAGAAAGAAAAATAATCTACATCTGGTGAACAGACCCCTGATCCAGAAAGATTGCTACACAGCGAATGTCAAAACTATTAAAGAATACTTTTGGGGAAGATTAATTTAAAAAAAAATAATTGAACTTATATAATGTCTTTATCCAAAAAGCATCCAATTCTTCATATGTTGGGAAGTCCGAGGCATATTCACAACATTCCTTTGAGTTAGGAACAGAATAAGTATTAGAATCTCCTTTTGTTAAGTGGCCCATCATGAGGGTTAAAAGGTTGGCACTGGTCACCTAGCAAATCAATGTAGAATCAAGGACAGGACTCCCAACCTCTGGTTTCCCCTTTGTATTACGAAACAAGGTAATAAACTGTAAAATATCCGTACAAACATTAGTTTTTATCCTAGTTAAATAAATAGGTGATGCCAAAGGGCTGTCAAATAACAATAACTACAAAAACCCAGTCATGCCCTGAGACCCCATCTAGATGACTCACATTTGGGGTCAGGGACGGGCAGGAAACACAGACAGCAGACAAACTTACCTAGGCAGAATATCTTGAAAAGAGTTTTCAGAAGGAGCCTAACGATCTGGTTTTCTGCAGAAGGCGTGGATCCAAAGCTGTAATATTTTTCTAGGTAATCTCGAGGGTTAAAATGACTCAGATAAGTGTCCTTGGAGGTGAAGCCAGATTCCATTGTATCTCACTCTTAATGTCACCTGTCCACTGCTCTACTTCCCTTTCTCCAGAAGCCAGGGAAGTCACCCAGCCAAAATTGTCTTCCTGACTTTCAGGCTGTCAGCTTTTCTTCTGTCAGTTCAGCCCACCCCTTAGAAACGATGCTTGGTTAAACGCTAACTAAGAAAAATACACCAAAACTGTTTTGGCTATTCTAGGAGATGATGAAATTTCTGGGGAAGGGCTCCTAGGAAAAGCAAGGGAAGGGCCATGAGCTGCACGCAAGGCTGGCCAAGGGGTGAAGTTCAGTTTGTAAGGTATTCTAGATGGGAGAAATCAACCGGGCTCATCAGGGAAATTATTTAATTCTTAGAAGAACCACTAAGTTCAGAGAGGTGCATCATCTCCCCACAGCGCCATTCTTCTTCTCTTCTTTTAGGAAAGAGAGCCACAAAGAATGGTTTAAATTTAAATATGTTCAAGAAAGAAAATTAAAGAGGGAAAAGAGGAGGACAGGAAATGTGTTCAGGGCTGAGGAATGTTGGTTAAAGAAGGAATCTCAGATGAAGTCTGGAAAAAGGCAGGGCCAAAGAGCAATTTAAAAAAACTTGATGAGGCTTCCTCTAACATCTATGCCAGCCGCAGTCTATAATTCTCTCCTCGTGCCCCACGTATCCCTCCATCTCCTCCCTATTCATCTGCAGCTTCCCCCACCACTGCCATCTCTCAGCATTTGGCAAGCACGTCCCCCCAAACCTCCCCACAACTTGCAGTCAATCCAAATCCTGACAGTTCTTTCAAAGTGAACTGTAAGCCTTCTATTTCTTATAAGAACTCCTTAAATTTCCTTTTATGAACTCATTTCCCTTAGAATTAATGCCACTCAACCAAGCACTTGATTCTATGGAGTCACGTATTTGTTCCCAGTTTTGTCTGTGCTAATTTCACTTCCCAAACTAAATTTTGCAAGTATGATAGACTGAACCACCAGCTCTTTCAGATCAAAGACCGTGGCTCAGTTCTCCTTATATCCCCTATTGAACCTCTGTTGCGAGTGCCTATAAGGGCAGTCGCTAACTTCAATCTCTTCCTGAAAGTCAAGAGGACATTACCCCTCATCAGGGACCTATGTCCCTGCGTGGTACTTGTGACGTGAGTGGGGAACAAAGTCCTGTCACACAGGTTCACATAGAGTGACTAACAGCTTTATTTGGGAGCCAATGTCCCTCCAGAGGCCAATGCTCTGGTAAGCACAGAAGGTTATACAGAATAGAATAGAACTTAATAACGAACCAAGTCCAGAGTCAATCGAGGTGGTGAAGGTCCCTGGTCTGGGAGAGGCGACTGGGCCCACGTCGGGTCTGAGGCAAGCTGGTCTTGCAAGGAGAGCTTCGGAGAGTCCCCGTGTGGGGGCTTGCCACTCACAGAGGCCTCTGTCAGATAGTGTCTCATCCAGAGGCTCATGGAGGGTCTTAGCCGAGTGCCCAGACTACTCACAGCATCTCTCTGGAGTTCTGCTTTTGTCCTCTTTTCCTTGGACTTATTTACTTCTTAGGTAGGTGGTAACCAGAAGTTGTTTAGGTGAAGGTGCTTATCACTCAATTTTGTTATGCTCAGTTTCACACAAAAACATGTTTTTCACTTCTCTTATCAGTCTCACACATGTGCAGCCATAGTCCTGTCCCTACTAGTAAATAACTTGTTTTGCAAACCTCAATCCAACATATATAATACATTTTATATGCTCTATACAATCTCATAGGTTGGTCTACCTAGTAGGTATTCAAAACAATGGTTGATTAGTAGACTGTTGTCAGTTACACCACATGCAATTGCAGTGAGTACACAGTATTCCATGGGTGATGACTCAGTAAGTTACAAGGCACAGAAATTTATTCAAAGAACCCCAAGTAAAAAGGGAATTATTAAAAGGAGAATACAATGGAAACAAATTGCAGGCTATCTAACTGTGTCCCATGAACCAAAACATCATTAGGCAGCTAATCTCTCTCTCTCTCTCTCTCTCTCTCTCTCTCTCTCTCTCTCTCTCTCTCTCTCTCTCTCTCTCTCTCTCTCTGTTTCTATTCCCTTCAAACTGGCTTCTTCTTTTGCTCATCTACTACACATGGCTCCATTTTGGCTATTCTAAATGGTGGCCTCTGCACCTGAAATACCAGAACCTTCTAACTCATCTCCTCACAGCTGGCTGACTAGGTCTCTCAGCACAGATTCCTTAGAGAGAGAATCTACCTGTTCCAGGCTGGGTCAGTCATTGGCCCTTCCCAGTAAGTGGTGGTGGAGGGAATAAAGGAGGTCTGTGTGATATTAAGAGCCATTGCAAGACTATAGATAGGAGAGGAAAATTGTTTCAGGTCACTGCAACTGTTTGATTTTCAAAAGTCAAATCACAGACTTGAAGGATGTAGAATCAACACAATGTGTCTCTGTGAAAGTTCCAAGGCACTTCTGCTGCAATGCTGACACTTCCTGCTTCTCCTGACTGCCCTGTACAACAGGAAGCAACAAGAACTCAAAGTCAAAAGACACACATTGCCATCCTGATTTGCCACCAACAATTTGTATGAAAATGGCAGTTAGGAAAACTAACTTTTGAGATTCTTAAGCCTCAGTTCTGAAGTGTAAAATAGGGATAACAGTATATGGGGGGCAGAGATTCTCCTCTCTCCTCTTAGAGCCTCTGGCTGGGTCTAAGAATTAAACTGACATAACATTTATGTCACATAACGGGAGAAAAACATACAAATTTCATTAATTTTTTGTGTGTACATGAGATTCTTCACCTGAGAATGAAGACCCAAAGATGTGACCGAAACAGGAAGCTTTTGTACCTCTTAGATAAAGAAACAATACATTTGTGAAGAATTAACAAGACAAAGGGGTTTGGGCTGGGGATAATAAATGGTAAAGAAGTAATTAGGAAGATAAGACTTAGTTTAACAACATTTGTTTTACAGCTTTCCCCATCTCTGGTGACAAGAATGTCTTCCTTCTTCCCGGTACAGGGAGGGTACCTTTCATATGGGAGTGTTATCTCATTCTTTAAGGAAGAAAAGGGAGGGTCAGAGTATCCTTCTTGTATCTATTCTTTATTAAGTGCCTTTAATGCAAACTAATCAGAATGCCAAAGTGACATATTTTGGGGTGACATTTTTGTTTTATTCAATAGTATCGTTTTGTTCAAAGTTCTCTGTTCAATTCAGTGAGAAATTTAAATTGTGGCTTCCCGTACGTTGAAATCCTTACCTTCGGAAAAGTACCCTATTCTCATTTATGTGTCAATTTAACAGGAAACTTTAAAAATAGTAGTTACATAGGTTATATATGACTTTGATATTGTAATACTCTTTGTCCCCTCCTCGATTATTAATTTTTCCATCCTTTACAGAAGGCATCAAGATTTGTAGTCAGAATCAGATTTCACTATAGACAGAAATCTGCTCCCTCATAATGGCCTTCTACCCACACTTACATGAATGTTCATTATGATTATGAATGTATGAATGCACATATACAGAAAGAAATAAAAAACAAAAAGGAAAGAAGGAGGGAGGAAAGAAGAGAAAGGAGAAATGAAAGAAGGAAAGAAAGCATACCATTCCCATATAGCCTGGGAGTACGGTTCACTGGTGGCCGCTCTTCCCATGTAGGCTCCTGGTAAAGCATTTGTTTCCTTATCTCAGGTCATGACCTCATGAGAAAATAGTACTACTATGTTTACTGCACAAAAGACCAAGGTAGTTTGTCATTCTTTCCCCAAACACCATACTCTAGACTCCAGAGATTTCTAGATCAAATCAGTTTCTAGAATATACTATAAAAACCCAAAATATAAAAATTGCTTACATTGTTTAGAAAAAAATACCACATCTAACATATCAGTTTCCAGTAATATGTCTGACTAGCTCTCAAGAAAGACATAACCTCTTCCTGAAAACCACTAAAAACGCTGATAGAGATAGATGTCATATAATATATGACACACACACACACACACACACACACACACATCGGTTGAGGAGTTTAACAGAATTTAAACACAACTGAAAAGAAAATTTGTAAATTGAAAAATAGGCTAAAGAAATTCTCCAAAATGCAGCAGAGAAAGAAAAAGAAATACTAAATATAAAAGAGAAAGCTAAGAGTCATAGAGTATGGAGTGAAAATGTCTAACATATGTCAAATTGGAGTCTCCAGCGTGGAGGAGAGATAGAATGGATCAGAGTAAAATTTGAAAAGATTCCAACACTGATGAACAATACTATATCTTAGAGTCTAGTCCAGAGACAGAAACCACACCAGTAATCTGAACTGGAAAAATGTAATGTAAAATTTATATAAGAAATTATTAGGTAAGTTTTAAAAAATGGTTAATTACTAAGAGGCTAAAAGAGAACTCTAAGGTGCAAGAGAGGTGGCAGATGCAGAAAACTTCTGGAGATAATAGAACAAGGAAAAACTTAGAAACTTAGGGTACGGGCTCATAGAAGAGACAGTCACAGCTCTGATGAAAAAGGACAGCTGCTGCAGGAATGCTCACCACCTCAGGAATGCAGGAAATGCCACTGCAGGGACGAGCCACGCATTGAGCCACTAGCTCAGTGAAGACAATCATTTCTGAAGACTGCTTACAGTATTGCAAGACCACAACCAGACCTTCGCGGGGAGGCAGGGGCAGGTCACAAAAACAAACAAATCCTTTCAGCTTCCTCAAGCCTTGAGTGTCCCTCCAGCACCCCCTATTGGCAGAACCTACCATACAGGTAGCTGGCAAAGGAGAATTAATTGGGTTTTGCAGAGTCCAGCTCTTACATCACAAAATACAGACAGATGGGCTGGAGATGTAAAGTAATGAATTCATAACTGGCACAGATATCAATACACAGAATCAATAAGTAATATTTTTGAGCACTTATTTTAATCCCTGTAACAATTCTATGAAAGATTACATTTAGAAGTCCAGTGACTCCTAAGCAAGGTATGTAAAATGCAGCTTACTCCTGGACATTTTATTGATAAAACTGCAGAACAGGAAAGACTGTGAGAAGATATTAAAAACATTCAGAAAACACCAAAGACTGTGAGAAGATATCGAAAACATTCAGAGATAAAAACACCAATTATCTTTGGAGAATGACAGTTACACTGAGAGCTGACTTTGCAGGGAGAAGACAGGAGAACAATATCATCAATGTGCTAAAGTAAATACCTGTAAACGTAGAGTTATATAACCAGAAAAAGTCTTTCAAGAATCAGGACAAACTAAAGGCATTTTCAGCCAAAAAAAGGGGGACAAGGTATTTGCCATTAGTAGGTCTTCTTTAATGGAAACCCTAAATAACGTATTTCAGACAAAAGGAATGTGGACCCAAATGGAAGGTCCGAGATGCAAGAAAGAATAAAGAACAAATAAGCAGGCTATTATGTGGGTAATTATGTGGGACATTTAAAAAATAATGCACTATGTGGTTAAAAATAAGCAAGATGGAATTAAAATACACAATAACAATAGCCTATAAATATCAGGGGATGTGAATACATGGAGCTGAAGTGTTCTAGATCTTTATAGTATCCAGGAAGGGTAAAATATTGATTATCTTCAGACTTAGATAAGTTAGCTATGCATATTGTAATTCTAAGCAGATGATGGTGCCCTGCCCATATTCCCTCAGCTTGTACCATGCTTACGTATGTTGATATTGTCCTACTGCAAGCACCTGGGACTCTGCCTGAGGGATATCTCTGGAGGTATATCCAGCCTCCACATAGGACAGGCCAGTAAAGCTGGGAGTTATTGCAGCTGTTCTCAGACCCTCACCCAATGACAGATCAGAATTGCTGAATGAAAATACCAGCCTCCTTGATCCTGGGATAGGAATGCTGAAACATGTTCTCCAAATTCTGCCAGAGGTTTCCAGCTGGATTGAGCCCCAGCTTCCCACAGCAGTAACTGGTTCATTAATGTAGCCTGCATTGGCTTTCTTTCTCCATCTCATTTTCTCATTCACTCACTGGTGCTTCATGGGGTCCAAAGTGAAATACCTACACTCCAATTTTAGACACCACAGAAATAATATAATCAAACTGTGTTAACTTCCAAATTAGTAGAGGGGAAATGGAATGATCAAAAACTATCAATTCAGAAGAAGGCAAAACTAAGATAAAAAGAGTCACAGACCTGTCAGAACAAATAAAAGCATAAAATAAGGTCGTTTATGAACAGTTAAAAAGACAAAAACATCAGTAAAATCTGTACCAGCAGGATTTTTGTTGTTGTTAAAATATAGTTGACATACAATATTATACTAGTTTCAGGTATATAACTAGTGACACAACATTCATATTTCTTATGACGTGATCACTACAATAAGTCTAGTAACCATTTGGCATCACACAAAGTTATTACAATAATATTGACTATTTTCCTACACTCTGAACAGCAGGATTAATCAACTTGACTGAATGGATATACATAAAATATTACATCCAACACTTACACATTTATTTCAAGAATACAGAGGCCATTAAATATTACAATACTAGCCCATTAAGCAGGCCTCAACATATCTCAAAGGAATGAAATTACATAGAGTATATTCTTTGACCAATGCATTTAAGCTAATAGTAAAAATTAAAATATAACTAGAACACCCTTATTTGTTTGGAAATTAATAAACACACCAATAAATAACCCATGGGTCAAACAAGAAATCATAATGGAAATTATAAAACTTTTTGAACTCAATAATAATAAAAATGCTACATAGCAAAATTTATGGGTTGAACAGTATTTAAAGGGAACTCTGCTTCTCAAACGTGTATAGGAAGACTGAAAGTTAATGAGCTTATGAAGTTAAGAAAAGTACAGCAAAATGGACATAAGTAGAAAGAAAAAATAATACAAAGCAGAAATTAATAATATAAAAAGCTAAGATACCATAGGGAGGTTAAGCAAGGCCCAAAAGTTGGCTTCCTTAAAAGACTAATAAAATTCACAAATTTTTGTTTAGAATGATCAAGAAAAAAATAGGAAAGGCACATATATTCAATGTCAGGAATCAAAAAAATAACCTCATGGCAGATGCTGCAGACATTTAAAAGATAATAAGACATTATAAATAACTTTATATCAATATATTGAAATTTTAGATTTACAAGGTCCTAGTAAATATACAATAGATAGAAAACCTGAAGAGAACTATAACCATCAAAGAGTTTAAATTGAAAATTGTTCCCACACAAAACCATCAGGGCAGATGGCTTCACAAGTGAGTTCTAACATATATTCGAGAAATCATTAATTCTAATTTTACACAAACTCAGAGAACAGAAAAAGAGACAACACCCCCTCAATTAATTTTACATGTTTAGCAAAAATCATAATACCAAAGTCATTTATGAGAAAGAAAAAATACAAGCTAAAATCACTCAGGAACACAAGTACAAAAATCCTAAATAAATTATTGTCCAGTCAAAAAATAGCAAGCACTTATATGGCACCTACTATGTTCTAGGCACTGGTTTAAGCATTTTGGACATATTAGTAAAGCTTACAGTAGTTCTGTGAGTTAGGTACTATTATTATCCTCATTTCAACATATGAGGAGACTCAGGCACAGAGAGGTTAAGTAACTTGCCCAAGTCACACTGCTAGATAGTAGGATAGTCAGGTTTCATAGGTCTGACTCAAGTAGTCTAACTCAAGAGCCTATTCTTTCAGTACACTGTGATCAAAGTGGGTTTATCCCAGCAATGTTAAAAAATTTAACATTTACAAATCAATTAATGTAAATCATCACATTTACATTTTAAAGGACCTTCTGATCCATTCAATAGATATATAGAGAAAACTCAAATTCAACATCTATTCACAATAAAAAAAACTCTTGACAAACTGAGAATAGAATGGACTTCCTTAATGTGTTAAGGATTATCTACAAAATCTGCGACAAACATTATACTTAAGTATGATACATGTAAAAGCTTTCCTTTAGACTTGAGGACAGAGACCAGAATGCTAACAATTACCAAGTTTATTCAACATTCTACAGTTAAGTAGAAGTTAGAAAATGTAGCGGGGGAGGGGGTTCATAGTGCCTACAGAAGAAGCTCATAACTAGCTTTGATTAACTGCTTCCAGCCAGGTATCAGTTTTTACAACAACAGATGACCAGAGGTGGTCTGGAGCAAGGTAAGGATCTGAGTCAACAGACCTCCACCCATCTAAGGAGGTCACGCCCTCCCGTGGAAGAGCATGCACCACTTTTCCCACCAAATCAATATGTAACTCCCTCACCCCACCAAGCAAACTATAAGTCTTTGGGACAAGAGCTTTCTCTCTCTCTCTCTCTCTCTCTCTCTCTCTCTCTCTCTCTCTCTCTCTCTCTCTCTCTCTCTCTCTTTCTCTC